>NW_026775572.1:51736133-52126133 GCF_030987335.1 Cornus florida
GTAAAAACGATCACACTTTGAAAGGGTTAAAGCATTCGAGAAGTGTTATTTGATCTACCTGTTACTCTTCTACAAAGATCAAGCATAAGCCTGAGGTCAAGTTATTATTGGTCGGGATGTCACAAAGCCAAAGGATTGTCAGCAATTAGTGTTTGGTAGAACGATAGGGTGTAAGCCAGAGTCAAAGTTCAGTGTATTTTATTTCAAATATAGTAGATCGGTTTACTTTAGAATACACAGTCTACAAGTTTTTTCCCACAAACAATTGACGTATTTTATCAACTGGGATTTCCTCGTTAAAATCCTGATGTCATGGTGTGTCACCGCACCAACGCTTAAAGATGTGCAAAAGATAGTGAATGTGCAATGTAGCCAAGTTTTACATTTATAAATGCCACTACTACCATTAACTAAAAATATAGCAATGGTGAGTAGGGATCGTCCCAAGGGATTAAAGAGCTACTAGTAATGGAAACAATGCTTAGGGTTAGTAGGTCGAGTGATCAAAGGTAGGTTGTTTGGTTGATTAAACTACAATTAAGATTAAATAAGATCAATATAAAATAAGTAATTAAAGGATAGAGAAAACAAGAGAGAGAGGACTTGGGACTTAGAGATCACCACTAAGCATCACCTTTTTATACACTCAATTCACAATTAATGAGGGGGAAAACATATGTTGCAACAATTGTGAGTGTGTGTGGTTGTTTTAATAAGCATGGATAACCAATTAAGTATATATTGTCTAAACAACACAATGAATAACACAATACATCAAACTAAGTCATTAATCCTTCTTTAAGCTCACAATCCAAATACATCACATAATTAGAGAAATATACTACTTACATTCATAAGTATGGAACATCAAACAACAAGCATGGATTGTCCTCCCATTTAACAATTAAGGTAGCTACACTACATCTAAGCTAATGACATGAAAATTAAACTAATTAGACTAAAGGAGATGCACAATCTATCAAGAAATGAGTATGAACCATCAAATAAACCACAAGAGCATTCTATTAAACACTATGTCTTGATGATCTCTAGATCTATAGCATCAACACACATAGACATGCATCAACAACACAAGAGATAGAGATAAACACATGAACATCTATCTTAGCATACATAGACATATGGATAGAATGAAATGATCAATTAAAAGAATTAAACCACACAAATTATTAAATAAACAAGATCTATGTATATAAATATGTCAAAACATGTATTACAACACAAATCCCCTCAAAAATACATAATCAAGGTAAAGAAAGCATGCTTAGGGTTAAATCTAGCCCTAAGAAGATGTCTAGCCACTCATGAATGGTGTCCTCCAACCCTCAAGGGCTATCTCCATGGTAGAAATGCTCTTCTTCTTGAGGAAGATGGAAAACCTCTCAAGAATGTGTCTCTAGCCTCCTTTTCTCTTTTCTTCCTCTCTAAGAATTGTATCAAGACTATTAAAAATCTATCTGTAAAAGTGGCTCATATTCCTTATATAGGTAGCTCAAATGTCACACCCATTGGTCTAGGCTCGTACACAAGGGCTCCTCCAATGATTGCGCAATGAGACAACTTTTAATGAGCTGAAAATATATTTTTTTCGGATTTGAGAGGGTTCGATTAATCGAACCTATTCTGTGATCGATTGAACATGGCTGAGATCTATCAAACTTTGGCTGGATCGATCCTCCCATGGCGGCGCCTTTTTGGATAAGGATAGATCTAAGATATTTTAGGGAAAGAGACAAAAGTGGTAAGTAGGGTGGTACAACAGGATAAGATGGAATCTTTATGAGAATTGTTGGATCGATCGAACTTTGTGGGATCTTTGGATAAGGATAAAAGAGCTTGAATCCATCTTGGAGAGTCTAGATCGATGAACTTTCGATCGACCAAAGTATTCTTAAGATCAATCGAACCTGCTAAATTTCCACACTTTGCTTCAATCTGCTTCCACTTTGCTCCTTTCTTCCATCCAGCTTGAGTTAGCATCTTTTAAGCTTTTATTTGGCTGACTTAGCTTATTTTAGGGATAAGCACCTAAAAAGGGTAATAACACGAAATCAGTCTAAAACGGGAAAGTAAGAAAGATAAAGGTCCTAGAATACCTAAACTTAAGGGATTTAAATGCGCACTTTTTAACGCTCATCATGTCATCTCTAACTCTTTACCTTGCTTTATTTTATCTTGCAAGATATTAATTTATTAATTGCTAAAATAAGGAAAGTTAGAAAGATACAGATCTGTTTCTAAAAATACAAAACTTTCTAAGTATTCCGTTACGTACAACTCACATTATATTTATGTGATGGTTATGTATGTATATATATGTATGGTTATTAGTGTAGTTATGTGTGAGGGAGATATTTTGTGACATTATTGTGATTGAGGGGTAGTTAGACGGGCATTTTAGTCATTTAGGTTTCTTTGACTTTGGACTTGGAGGGTTCTAGAAGCTAAGGGGTTTGGCTACAATATTTTGGTCCACCCCTTTCTTTTCCTCTCATTTTGGACCACATACCTCTCTCTCTCTCTACACTTCTCTTTATCTCTCTATATTTCTCTCTTAATTTTCCTCAAGTTAGAGGAAAAATTGGTTTAATCCATTGTAATCAAAGTTGTAGATCTCTTTAAGGGCTACGTTTTAGTACCAGTCTTGCAAGCTTTTGGAGGATTTCAAGTTTGGAGCTTAGAGCTTTGGGCTGCTTTCTTGAGTTAGGGGAGTCTAAACTACAAGCACGTTCTATGGTTTTTGTGAGTTTCTATGTGTTTCTTAATGAAATCTTGATAATATATAATATGCTTAGCTTTGTAAAGTGTTGGTTGTGATGTTTAAGCATGAGATATTGTTGATCTACTTGATTTGTGGTGTGAATAAGATGATCTATGCTATTTGTGCAAAACATGCAATTATTCTTTGATGAAATGTTAATATATAACTTGTATATTTGATTTCATATTTTGGATAATATGATGTATCTCATAGATGGTTTTTTGATGTGTAATTGTATGATATGCATTTATTTTCCATTGGGGTGAGTTTGAGGAATTGAAGTCATGAGGTGGGTAAAGTGGATGAGAAGTGAGTTGATGACATGGTGTAAGTTGGGTTGAGGATTGTGGATAGGGGCGGCAATTCGTGTTCGTGGGTCGTGTTCGTGTCGTGTCGATATAAGGATATTATACTAAATAGGTAAACCCAAACCCAACCCATTTAATAATCGTGTCAAAATTCTCAACACTAACCCAACCCGTTTATTAAACAGGTAAACGTGTTAACCCGTTTAATGACCTGTTTATTAAAATAAGACATTTAATAATTAATCAAATACCAAATAATAGAAAAAAAAATTTTATAATTAACCCAAATATTCAAAATAAAAAGAAAAATCATAAGGCATAAACAAGTGATCGGTTGGTCAATTAACATCAACCTTCGCAATAGCACGAATCATTGTAAAATAGGGCTATTGGTCGGGTAAGTCGAACCACTGGGACTGCGCTAGTCTAAGGCAACCTAAGTGTCTAGAGTCATTCTTAGGATGATGAAGGGGTGTTCGTAGAGGTTTTGTTTGTTGTCACTTAAATTAGGAATTCAAAGTGCATAAAACACTAATTTGCAAGGAATTTAGGATGAAAAGATTAAGAAGAGGAGACTAGGGAAGTGAATCCGCCTCCATCCCTATACATATGCTAGATTAGACCTAAATTGGGGGAAAAACAACATATGATGGTCAAGAGTTACATAGCAACACATGGTTGCCATATAAGTAATCAAGAGGTACATTAGGTCTCAAACAAGTATAATCCATCAAAAGATAAACATGCTTAGACTACCTAACTAAGGTGTAGCTTATACACATTTACTTAAATGAGAGACTATCAAGTTCTTGACAAAATGATAAAGCACATGGAGTTAGAGATTAAGCATACACCATCAAAGGATTTCCTAAGCAATGGTCTATCAAAGTCACCTATCAACATGCCATGAAACCATTTCATAACCTTGCTTCCACTCTCACCATGAAAAACTCAAGCAATATGATTACTCTAAGACATCATCTAAGACAAGATAATCAACTTAAAGAAATCATCCATACATGTATCAACATTCATTACAACAAATGAGGTGCTCTTGGTTATGAAAAGACCATAAAATATACATGGCAAATCCCCAAAATAGACTATCCTAGGACATGCTTACAAGGGAGGGACTTCATCACCTCCCTAGAGAAAGAGTTAGTTACCCATTGCTAAGCTAGAAGAAGGAAGAAGCTCCATCCAAGACTCCATTTTCGTGCTCCTACTGTAGCACTCAAGAACACCCTCCTCCTTGCTCTCTTCTCTCTCCTATATCTTGCTAGAATATAGGATAATGATATGTGTGGCCTTCCTTGCCTTATCTCCTTCAACAAAGCTCTCTCTCTCCTCCAAAAAACATCCCCAACCACCTCATAAAGAAGTAAGTAGAAAATGAGGAAACCAATGCACAAGTGGCTGCCAAAATGAAAATTCCCAAAGGCAATTCTGCCCCAAATTTGAGCACTCTAAGCAAGGCCTCGAGCACTCGAAAATGGAGCAGATTGCTCCATGCTTGCTTTGATTCGCCCGGACCTACTTTGGTAAAACAGCCATAACTTTGCGCTCCGAACTCCGAATGACGAACCGTTTAAAGATTTGGAGAGCTCATTTAGAGCTTTAAAAACTTCACGTTTTGATGAAGACCCAAATCTCAAGTCTGGTTGGTCGAAAATGGGGAGAAAGGCAGTACTTCAGTGCTGCCAGGCAGTTCTGCGCACCTCTGGTAACAAGGCCATAACTCTCTGGTCCGAGCTCCAAATGATGAACCATTTGAAGATTTAGAAAGCTAATACAGAGCTCTAAATGTTTCATGTTATGATGGAAGTCCAGTTCTCGAGCTTTCTGGGTCAAAATGGTGAGCAAAGTCCTGACTCCACTGCTAATCTCGTGAAGCAATCTGCCCTAATTTCGAGCACTCGAAATAAGGCCTAGAGCACTCGAAAATTGGCCAGAATGCCCTATGCTTGGTTTGCTCCGCCCGGACCTACTTTGGTAAAACGGCCATAACTTTGCACTCTGAACTCCAAATGATGAACCGTTTACAGATTTGGAAAGCTAATTTAGAGCTCTAAAAACTTCATGTTTTGGTGGAGATCCAATTCTCAAGGATGGTTGGTCGAAAATGAAGATCAAGCCAGAATTTCATTGCTGCCAGGCAGTTCTATGCACCTCTGGTAACAAGGCCATAACTCTCTGCTCTGAGCTCCGAATGATGAACTGCTTGAAGATTTCGAAAGCTGATTCAGAGCTCTAAATATGCCATTTTATAATGGAAGTCCAGTTCTCGAGTTTACAAGGTCAAAATGGCGAGCAAAGTCCTGACTCCACTGCTGCCAGAAATTCAGAATTGTGCCTTTTGATGGCCAAAACTCCACAAAGCCTTGATTTTGCTCCTTTTTTTGGCAAATGGACCTGAAAATATATACATACACACAAATGAAGATAATCTACTTAAATAATCAAACGATGGACTTAACTAATGCAATTTAGGGCGCTTGAATATACAATATTCGGCGCTTATCACACCCCTAAACTTACATTTTGCTAGTCCCTTAGCAAAACTACAATGAAAAACATAATGAAAAGACAACCATGGGCATGCTACTACAAAAATATCATCCATGGTAAAATGAGATAGATACATAGCTCAAATACAACTTGAAACAGACAAAAACTGGAGATGGGGTCATTGGGAAAACTACCTTGCATATATAAAGCATTGATACAAAAATTGGCTAAATACATTTCCACATACATGCATCAACATCATCGTCCATATAAATAACTCAATTGTCATCTCTTAAATGGAAATCAACTTTACTTCAGTGAAAGTGAATTGGATTCTCAACATGCGGCTTTTACTTTCTTTTCCAATTCCAAGGCACAAGTTTTCAAATCATTGAATTCCCCTTTAAATGAGGTCCCTAAGGCATGATTTTATTTACAAGACAACTTTTATTGCTTGTTGACAATTTATTGTAACTCATAAACGAAACATAGAATGGTTGTGCAATGCTGAAGTCCCTTAAGCTTTCTAACCAACTTATGTAGCAAGCGTTAGGCCAACAACTCCCAAACCAGATGGCTTTAGGGTGTTAAGTGTAGAGACACTCCTAGGGCTTAATAGCTCAAGTTGGAAATGTTACGAACTCCAACGAACCATGTTTATTACTAGTTTATTTTTTTGAATGACCGTGCAATGTTTAAGTCCCTTAAGCTTTCTAACCAACCCTTGTAGCAAGCGTTAGGCCAACAACTCCCAAACCAGACGGCTTTAGGGTGCTAAGTTTAGAGACACTCCTAGGGCTTAATAGCTCGAGTTGGAAAGGCTACGAACGTCAACTGGTCATTTTTTTCTTTCTTTCTCAATTTTTTTTTTTTTTTTTTTTTTTTTTTTTTTTTTTAGACAACTTAAATCATGCCAAAGATATTCATCTATCAGGTTCATCAAATCAAATTAACTAGGCCAAGGTCAAGGTCGATCAAGTGGCATGCCTCACAGTTTAGTTTCCAATGTGCATATGTGCATTGTGAAGCTTAAAAGAGTGTCAAATCCAGCAAGAATCTAATTGAGACATTTATACAGACTAATTTGAATCCACATGATCATTTCAACTTAAATTTTTCTTTATTTTCAAAAATGTCAATTGCTTCTATACACAAGGTATTAAACATATGCTTCATCTCCAACTAGTGTCAAGTTATACTATCATTGCTTAGCAAAAATGCAAAACCAAAAATGCATAAATGCACCCCCAAACTTAAATGTCACATTGTCCTCAATGTGAGAAGACAAGTAAATCAAAATAAGAGCAAAAAGGGGGGAAAGGAACAATAATACCAAGTGGAGTGACACAGGCGAAGATGTTCAGCTATGTGAGTGCGCAACTGCGTCCCCCAAACTTGGACATGAAGACCTATCAAAATACAATGAATATATACAGGTAAAAGCATAGGTCTCTTAAGAAAAATCAAAACAGAAATGAAAACACTAAGATGAATGTTATTGCAAGGTAAAAATCCATACAAAATACAAATTGGCACACATGAGTCATAAGTTTAAAATGGAAAACAAAATAATGCCAAAAGCCGTGCATTTAGAGAGATAAAGTTGGCTTAGGCAATTCGTCAAACACGTGGTGTGCAAGACAACAAGGAAGAGGGCCAAAGGTTGATATGGTTGGTGCATGGTGAGGGGCATGCATGCATGGGGCTTGGGAGTTGGTTTGGTTGATGTGGTGGTATACAAAGATGCTGAGAGGGGATTGTTTGCTGTGAGGATTGGGTTGGCATGGTTTATGGGTGGATGCCGAGAGTGAGTGGTGTGCAGGTTGGTGGAGTTCGAGCATGGTTTGTGAGGTGGGTTGGTATGTGGAGTTGTGGGTGGTGGCTTGGTGGTGGGTTAGTTTAGTGTGTGCAAGGTGGTGTGCCGAGGGTAGGTGATGGTTTGTGGGTGATGAGAGGGTGGCCGAGAGGTGTGGCTTGGAGTGTGGGATGAGTTAAGAGGGACGAGTTAGTGGAGATTGCATGGTGGTGAGGGTTGCTAGGGCTCGGCGGTTTGTATGGTGGATGAGTTGGTAGATGCCGAGAGTGAGTTCGAGGGCTCGGGATTTGTGGGTTGAAGGCTTTTCGAGCACTCGAATGGGATCTTCGAGTGCTCGAAGATCCGGCAGTGGGTGCAGCACTTGGAAGAGGGCAGCTGCGAGCACTCAACATGGAGCTGAGATTGCTCGAAATTGAGGCAGAGGGTTCAAAATTTTGGGTTGGAATTTTCAAGCACTCAACTGGACTTTGGAGTGCATGAAATTGGCATCAGTAGGTGCGGAAATGAAGTTGCACACTATGGAAATTGAATAGTTGCAATGTGAAGGTAGTGAGCTTGCATGGATGCATCGTGAGCTTGCATGATTGATGGTTCACATTTAGAGCACTCCAAATGGGAGCTAGAGTGCTCTAAATGAAGGCAGTAGCTTGGGATGAGATTGGTTCACATTTAGAGCACTCCAAATGGGAGCTAGAGTGCTCTAAATGAAGGCAGTAGGCTCAGCATTGTGGTTTGAAGAATTTGGAGCAATCCAAATGGAATTTAGAGTGCTCTAAAATTGGGCAGTGGTGCATGCAAGATTGGTTCACATTTAGAGCACTCTAAAATGGAATTAGAGTGCTCTAAATACAAGCAGCAGCCTCGGAATGATGGTGGAGAAGTTTAGAGCAATCTGAATGGGATTTGGAGGGCACAAAATTGGCTCAGTAACTTGGAAATGAATTCGCATTTGGAGATTGAATGTTTCAGCCAACTTGAATGCATGGAAGATCTTGCATGGATAGATTTTGAGTGCATGGATGAAATGGATTGAAATTTTTGCATGGATGGAAAAAAAATTTCAAACTTTGCACTGCACACAATGCATGTATGAGTTTAAGAAAATTTTCAAGCTTTTTGCAACATGATGCAAAATGGATAGAATTCTCAAAAATGAAAATTTTAAGCATAGAGAATTTTTGAAAATTTGCATGTCAGTCCTAAATTCAAGCCATGCATGGAAAATTTGAAACTTGACACATTATTCCAATCCAATGCATGGATGGATTTTGAGAAAATTTTCAAGCCTTGGAACATCTCTTCAATGCATGGATGGGATTTGGTCTCTTCAAATGCATGGATGAATGTAGGAAATTTTTTTTTAAAACCTTGCACTTCATCACACAATGCATGAATTAATTTCAGAAAATTTTTTAAAAACTTTGCAAATTCATTCCAATGTAATGCATGGATGGAAAATTTTGAAAACTTTTCAACTTCTTTCTAATGCATGGACAATGTTTAAACTTTTGAACTTTAGTCCATTCTAATGCAAGGAGGGAAAAATTGAAATTGCGCATCATCTCAAATGCATGGAAATTTTTTTTTAAAAAAAAACTTTGCAACTTCATTTTAATCCAATGCATGGAAAATTTTGAAAATTGTTCACAAGTTGCAATTTTTCTCTAATGCATGGAGAATATTGAAAAAATTTCAAACATTGCAAATGCATGAAAAAATTTTAAACAGTGCAAGAGTTTCAATGCATGGATGGAATTTGGGAAAATTTTTCAAAAATGCATTAAAAATGAGACATTATGCACATGAGTAGCATTCCCAAGATGCGGTGAAATTGCTAGGAAGCGATGGAAATTTCCGGGAATGAAAATTAGAGTTGAGAAGGTCTAAGAAAAATAAAATTTTTGGCTTTTCTAAACCGTTTCCCAGAAAATTTTGCAAGGCACGAGCAATTTCAAAGAGAAGGAAGCTTGGAAATTGAAAGAATTGCTTCCCTTGCTTTGCTAAATTTAATGTCGATAGCTAGACGAAGTTAGAGCAGGTACTAATCCTCAAAATTCTCGATAGCTAGACACACCGAGATCAGGTTAGTCCTCCTTACCCTATACCATGTCTCTCAAGAGATTCAAGCTTCCCCAAATAGGATAATTCTTTTAAAAGCGAAGGAGGAAGAGCTTGAAGACAAAAGTGGAAAAGAGGTAGCGGAAAGACCTCAACCCACTCTTCATCCTCAATGAAGAACTTTGGATTATGGGGCTTATTTGGATTATGGGAAGATGGATTAGGTGAAGGTGCACCAAGCAACGACTTATGAAGGGTCATATTGAGCACGGGAATGCTCAACAAGTTATCCTTCAGACTTTCAACATCCTCCTCACACTTATCCGGCGGTTCGGGCTCAATAGCTTGAGATAACTCAGGAGAAGGAATGGGATGAGATGCAAGCTCCCAAGAAAGAGATACATTTGATGTTGACCAAGGAAGAGAATGAATAGGTGGATGAATATTAAGCAAAGAATTCACCTCCGAAATGGAATTGTCAACATTAAAATCCTCACAATTGAAATGAGCCAAACAAGCTTTTAGAGGATCCTCCATTGAAGGAGGTGCATCAAGCAAAGGATTATTTAGGGGTTGTTCTGGAGTTTTAAAGGATGCAATCTCATCATCTTTTTCCTCATTTTTAACCACAAATTCTTCCATTTTATGAGTGGCAACAATTTGATCTTCAACCACCATTTCAACATTTTCACATGTAATAACCACTTGATCATTCTCATGATGAAAGTTACTAGGAGTAATCTCATCATTCATAGAATTTTCTTTTGGATTGGCCATAAATTCAAATGAAAATGTTTCCTCCTCTTCATGATTTTTAGCATTAATCCTTTGTTGAATTTGAGATATTTGGTCATCTATCATTGCACTAACTTGGGACTGGTGATATGGTACCACTTGATTGATAGACTCTACTGTGGATTGCATGCTAGCAAGGGAGGCCAATAGTTGATTGTTGGAGTCCATCATTTGCGTGTGCATAGACTCTATCATTTGTTTGTTAGCAACAATTAGCTCATCCAATGGAGACGGTGGAAAAGGAGAAGAGGGCGGGAAAGGATGATCATTGGGTTGAAAAGGTTGCATATGAGATTGTGGGGTTGAATTTCCTATGTCATGCCACAAGAAATTTTGGTGATCTCCCCTACCCGAGTCATAACCATTAAAGTATGGATCACTACCCGGTTCAGAGAAATTTGCATTTGGTTGTTCTAGATAAAAATCCGAGAATTGTCTCGTTGGAAGACAATCTCTTGTATGATGTGAATTACTAGAGCAAAAAGCACAAAACGCATGTGATGTGTAGAATTGAGTTGGAAGATAACTACCCTCCATCTAGGACTTAAACATCAACAACACACAACATAATCAACACAACAATTCTTTATCATCAACTCCACATACAATGATATTCTCTTTCTCCTCAATTATCAAGACAAAAATTAAAATGGCCACAACAAGGACCGATGCTTGGAATTGAAAATACACAATTGAAATAGTCTCGACAAGGGCTTGCAATTTATCTACTTCTAAGCTTAACACATGCACGATATCCACAATTCGAAACTAGAAGTCACGAGACTTACCTGGGGTCCTCTAGACTTACAATTTGCTAGCAATCCCACGGCGAGCTTCGAGTCCCTAGAATCTTACAACACGAAGATAATCAAAACACACAAGGAATATTCACAAGACACAATATTCACAATCAAACTAAAATTAACCCTAAACTTTGGTTGCTAAACCGTTTGCAGTCCCCGGCAACGGCGCCAAAAATTGATCGGTTGGTCAATTAACATCAACCTTTGCAATAGCACGAATCATTGTAAAATAGGGCTATTGGTCGGGTAAGTCGAACCACTGGGACTGCGCTAGTCTAAGGCAACCTAAGTGTCTAGAGTCATTCTTAGGATGATGAAGGGGTGTTCGTAGAAGTTTTGTTTGTTGTCACTTAAATTAGGAATTCAAAGTGCATAAAACACTAATTTGCAAGGAATTTAGGATGAAAAGATTAAGAAGAGGAGACTAGGGAAGTGAATCCGCCTCCATCCCTATACATATGCTAGATTAGACCTAAATTGGGGGAAAAACAACATATGATGGTCAAGAGTTACATAGCAACACATGGTTGCCATATAAGTAATCAAGAGGTACATTAGGTCTCAAACAAGTATAATCCATCAAAAGATAAACATGCTTAGACTACCTAACTAAGGTGTAGCTTATACACATTTACTTAAATGAGAGACTATCAAGTTCTTGACAAAATGATAAAGCACATGGAGTTAGAGATTAAGCATACACCATCAAAGGATTTCCTAAGCAATGGTCTATCAAAGTCACCTATCAACATGCCATGAAACCATTTCATAACCTTGCTTCCACTCTCACCATGAAAAACTCAAGCAATATGATTACTCTAAGACATCATCTAAGACAAGATAATCAACTTAAAGAAATCATCCATACATGTATCAACATTCATTACAACAAATGAGGTGCTCTTGGTTATGAAAAGACCATAAAATATACATGGCAAATCCCCAAAATAGACTATCCTAGGACATGCTTACAAGGGAGGGACTTCATCACCTCCCTAGAGAAAGAGTTAGTTACCCATTGCTAAGCTAGAAGAAGGAAGAAGCTCCATCCAAGACTCCATTTTCGTGCTCCTACTGTAGCACTCAAGAACACCCTCCTCCTTGCTCTCTTCTCTCTCCTATATCTTGCTAGAATATAGGATAATGATATGTGTGGCCTTCCTTGCCTTATCTCCTTCAACAAAGCTCTCTCTCTCCTCCAAAAAACATCCCCAACCACCTCATAAAGAAGTAAGTAGAAAATGAGGAAACCAATGCACAAGTGGCTGCCAAAATGAGAATTCCCGAAGGCAATTCTGCCCCAAATTCGAGCACTCTAAGCAAGGCCTCGAGCACTCGAAAATGGAGCAGATTGCTCCATGCTTGCTTTGATTCGCCCGGACCTACTTTGGTAAAACAGCCATAACTTTGCGCTCTGAACTCCGAATGATGAACCGTTTAAAGATTTGGAGAGCTGATTCAGAGCTTTAAAAACTTCATGTTTTGATGAAGACCCATATCTCAAGTCTAGTTGGTCGAAAATGGGGAGAAAGGCAGTACTTTAGTGCTGCCTGGCAGTTTTGCGCACCTCTGGTAACAAGGCCATAACTCTCTGGTCCGAGCTCCGAATGATGAACCGTTTGAAGATTTAGAAAGCTAATTCAGAGCTCTAAATCTTTCATGTTATGATGGAAGTCCAGTTCTCGAGCTTTCTGGGTCAAAATGGTGAGCAAAGTCCTGACTCTACTGCTGATCTCGTGAAGCAATCTGCCCTAATTTCGAGCACTCGAAATAAGGCCTAGAGCACTCGAAAATTGGCCAGAATGCCCTATGCTTGGTTTGCTCCGCCCGGACCTACTTTGGTAAAACGGCCATAACTTTGCACTCTGAACTCCAAATTATGAACCGTTTAAAGATTTGGAAAGCTAATTCAGAGCTCTAAAAACTTCATGTTTTGGTGGAGATCCAATTCTCAAGGATGGTTGGTCGAAAATGAAGATCAAGCCAGAATTTCATTGCTGCCAGGCAGTTCTGTGCACCTCTGGTAACATGGCCATAACTCTCTGCTCTAAGTTCCGAATGATGAACTGCTTGAAGATTTCGAAAGCTAATTCAGAGCTCTAAATATGCCATTTTATAGTGGAAGTCCAGTTCTCGAGTTTACAAGGTCAAAATGGCGAGCAAAATCCTGACTCCACTGCTGCCAGAAATTCAGAATTGTGCCTTTTGATGGCCAAAACTCCACAAAGCCTTGATTTTGCTCCTTTTTTTGGCAAATGGACCTGAAAATATATACATACACACAAATAAAGATAATCTACTTAAATAATCAAACGATGGAATTAACTAATGCAATTTAGGGCGCTTGAATATACAATATTCGGCGCTTATCAACAAGGTTTATATTGATATGACTTAACTATCCATAATAATTGGGTTTAAACAGATAATATATTATATAGGTCATAATCACGATTATAACACGTTGAGTTAATTGAGTCATAAACGGGTTACACGGGTTAAACTCCTCAACCCTAACCCGACACGATTAAGTAAACGAGTTAATCGTGTCGACTCTTTTATGACCCAAACCTGTTTATGCCAAGCCCAAACCCTTTTAACTCGTGTCGAGTTCATGTCGTGTTGTCGTGTCATGTCGTAATTTGCCACTCCTAATTGTGGATGTGGTAGTAAAAATTGGGATGGAAGAGGAGAAGAGAGCATTTGCATTTCATGTGTATTGCAATGGTTGTGAATTCATGAAATTCATGTATGTTAGTATTATTCATATCCCCATGATCCCTTCTTCTTATTCTTCTCTTCTTTGGTTGTGGCTCATGAAATTTTTAGGAATGTATTTTAGGCTTACTTTACTAAGTTGTTGCATGTGTTCACCTTATTATTTAACATTTTCAGGACTTCGGAGATGTTATAGCAAGAGATGTGCATCCACAGACATAGATGTAGTTAGGATTATAATTTTTGTTAAAGCTATGTAGTCATGGTCATGGATGCCTTACTTTTGTAATCGAACTCTTTGGGAATTATATGTAATGAGCATGTATGACTTGATCTTCAAATAATTTATAAACGACTTATTGTTAATGATTTTGTGCAAATCTTATAGCATGTAATGTCTCTAATCTTATGTTTAGCCTTACATTGTCTTGGATTATGTTAAAAATGGAGTACATGTAACCGGTTAGATGAGTTATGTAACCGGTTAGATGAGTTATGTAGGATGAGACATCTAACCGATTAGTTGGTCTTGGCAAAATGTATGTTCACTAGACTAGACCATCTAACCGGTTAGATGATCCAATGTAACCGATTAGTTGCTCTAGTATTTGTAATTTGACCCCAGGTTTTGGTATAATTACCTAATTACCCCAGACTTCAACCAAATAATAGAATAGCCATAGTAAATGACAGATCTACCCCGGATGAGTTTTGAAACTATAATAAACGTACTAAATGACAATTTTTTCCTTTTGAATTCTAAACTGTTATTTGGCCATAATAAATGACCGTTATACCCCTATGGACTCTTGAACTAGTATAATGACGTTAAATGACCATAGTACCCTTGTGTGACCTCGGGTTTGGATAAAGACCTGGTTCGTGATCCGAATCCCTAGATTTGAGTCGTTACAAATCTCAAATGTAAAAATTATCTGTAATTACAAAATCAGGAAAGTGAAAAGTAAGAACAATAACTTTTTTTGGAGTAAATTCAATCACTCTTTCTGATTTATTACTTTCCAGATTTTTTAATTATAGACTATTTGTGCATTTGTGATTGGACCATATCAGTAGTTAGTAGGGGTGACTTTCACCGGTGAGTATGCAAGTCTTGTCCTAAACATATGCACCCCCTCTAAGTCTAGCTTTTAATATGAAATCAAACTTTCCACGTCACTTTTACACCACGTAACTCACATTTAAGATATAATTTTTCAAAATTATATTTTATTTAATTTGGACTAATGATTGGATGTAGATGATTGCATGGTTCATTGAGGGTCCTACTCTCAGACAAATAGATTGTCAAATCTAGAATTCTTAAGTTAGTGTTGTCATTTTTATGTTTATGAGTATACCTCATAAATGCTTCAACTATCTTTAAATTGTTAAAATATCTTATTAAAAAAAAAATTCAAATTATTCTATGCCTTAGTTTGAAATTGTGTAATTTTATAAATTGTGTAATTTTAAAAAATTATTATTTGTTGACACGCATCTGTATATATATATGTATATAGCCTTCTATATTTTGATAACTTTTCACTTCTCAACAATTATATATATAGCTTTCTATACTTCAATGTCGGCCAACGTGATTTCACTTGACTTGGATTTTTAAGCAACAATTATATATAGAAATTCTACTATAGTGAGTGTAATAATTGTAATTTGAACAAATCTCAGAAAAGTGAGCGTAATTTATCCATAAATATATTATTTTGAAAATTTTGCAATTTTTCTCTTACGATCAGAAGTTGGAAAAAACGGAACTTTCGATCCATGATTGTGGACATAGTAAACCAAGTGACTTCTACATATCACATCTCTCACTCTCTTTGCTGCTAAGTGAAGAATGTGAACAAGCAAAAATAATACATAGTTCAGAAGACAAGTTTCTCTAATTTTTCTTGCACTCGTGAAGTTTCTATGCCAATTCTTGGCAAAATAGCCTGAAAAAGTATATATAAAGTATTATTAATCTTGTAAATGAGATATGATAATAAATACATTGTGATTTGTGAGAATTTTGATGTGATTTTGATAAGAGGAAGTCCAAGTGCGTACGTCAAGTAATAAAATAATTCACCCTTCAAAGAACTGAAGAAGTCAACCTAGTGGATATAAGGAGTTTAAATAGAAACTTCTTAGAAAATGACACTTGCAATATATATATATATATATTTACAGAACTGAAAAGATCTTTCCAATAAGAATAATCAACTTTAAAGGTAATAAAAAAAAAATGTGTCGAATTAAAAGAAAATTAGGGTGTGCCTGATTTGTCATTAAGAAAATATTTTTTTTTTATTTTTACAGAACTGAAAATAAAAAAAGAATATACAAAATGTTTACTTGGTTTAGTTTTTTAGAAACTCAATTATAAAAAAAACTTATTTTGAGAAAATTGTCTTTTATTTGAAAATAATTTCTCTTTTCTGAATGACAAATCACACCGTTCCTTAAATTCTTCAAATATGCATGTTATTTACAGAATAAAAAATAAATAAATCAGTCAGCAAAAACATCATTTTACTAAAAGGAGATGATAAATGCACTCCTCTTAACTAAATATACTTCTTTTACTGTATTTTTTTTTAATAGAAATAACAAATATACTTCTAATTTTTGATTTTGTAAGAACACTGAATCATTTAAGTAAAAATTTTAAATTCCACATCATTTTATTGTTCAATGTCTTGCTTCTCAGTTCACTTAGCCAAAGTTGCCCTAGCTAGTACCTTTTTTAAAAAATGAACAATACTTCTATGAGGATGAACTTCATTTCAAAACACGTCTATCTATGGAAGGAGTCATAGTAGTGTATATGATGATTGTGTGAATGTATGTATAAATATACCTGTGAATGGATGGTATATAAGATCTTGTCACCCTTAGTAGTGTAGTTTGCACTCAAAACTTCAGCACATTCTTCTTCGAGAACAGCTAGAACTTCATGCAACATGAAATTTCTGTTCAAACCAGTAATCAATTTCACCTCCAAAGTTGATCCAATTTCTTCAACTGCAAGTACCGGTAACATCGGCAAGGCTTCCAAGCTATGCTCATTCTGATCACCACCCGTGAGTTGTTCCTTCCTTCTATGCAGTTCTTGAATGCTTTCCTTCAGTCCTTTTATGTAGTTAGTCGCTTGCTCCAACAAAACAGGCAATGCTATTCTTTCCTGATCACAAAACAAAAGCATTAGTTCATTTTGTTTGTGTTTTCATTTATGTGTGTGTTTGTTTGTGTGTATATATATAGAGAGAGAGATACGTTGGATGTTTGGGTAAAGATGAGAGAGGAAAGGATGGAAAAAAGATTATTCATTTGCATTCTTCTCTTTTTCTCCAATACATTTCTGCCTGGTTTAAGGGAGCTGTTGCCGGGCTGCATTTTCTTTTTCTCTCGAGAATTAAAACCCAATGCTTGCTTGAAAGACCGTTTATATATATATATATATATATATATATATATATGCTTGTATGTGTTCACAAGTACTTACACAGAGCTGGTCACTTTTTTAATACCCGTTTTTTTTGAAAAAAAAAAAAAAAAAAATTAATTAAATTGATTGTACCCACAATATTGTGGAATAAAAAGTCCGGTTTGAAACTGTTTGTTTGAAGTTCGAACTTGGAAATGCGTAGTCAATGGAAATGCGGGCGCCGAAATATATTTGTAATATTTCGCATGTTGTCCTTATAACTTAAGAATAAATTGAATAATTGTGCTTTAATTGGGTAATATTATAGTCAAAGTCAAATAAATATTCTTCCATCATTGTGACTCAATTTTTTTTTTATACTGTAACTACTTGTAGAATTTTATGGCCGACTTATTTATGTGATTTGAAATTGAATAGACCTTAGGAATAATTGTGCATTAAGTGGGTGATATTATAGTCAAAGTCAAACAAATGTTCTGCCATCATTAAATGTTTGTACTCAAATTCTGTTATATTTAAATAACAGTTTTTAAAATTTTATGACAGACCAATTTATGAGATTTGAAGTTGAATACTCATTAAGTCTTAAAATAAGTATTTTATTTTAAGAACCGTGACTCACATTACATGTCACTTATCCTAAAACGAGGATGTATCATTAACATTCACATAAATACTATCTACTCAAATAAAATTAAGATTGTCAGACCCTTTATTATTACTCTTTCACTACAAAATAGTGAAAATTTGTAACCTTAGAAGATTTTGATTCCAAATGCTTATGTAGGCACTATTTTATTTCGACGTAAAATACTCTTTTTGAAAAATATTTTTATTTTTTAAATAAAATATATTTTTTATTTTTACTTTGTCAGTATTTGACAAAGATCTATATTGAAATTGAAATCGAGTTCATCGGATGTGATATGTAAAATAACTTGTCTAAAATTTATAAATAAATTATTTTTATTAAATTTTAATATATAAATATTTTTTATAAATATTTTACGATAATTAAACACCAAAAAATAAAAAATATTTTTTAACAAATATTTTACATTCAAATAAATGAAACCATAATTACTAATTGCTCTGGGCAAAATATATATTGTAGTGAAAAAATGTTATTTTGGGATCAACGTTTTTGGTCGTCTCCATCCATTCCCTATTCAATTACTTTACCATGTGGTTGGCTACAAATGAGACAAATCTCTACCTTCAATAGGATGCATTTGCTGTAGATTCCTTGGTGTACCTTATGCAATACTGACCTAAAGTCTCACCATCACTTATTTTTCTCATGTCATTTCTCTCCCGAACCTTGTGTTGGAGAGAGAGAATTTTGCAACGGTGGTACTCGGTACCAGCACGCTATTTAGATGTGATGGTGTTGGAATAATCAAATCTCTTCAATTCACGAGAGCTAAATATCTCCTTATTCACCAATAATATCATCATGGCTCTGATACCAAATAGGAGAAATATGAATCGATATATTATACAAATATGAAAAAGGAACAAAGTTTGAACAGACTTACAGAAAACTTTCTTTAATCGTCCACAAAGGCTAATAGGGGAAATATGGATCGATATATTATACAAATATGAAAAAGGAACAAAGTTTGAACAGACTTACAGAAAACTTTCTTTAATCGTCCACAAAGGCTATTACAGAGAAATATTACAAAAGAGAGGAAAGAAAATTGAAAGATTGAAAGATACATTGAAGGGAAACATTGCCTTCTATTTATACATAAATTGGACTTAAAATGAACATTTTGAAGTCCGCATAGTGCATGGGATCGTGTGCTAGAATAATGCAGTCGGTTGGCCCACCACTAAGTGCTGTCTCCTTATCGGATAAAAAGTAGACATCTGATAAAGGAAATACTGTTGAATCAAAGACTTTTGGGAAAAGTTCTTTGTCTTCTTCTGTCGGCAGGATAAGAGGAATCTTTACTTTTTGGGTGGATTCATCTTGTCCTTCAAATGTCCTGTGAGAGAGTCCCAATAATCTGCTATTGAAATCTCGTCTTCAGAATTAAGATCTTCATTGGGATCTTGAGCATAACCTGTGAGACAGGAAAACTGATTTCCGTCTTGACTGTTCTGGCTAGAGACTGATACCATGGATGCATCATCTCTTACTGTAGGAGTGGAGGATTCAAAGGATTTAACAAATTTATTCCTCATAAAATCCATGCATTTAACCATTAAATCAGCTTCGGTAATTAATGGTTGTTGTTTTCTGATCATATCTTTAACAAGTTCAAACGGGTCAAAGATTTCTTGTTCCGGAATAGTTAACGTTGGAATTTTATCCATATATTCCATTGTTTTCTTTCTGATTTGATGGAGGAGGGCTTGGATAGGTTCTTGAGTCATGCCTGACCACCATCTGTAATAAAAGATCCTCTGGAGGACCGGTAACTTGTCAGTGGTATAACCACATTGGAAATCCCATTTCCAAATCCAAGGGATTCCAAATTCAGTAAAGAACAATAGGGTGGATTTCCCTACAGGAATATTATCCTGTCCTCGTAATTGAGGATGAAATTGTTGCCATGGTAAATATAATTGACCAATTGATTCGGGCAACATATCCAGATCAGGGCCAAATATAGCCCACCAGGGTATAACCCAGTTGGGGAAATCAGCCTTAACTGATTGAGGGCATATCTTGAGAAACCAAGAATGCTTATGCTTCGGATTTTGATAAAAGAACGAATATGTCCAAGCTGAGATATAATCCCAATAATTATAACTGTGACCATAGGATATTTTTCTTGGCAAATTTGGATTTAATCCCCAGTCACTAGGCCGAATAAGCCTCTTAAAGATAGCTTTACTATAAGTAAGAGGACTATCTTTGGAATTCGGAAATTGCTTCGTGTGGTTGATCTCCACAGAGGAAGTTTCAGTAAGAATGGCTTCATAGATATATCTATGGCGACCATCCGGTGCAGCATATTGTTGAGTTTGGAAATATCTGGATTTTACTTCCCAAGGATCTGGCATCCATTGCTCATCTTGAGAATCCAGTACCAATACTGTTTGAATATACCTTTGATTAGGTATCCATGGAGTTTCTTGTTCAAGAACCTCTTTCATGGTTGGTTTCTGTTGTTGTTGCTGAGAACTACTGCTTCTTTTAGAAGGAGTTTTGAGCAGATCAGCAACATGCTCCAAATATGGAAATTGATCATCAGTAAGTGGTATAACCACTTTGGCCTTAGCCTTGTTTTTGCCACGAGCCTTTGGAGTATTACCCCGGCCCTGCCCATGGGGGGGCTGATTCATGAACCCTGCAAAAATTCACGAGTTAGAAAATCCGGTAAAGAATTAGAACTGCCTTTAATATATTCAATAGAAAAATCAAAAGCAGATAAATCAGCTTGGCATCCAGCAAATATCTGTTTGGAAACTAGATTTTTGACATCTTTTTCCAGTACTTGTTTAGCAGCACTACAATCAATGCGTAACAAGAATTTCTGATTGATTAAATCATCTTGGAATTTATAAATGCATTTAACCAAAGAAAGAATTTCCTTTTTTATGGTTGAATAATTTAATTGTGCATTTTTCCAAGTTCCTGAAGTGAAGCGAACCAGCTCCTCTATTCCTGTATTTGGATTTTTCTGTTTAAGAATACCACCATATCCAATATTGGAGGCATCTGTTTCCACAATTTTGAACCATGAAGAATTGGCTAGAGCTAAGCAAGGGATTTGTTTGGCTCTAAGTTTAATCTTCTGGACTGCCTTGGTATGATCCAAAGTCCATGGGGAAGGAGATTTCCTTAACCTGGTGTACAAAATTGCTGTGTCCTGTGCAAGATTTTTGTAGTGGCTTCGAATATAATTCAAGCTACCCAGAAATCTTTGAAGTTGAGTTTTATCCTTGATTTCATCTGGAAATTTAGAGGCAAACTCAATACTGCGATCAATAGGTCTAATTTTCCCATCACAAATTTCATGACCAAGAAATCTGACCTTAGTTAAAAACAATTTTAGTTTAGGAGCAGAAACTACTAAGCCACTTCGGTAAATGACATCCTTGAAAATTTTCAAGTGTTTATAATGCTGATCTATTGATTTTGAGAATATGAGAATATCATCAATATAAACAATAGAAAATTCAGTAAAAGGATTAAATATGTCATTCAAAATATGTTGAAATTCTGAAGGGGCATTTTTTAACCCAAATGGCATTACTGTCCATTCGTACTGTCCAAAGGGTACGCAAAAGGCTGTTTTGTACCTGTCTTCTTCGGTAATTTGTACCTGGTAATATCCAGATTTAAGATCAAATTTAGAAAAGATCACAGCAGATTGTAACCTATCTAAAAGATCTTTGATGTTGGGAATTGGGTATCGGATCCAACTTAAAGTAAGATTAAGTGGCCGATAATCAATAACCAATCGAGGAATTCCTCGTTCCTTTTCAGCATTTTTATTGACATAAAAAGCTCTGCAACTCCAGGGGGAGTAGCTAGTAGTGACAAGCTTTTTAGCCATTAAAGAGCTGATTTCAGTTTTACATAATTCCAAGTAGTCTGCTTTCATGTGGCTGGGACTAGCTTTAGAAGGAATCATGCTATCGGTAAACCCCTTTTCATAGGGTAAAGAAACAATATGCTTCTTTCTGGCCCAAAAAGCATTAGGAATCTCACTACAGATTTCTTTTAGAAAGTGTTGCCGTAGTGACTCAATTTTCTGTTGCTCAGTGGGTTGTACCAATCTTTGATTAATTGCTAAGGAGGATACCTCCTTTTGCAAATAATTCAGTTGCTTTTCCTTAAAGATAATGTTATCTTTAAGAGCATTGATATGCTTTTTTACTGGTGGGGTCAAGAACTAGAAAGTAATTGACTGGCCATGTAAAGTAGAGCATATTCCATGAGAATCAATTTTCCCAATTGGCATAATCAAAGCTAAGAAGGGAGTGCCCAAAATAACTTGTTGTGCCATGTTTCTGATGAGTAAGAAAGTAGATGGTAGACAAATACCTTCTTTACAAATGAAAACATGATTAAGTTTATACTTAATCTGCATCTTACCTCCACTTGCACTGGTAAGACCTTGAGTGGTTTTCTCAAAATATTGAGTAGGAACCAATCCTTCCTGTATGCAGTTCATGTCTGCACCACTATCAACTAAGGCAATTGCATTAGTGATTGTGTACTCCTGATTAATTACCAAATTGATAGATATATACCATTTTTGGTAAGTAACTTGATTCAAGAGTTGAAGATAATTAGTACCTTCGGATTGAGGAACTTCATCATTGGATGATGAAGATGGAATTGCAGATTTTGCTTTTAAAAGAGTAATTTCTAAATCCATCGTAGTCTGATGAGACTTTAATTGACGAATTTCATCTTTTAAAAGGTTAATCTCCATTTTAAGATCAGGGAGATTAACAGGACGAGAATTTTGTCCTTGGTGTTTTAATCTGCTTAGAACTTCTTTCATGCTGTAATGATTTTCTGCTCGCAGAAAATCTGGATTATCCGTATCCTCATTAGATCTTGCCAGAGCAGAACCTATTTCAAAGACTTTCATCTTGATTTGAGGATCCTGGATATGATCTATAAGATCCAATAAGGATTGTTGAGTTGAAGTTAAAACATTTAAGCTTAACCCATTCATCTCAACAATTGCCTTATAATAATCATCATGCGAAGGATTACAGGAACATCTAGGGTTTTCAATCTCTGCTTCAGAGGAAGAAGAAGACTGTAATTCCATGACAACATCTCCGTAATCACTTGATGATTCTGGTTCAGAAGAACTAGTATTAAGTAACAATTTACTTAATTGAAGTCTCAGTTCCTCTTCTATGTGAAGACTACTGAGTTTCTCCTTAGTTCTACATTTGTTTGCATAGTGGCCAATACGTCCACATTTGAAACATTTAGCCTCAGCTTTGGGCTTTCCTTTACCCTTTGCTTTAGGAGTATATTTCCTTTTAGGCTTAGTATACTGTCTAGAATTATCCTTTTCCTTTGAATAATTCTTTCGTTTGGAATACTTCCTTTTATAAGGTTTTTCAACCTTATTTCTTTTCCTAGGTTTAGGATAAGATAAGGGAGTCTGATAGGCAAATTGATCACAAAATTCACCTACTTCCTTTCGACCAGTTAATCTTTGGGATTTTAACTGGGATTGTAACTTCAGATCATTACAGAGAGCTAGACCTTCCTGGATTACAATGTTGACTAATCCGCCATAGGTATAGTTTCTGTAAGGGATAGAGATACCATTATTCATATCTCTAAGCTTTTTCCTGATTCTTTCAGCAAAGAAGGTTGGTAAACCATCTACAAATTTAGCTTTCCAATGCTCATGATTTGCATCATTGAGTTGGAGAACCTTTGCCAAGAATACATCTTTATACCACCGGAAATGAGTTAAAGATGGACATCTTAGATTCTGTAGAAGTTCACGACTCCTTTCACTATTAGCACCTTCAGGGCCAACAAAATGTTGGATAATAGTGGTAATGAGTGTATAAACCGCATCAGGAGCAGGGCCTGATTGTTGAGTAGCTTCATCTTTAACAATCTTGGTAGCAGCAAAGATTTCAGCTTTCTGAATGTCAGTGAGAACATTATCCCACCATCCTTTAAGGATTCCTGTAAAACCAGCAACAACAAACTTAGCAATGATTGGGTCAGTATTGTGGTTGATTTTACAGACTTGGCTATACATCAATATTTGATGAATAACCTCGTAAATCTGGTAATCAGATTTACCATCTATGTTCCATTCATAAATGGTCTTGCCATGAAAAGATTTCTGTGTATGAAAATAATCTTCTTCATACAAGATATCTTGAGGTGTGGGTCTAGGATAATAATATCGACTCGGAGCCGGAGCGGTATTAGAGTGGATATTCTTATCATAGACAATTCTGTTGAATTCAGGCATCTGAGAAAATTCATTTTGGAATACCTCAATATGAGGTAACACATTTTCAGAATCAGAACCAATTTCAGATTCATCATGGGATAAAGTCTGAATTTTGAGTCCTTGAATTTTCTGAGTAAGAAGAGTAAGAAATTCTTCATTCTTCTTAGGATGTGTCAGATTGAAGCCTTGAACTTCAATTGCAGGTTTCACCAATGCTGTGGATAAGGAATCTTCTGGAGGAGAAGTTTGTACAGAAATACACTTAGTATTAATTGTATTTAATACCGTGTCTATTCCCGTTTCAATTCTCCCAAGCTGGGACCCTATCGTTTGTAGGCAAACATTAGTGTAATTGTTCTGCCTGTAAACATGAGTAATGTCCTTTTTAGTAGCATTACAGGATGGATCAAGTACTCGAGGTTGGCTATAAGCCTTGGTTTCCACTTTAGAACCACTGTCAGGGTCAATTCTTTTCAGAATTAAATGTTCAGGGGGAGGATGGACAGAGTGGAGAACCTTATCTTCAGATGTGGTCCATGGTTTAAGGAAATCATCCAATATGTTGATATTAACAAGAGAATGATTGGTCATGTAGAACCAAGAAACAAAAAGTATAACCATTTTGCGTTCTTGTAGAAAGTCATAAAATTGGGTTTTAAAAAGTTGTAATTGATGTTGGTCAAAACTTTTGAAATACCAATTTCTGAATTCTTTATATTGATCCTGTTGAAATTCAGTATTAATGGCGATTCTATCAGGGACAAAATCCATTAAAACTAATATTCATGAGGGTCATTGATGTCTGTGGGATCTTCAAACTGATCCTTGACAGATTCATTTCCGATTCCCATTTCAGATGGAGTTGGGCTGAATTCAATTCCAAATTGGCGACGAGACATACCTATTGGTGCTTTCTCGTATACTCCTCTTGGAATTTGATTCTGAGATTGTTGTATTCCTTTCAGCTTGAGCTTGGAATCAACCGCTTCAGGGAGTCCTTCCTTACGGTAATCTGATGAGATCGAATGTCGAGAAGGAGGACAAGAAACATGATAAGGAAGATGACTTCCTTTAGATGATGTAGATCTGGATAGATCTATGGATTTTCTGAAGTTCAGAAAAACATCACCATCTTGGTCCTGAATAACACAGTCTAAGCTATGATTAGCAATTGGCTGTGCTGGGACGGCATTAGAAATCGTCCAGTGTTCAGGAAATGTTATCTCACTCCAAGGAATCATCCTTTTTGTGGCAACATTTGATGTGTACATGTTGGTATCCCATAACGCTGTTACTCCTTTAGAGTCTTTGCGTATGGCATTGGGACACATAGTATCAAGTACTTTGTAATGGATGCGATAAATAACAGTTATCACTTCCGATCCAGGTAAGTAATCATATCCATAAGTCTGAACCCTAAGACTAACTGCCTCATGGATATTTTTATCTGTTAAAGATAAATTTAGACTAGGATAGACATTAAAATAAACCGGTCCATGACATAGACTGGTTTCCAGTGCACCCATTAAGGAAGGGTGAAATTTCAGACATCGAGCATCCCTAAGGGTTGCTTGAATACAGGCATCCATACCTAACAAGGTTAAAGGTTTAAAAGCAATTTGAATTAAACCTATATGGATGTACTTGTATTTATGCATGTGCCTCTGAAGGTCACGGGAAGACAATAACTTAATTATTGTATCCTTTGT
Organism: Cornus florida; assembly: GCF_030987335.1. Taxonomy (NCBI): domain Eukaryota; kingdom Viridiplantae; phylum Streptophyta; class Magnoliopsida; order Cornales; family Cornaceae; genus Cornus; species Cornus florida. The sequence continues at coordinate 51,761,996 of NW_026775572.1, forward strand.
GCTTAATTGCATGGTCTGTTCCATGGTCTTAATAGTCCATAGATCAGCTAAATTAAGCATTCCGATTTTGTAAATGCTTTTTGCACTTACTGGAGGGATAGTCCATCTGTTCAATTTATTTTGAACATTGGTCCATTCCACTACTTCAGTATTTTTGACCAGTTCTGAATCCTGGTTGTCCTGTAGTCCTGAAGAGGAAGACGAAGATGGTTGTAACATGTCTGTTAATTATTGTTAATGCTTTAAGGTCTGAGCAGTATAAATATTATGATATTATATAATGAACAGTAAGTTACTATTCTGTCGTCCTTCTGCTTAAGAGAGATTCTATTACTCGTCTGTCAACGATTTACTGGAAACAATACCCTATGTAGCAATTTAATGCAAAACGGGTTAAACATTCCAACGCGACTTTTGGACGACCCATAATTGAATCTGGGATAAACATAATTTGGACAGAATAATATTCATATTGTTCAGAATATATAAACGAATAAAAATAATTATTTAATACGTGATAAAAATGGTCAACCACGTCAATTCGATATTAATTTGGTTCCTTTTCGGTTCCCCTATTATTACTCTATACAAATACATTTCAAAATCTCACTCATTCACTCATCTTTTCTTTTGTAGCTACATGCATACGGGACTTACACATACTCTCCTCTATCCTCACAACAGTAGCGTAGCCACACAGAGACTAGTGGGGGCAACTGCCCCACCGAATTTTTTATTTTTTTAAATTTTATATGGTAAGATTTTTATATTTGTATAATTATACCATCTAAAATTTGATAGTGCACATATATCAAAATTATTTTTGGACTTGTTGTTCTTTCAAAATTTAGTTTGTGTAATTGCGTTACTAATTATTATTCTCTATATAAGATTTAGATATTTTTTTTTCTTTTATTTGTAGATCAAATCAATTAAATCACAGATTCACTAACTCTATCAAATTTTCTGATTGATTGAATTATCTGGTTATAACTTATAAGGTTAGATTTGGTTATTATGGATTTTTTTTATTATTTATTACACATGTGATATATTAGAACAATTAGTAACTATGTTATTTTTTTTTCATATCTTATTCTTGATTCATTGAATGTGATTTTTTTTTAGTATATTTAATTTTTTTTTTTCTTTAGTTGGTATTCATACACCTATGCCTCCACTGAGGCTAAAACCCCTGACCTCCCTATGAGAAGTAGGAACTTGGTACCGCTAGGTAACTTGGCCGTTGTTCTTTTAATATATTTAATTGAATGAACTCAATTTTGAAACAGTAATGAATAATCTGAAAATTCTTTGTGAATGTACTGAATAAAAATATTATGTATCGATAACATTCACCTTTAAACCTCTTATATCTTAATTTTCTCTCTTCTTTTTCTATCCAAACCCATATTTACTTATAGAATCTTCAAAACCCGACTCATTGTTTGACAAGAATTATATCACTTGTCTACACAATAAAAAAAAAAAAAAAAAATTACCAAATCAATCTCAATGCTACAATAAAAACCTAAGAAGATAATTTCTCTTATAATTTTTGAGCCACAAACCCATAAGGTGAATCTCACCGAAATAAATCAGCAGGAGACTTCAGCGGTACAGTATGGGAGTTGGTTAAGGCTACTGTCATTCTTAGCCTGTCCTGTTGATGGCATATCCAAAACAAAATAATTTTAAAATTTAAATTTCAGTACTACCCTTGGCATGGTTAGCCATAGACTTGGTGAAACAAGACATAAACTAGGGCTCAGTGTCCATATCGGAGATCTCTTGTAGTCTTTGACTATATGGCCTCCCCATGTGACTTGAAGCTGGTAAAATAATTGAGAGGGAATTGAGTAGATAGTTCAAACTTGTGAAGCACGCATATATACTTTGAGTCTTCACTGTACTGAATTGTTTGTCCTAATCAATTGGTTATATTTGTCAATCTGACATTGTAGGCCAGACCAACATCAATTTAGTTTGAAATTCAGTGAAGCATTATTTGAAATAAGTTGAATATATATATATATATATATATCGGAAATGATATGTTAAACGAGAAATTTATTTATACCAAACATATTAATTGTTTGATATGATTGTGACTATCATGTTTTTTACTTGAATCATATACCACGGTCGTTATGTTTAATGTGAATTTTTTTTTTGTTTATCGGTACATAAGAGATCCTTTACATGTATATATTATGTACAATTTAGGATCTATTTCCTTTCCTTATTGCTGGCATTTACGGAAAGAACTTGTTTCAATCAAGCATTCATTGAATATTTGTGGTATACATATCCATCTACTCACTAATTAGTTTCAATGAATTTGTATAAATTTTTATTTCTGGCAGCCTAATTAATCAATGTGTTGATGAGGCTAGAGATTAATATGTGTATGAAAAATATGAGCCTACTAAAATAATGAAATATTTTAAGCTTATATATTGTCTATTTGTCTTGTATTACATTTCGTCTCAATGCATGCTAAAACTTCTAATAGCTTGACCACCCAATTATACAGTCCTCGCTATGCCCTTGCCCTTGATATATTGTTTCGATAGGTCTGATTATGATTGACTTGGGAATTCTAAAAGAGAAATACTTTAAATAATCATACATCACATTGTGAAACCTAATTCATGTGATGGACAATCAAAGTTCATAGCACCTACTATTTTTTTATTTTTATTTTTAACATGCACAAGTGCTTTGGGGACCAATGAGTTTGGAAATCGAGTTGTCAAGGAAATAGAGAAGGCGGCACAAATGAATGCAAAGTTGGTGTTGCTGGATAGACTATACTTTCTCAAGGACCCATCCCATATACTTTCTCAAGGCCTCATCCATAAGCATACATCACTTTAGTTCCCACAGTCAAGTAAATATTCGTTGTCACCCATCCGCACATCAAACGGTTGTGATGTGCCCAATATTTACTCAACTGTGAGAGCTAAAGTGATGTATGCTTATGGATGGGGCCTTCAGAGTGCACTGGCACATTACTCCCCAAATTTCACCACATTATTCATTCTATCTCTCTCTTTTGGTAAAGAATTATATATTTATTTTTCTTAACGGGTCATATAGATCATATACAATGCATTATTTCAAAAAAAATTAGTCCACCTACGTATAAAATTGTTGATAATAAGATAATATGTTATATTTGATTGAATAAATATACTAATGACATGTTTACCACAACACCTAATTGTGAGATATATTTTGTAATCGGCTAATTTCGGTGTCAAAATAAGTCCAATTGAATAGTTTTTTCAAGTTTAAAATTCAAGATCGAGATCAGTTGCAGAATTGAAGAGTTGTTCATGTTTGATAGTTTGAAATCTACGAAAAGATAAGAACAACACTTTAGGAAATTGAGTTAGAAGGTTAGGACACTTACATGCAAGAGTTGCTTTTCAAAAACTACAAAATTTTCTGAGTGTCAACTTTTTGTTTAAGTCTAGTCAACTTGAACTGGTTCCATGCAGCTGAACTAGTTCAAGATTCAATAACTTGAATTTTTTAATACTGGCCAGCTTGAACTGATTCAAGGTCTTCGATCAGACAATTTTGGTAACTTAGTTTCCTGATTTGTTTATACTTCCTATTTAGTTTCCTGATTTGTTTATACTTCCTATTTGGTATAGACTTCTTTCCAAAATACCTTTGCACGAATTAACTTCGTTTCCAAGCATATCTAGGTTTTTGAAAGTCTATATAAACATATTTTCTCATCTAGGTTTGTGTGGCTTTTTGTATTAAACTTCTGATTTCTTTAAAAGCCTTTTTGTGAGATTTTTAAGAACATACACACTATATACACATGAGTGATTTTAGGGTGTTGTTCGATCGTGTTTAAGTCTATCGAATATTGCATCTACAACGAATAATGCATTTATTCGTTCTTCATCAAATTCAGAACTGAAGAAAAGGGGTGAAACGATCACAATTTGAAGGGGTTAAAGCATTCGTGGAGTGTTATTTGATCTACCAGAAATCCTTCTACAGAGATCAAGTGTAAGCCTGGAGTCGAAAGCTGTTGGACGGAAAGTTGTAAAGCCAAAGATTGTTAGCAATAGGTTTTTGGTAGAACAATAAGGTGTGAGCCTGAGTCAAAGTTCATTGTATTTTGTTTCAAACATAGTAAATATTTTTACTCTGAACTGCACAGTCCACGAGGTTTTTCCCGCAACAATCGGTCTCTTCTGCCAATCAGGATTTCCTTGCTAAAAATCCTAGTATTATCACTAAACTTTACTTGTTTTTATCTTGCATGTGATTGTTTGATTATTCAGGTAATTTTAATAGAATTAATTGAATAGTGAAGCACAAGATTAAATCATCTATAAGATAAAAACTTATACTTTCCACAATTTATTCCGCTGCACAACTCACATTTGGTATCATAGCCAATCTTTACATATTAAGTTGATCCTAGTGGGAACTTTTGCTTATTTTCAAAAAATTATATCATCTTGTCTTATGTTTTGAAAGAGGGTGGATCTAATCAACGTGGTCCCTTATTTAAAGGAGACAATTATAATTTTTGAAAATAAAAAATGAGAGCTTATTTGCAAAATTTAGGAGGTAAAGTCCGGGCTATTGTTGAGACAAGCTATACAACTCTGATTGAGGAAAAAATTGTGGATTGTAAGGTTGTTTAAGTTTTAAAAGATACTTTCACTTTCACTGAAACTTGAAATTGAGCGTAGTGATACTAATGGAAAAGTTTTGTTTGCAATTATTAATTTTGTTGTTCCATCTGAATATGCTGAATATTCTAATTGTAAAACTGTTAAAGTTGTTTAAGGTATTTTGCAGGTTACTCGTGAAGAGACTTCAAAAGTAAAGCTATCCAAAATTTAAATGCTTTCAATTGACAAATGGCAGACCAAAATCACAAACTTTCATATATCATTCATGCAGAATACACAGACCTATTTAAGGTAAGTCAATCATACAATTAAATTGACAGTTAATACATTAATTCTAATATACTAACTTATAGATAAATAAGGAAAAAACCTCAAGTTGGTGCATAGATATTGCACATACCCAACTTGGATAGTGATGTATGAATCGGACCACTAGTAACACCATGAGTCATCATATCAGCCAGTTGGTCCGCACTCTTAATGTAAGGAAACTCTATTACACCAGAATCCAGGTTATTCGACATAGGTTTCTTTGGACCAAACCCAAGCTCACTTAAGAGAATCTACAACCAAGTAGAGTGTGTTTGGGGGTGTTTATTGCACTTTACCCTTATAAATAAGAAACCTTAACAGCATAAGAAACCCAAAAAATATAACAAACTGCTCAAAATTAAACTTTCTCCAAAAGTTTCATAAAAATAAGAGAATAAACCTAATTACTAAAAAAACTACTAAATGCCTAAAAGGAAGGTAACTTGAATTCGTTTAGACTTTTAATAAAAATCACAAAATATTCAAATTTGAAAAAACTCAATTTTCGAGCCTTAAATAATTAAATTTGACCAAAAAACACCCTCCCTTAGCAATAAGGCTACTGATATTTGTGAGTTAGGTTGTTTTCAATCAAACTAGCCAAAGCGGACTAGTTAAAATTATTCCAAAAAACTGTATCAATCCAACCATATAACCTTTTGACAATCCAAACGAGTTCAAAATCATCAATAATCTTTGTACGTAATACATCATTTAACATTAACTCCTACACATAAATATGATCTAATTTATCACCGTAAAATTCTTAACAGCCCCGTCAAAATGATTGTCCCCTAAGCAAAGCCTTCGTCCCTTTCCCACTCGTTTACGCATTTGATTACTCGTGCTTCTGTATATAACACATTTTATGGATAATTACAAGAAAAGATAATCAAAGATTTGGTATTACATATTATATTTGATATATTTTAATAATAAATTCAAAATAAAATGATATCAACATTTTTTTTTTTTTTTTGGTAATTAAAATAAATAATATCTTATTAATTTAATACATAATGGAACGGATGGGAAGGAAACTCCTTCAATCTCCACCCGGACTGTTCAAATTTCCCTTTCTTCATTTTAATCCCATTTAAATTGATGCACTTGGAAGTGTATTAAAGAGAATCTGCAATAAAAATAAAAACCAGGCAATTGGAAGTATATCAACGATTAAATAATTTTTCCACTACAAAGTCTAAATCATTTACCTCATCACCAACACCAATGAAAGATAATAAAGCACCAAGTGTTGCAAAATTAAACGGAAATAAACAGATCAAACACACCAGAGCACATATAGATTTTGGGTAATTCATCTAAAAATTAGGATTATGCATGTCTACGGGTTACAAGAAATTCAGTATGACAGATAAAAAATAAGATATACTCGCACTAAGGTAACATAATAAAGTTGAATTTACCAAATACCCTTCCAAAAAGTACCTATCTTGCTTGCATGAGCCGCAACCATCGCTCCCTTGGTAATTTTTCACGAACCACTCACGAAGTTAATTGTGTGCCCGTCATTAAGTTGTCCTTTCCTTTTAGGTTTTCTTTTCCTTTTAATTAAAAAAAAAAAAAAATTAGAACTTGAAGAAAATTTAAAAATTACACTCCATCAAAGTGATGTTATAATATGACGGAAAGCCCCATAATATAAATTTAAGAAACTTAAGTTTTCCTTAAAAAAAATAAATAATAATTAATTTTAGGTTTTCTTTCCCTTTATAATTTCTAAAAATAAAAATTTAAGAAAATTTTAAAATTTGTTCCAAGGTTTTTATTTATTTATACACGCACCATTAATGTTTTTTTTCAAAAATATTTTTTTTAATAATACTAAGGTGTCTGAAAAAACTGAAAATTGTGTGCTAAAAATTTTAAGAATTTAAAACATCTTTTTAAATTTTAAGTGTTTAGTGATAAGTAATGTCTCTGTTACTTAAAATTTTACCTTATTTTAAGTTGTGCTTGTCATTTGTAGTGATATATAAATGGACAATACTTAGGACCTCACTAGTGAGGATTTACAATATACTCACCGCTTATTTCGATCAATAATAAATGGATACGTCCTATTTTAATTATCAAATCATGGATCAAATCACTATCTCTGATTTGGTAAAATATCTACTCACCATCTTTGATTTGGTAGTTAAAAATCATATATCAATTTATTATTAGTCCACAACAGCGGTGAGTATGTTGTAAATCCGCATTAGTGAGGGGATCTAAGTGTTGTCCTATATTACTTGTGTTATCAAATGCACATAATTGAATATGTGCTTTATTTGTTGAGAATTAATCGCTAAATTGAGTTATCAAACAACACCTAAGCCAAATGAGTTATTTGCACTAAATTTAATCTTATGTATTAGGGGCACAATTTGTTTAATTTTATATTAAAGGGCATTTTTATCATTGTAACATCACTTTGCAACAATTGGATCATTGAGGGGAAGTTTTAGGAATAATTTTATTTTTATTTATTTATTATTCTTATTATTATTATTATTATTTTTGTAGGGCAGTTTTGTGCCCAAAAGTGAAAGCAAAAGGGGTTTATGCAATTGGTGCACAAAAATTTGATTCACTAAGTTCTTTAGAATAATACAAACCATAAATCCTTCTCTCAACCCGAGTGTTTCTCTCTTACAAATCTAATGGTTCTCACTTCTATCTCCAAGATACTTTAGTGTAATTTTCTAAAACCTTTAAATTTGCACAAGTTCACACTTTAGTAATTTCTCTAGGTAAAAAAGGGACAGTTAAGTTTGTAAATTTTTAATCTCAATTAGCATCCTTCCACAAGAATTGATAAGAGTAAATTAGTGTAATTTTTTAAAACATAAAGGTCATTGTATTTTAAAAGGTGAGTGGAGGTCAAGGTGAATCTTGCAAATTTGATAAAATAAAATACAATATTGGGTACTATAATTTTATATTGGAATTGTAAGTAAAATAATTTTTATTTATTGTTAACTTTGATGGTTCATTCCCCGCCCCCAACCGGGAGTGAAAATTTAGTGAGAGTTGTGAGAGCCATGTACATCATCACGCGGATTAATCTTAAACATGTAATTTAATTAAATAAAAGGTTTCAAAAGCTAACCAAATATTCTAAATTAAATATTTGTGAAACTATGTGACATGTAAGTTAAGAATATCAAGTCGGAATTTAAATAGAGTGAATAGTGCAGTCGGGACAAATTAATTAATTAAATTAATTAATAATTACTAACTTTCAAAACACATCCAATCACTTTCAAATTCAACTATGTTGGAGAGTATGCTAAGGCCTAATTTAATATGCTAACACATATTGATTTTAAGCTAGTTAAGGCCATGTGAATTAATCTTTCACGTAAGAATATTAAATAAAATCTTTAATACTTGTTCAAATTCCCTTAATTTAATATATGTCAATGACCATATTATAGAGTATTATATTACCATACTACATGTTTAAAACAAATCATAAGCAACTGGGAAAATCAAATCCAATACAAGAAAATTAAATAATAAAATCTCTAGATTTCATATTTAAGCATGCAATCAAGTTGTATAAGCATCAATAGCATGTTATATAACAAGAATTAAACCTATAACACCTCCTACCTCAATTTGAGATGAAAACCTCAAAGGCCCACCGAAAAAAAAGTGTTCCAAATCCGCCGAAACCGAAGGGTTTTGTCGGGGACAACCCGATCGATATGAATCCCCAAGAAGCCCCATGAAAATCAAAACTTGACTCTTAACCCAAACTCAAGAAATGGTAGGAAATGAATTCTAATAAGGGGGAATGGTAGAGCACGTCGAGGGGAGTGATAAACGTAAAGGCCGAACAGATTTCACTTAGGAAATCAAGTGGAGGAGAAGGTCAAAGGGTGGCAGCCAAGGAGCTTCCATGGCTGCCGGCCAAGAGGTGGAGAAGAAGAGTGAAAATCTGATTTTTCACTTTAGGGCATCCTATTTATAGTAAGTCTCAAAAACTATTCCGAAAGGGCCCCGTCAGGTCCGGAAAAGTGGATTTTGAGCAGACGCGCTCAAACGGAAAAACTCCATGAACGAAAAAGATTCAAAATGAGAAAATATGGACAACGGAAGAAACGGCATCAAAAACTGAGTAACGAGAAAAAAGTTATGCCGCGAACAAGTTCGGCAGCAACCGGGGTCCAGTAACTCTGAAACTGGAGAAAACGACCAGAACGGAATTCTAAGAATCCACAACTCGACGAAATGTGAAAATGAATCCCATACGAGGATCCAGGCTCCAGATGAGACATTTTGCAATAACTTTCGTTAATTACACAATGACCCCTACAAAAAGGGTTAACTGCGAAACTGCCCCAGAATGAAAATATCTTCCAAAAGATATTTTCTTAGATAACCCTGAAATAAAATATCTTCAAAAGATATTTACGAAAAACACCCCAAGAAATGAAAAAGATTCTAAAGAATTGTACATCCATGCCCCTGTGGGCACCTGGAGCAACCAGAGTACTTTCTTGCAAAAGTAAAGATACGTATTTCGAGAAAACCACTCAAGATGAAGGCACGTGAAGTCAAAAACCAACTCCGAGCATGAGAAGTGAGGTTGTGCTAAAATCTGACAAACGGAGATAAGACAGAATAGGGAAAATGACAGAATAGGGAAAAGACGAAATAGCGCATAGTGTCCAAAAACGAAAAATGCGAAAATGACTCGGTCTCCAAAGGAAGTTGTCAATTCACATGAAAGAGTCTCAGAAACCAATTCCGAGCACACGGGATGACACTAAGCGGCACGAAATAGAGCTCAGAAAAGAAAATTAAACGAAAAAAATTCATTCGTAAAATTTCAGGAAAAAGGAAAGGAAGGCAAATGACCGGGTCATTACAACCTACCTTCCTTAAAGGAATTTCATTCCCAAAATTAGGAACTTACTAGAGAGAACAGAATAATGACCGAACAAAAGGTCAAATCAAAGGATAGCTCACAACGCATTGAAGGACAAATCTTGAAGTCTAAAGATCAACTAAAGGAACGCGAAACCATGAACTGAGATAATACCTTATACGAACAGGTATGTTAACTCAACGTCAACTACCGAGAGAATCCCAAGAAAATGAAACGTCAAAACGCGATGAAAGAAACGAGTGATAAGACAGTACCAACTGCGACCAGAACCTTCCCATACTTACTCGTCAGTAAGGTAGCATGACGGTATAAGGCACTAGTTCATATCCTGCCCCAGAAGGGAACTTTTTGATACAAATAACATCAATATCAGAAATGATCATTACCAAAAGCACCGCGAGAACCAGGCACTGCGAGAGTTGGGGAAGCTAATCTCAAAACTCTAACAACAATGACACTGGCACCATTACGCTTAAGGCCTTAGATCTAAAAGGCACGAAGGAAAAGGAAATGAAACGGTGCCTCCTTGGCACACGTCTCACTCCTGCAGACAAGGAAATGGAACGAATCGCAGTCCTCTACGCTCATATGAGCCTTACTCGCATCAATCGGCAGAACAGATAAGAAAGTTCCCGACATGGGTCCTTACAGAATGAATTTCCCGATCCAAGGAAGAAACTCGTAAAAAAAGAATGCATCCAAGGAATACGACAAATCCTATGAGACAATGTCACAAACCTGACATAAAGGAAGTAGCTAGCATGCAACATAGCAATGGACTATCTACTTAAGGTGCCTCATAAGCAAACAAACATGTTATCAAATCAAAACATGTTATCAAGAGCATATATACACATAAAGTATACTTAACAAATAATAGATGTCTCAAAACACCAAAGCATGTGAACATGTTATCATACAAGACATGTTATCAAAGAAGGCATGTTATCAAGAAATAAATGATACATCAAAGCAAAACAACATGAGCATGATATGCACCCAAAACCCGTCGTCCAAAGCATTCAAACCCAGACGCTCTGATACCACCTGTGGCGACCCTGGTTTTTAGGCCAGCGTGTTCTGTAATGAACCGAAGGTTGACCCGATAACAGATCCGAATGCGGAAGCGAAAATAGAAAACAAGACTCTAAGAAGTCAAAGTGACCTTCCATGAGGTCGTGGAACTCAATAAGAACTAATGCGGGAACAAATGATCAGAAAAAGACCGAACAGGCCCCTAAAGGCAAAATGGTCATTTCTGAAAATATAAAATCGGGTGCTACTGAGCACACCACTAGAAAGACAACAAAAATTTAATCAAATTAGACCCAAGAATCACTTAATTCGGAGTCCGGATGAAGAAGATATAAAATTCCAAAGGTTCATAAAAATAACATTTTTGGGTTTGGAATCAATGCAACATGGGTACTTCGCAAGGGGTAAAAAGGTCTTTTCAGACAAAATTGGATGCAACTGAGCATACCGTTAGATAGACCAGGAAAAATTAATGAATCTAGACTCAAGAATCACTTGATTCAGAGTCCGGACGAAGAAGATATGAAACGTCAAATTTTCGTAAAAACTAACTTTTGGATTTAAAATCAGTGCGGCAAGGGTACTTTATAAGGGGTAAAATGGTCTTTTTAGATATAATTTGATGCAACCGTGCATACTGTTATATAGACCAGCAAAAACTAATAAACTTAGACTCAAAAATCACTTGATTTGAAGTCCGGATGATGAAGATATGAAGCCTCAAAGTTTAAAAAAATTAGACTTATTTTCAGGGTAAGAAATCTGGGCAGGAATAGTGTTTTAATAGCAAGCTCCAATTAAATTTTTTTTCTAGAACCGAGGCTAAAAACGAACCCTTAAACGAGTTTTTCTGGAAAAACACGAAGAAGAAACCTCCCTTAAAATCACATTTTCTACCCGACTATGCAAAATAAACCAAAAAAAATACGATGTAAAGTCCCTAAAATGCCCCTTGAACAGCCTAGGTCAAGATGGACCCAAAAAGCAGCTACAAGCATTTTTTTCCAGAAATAGCTAGAACAGAGAGTAAAAACGGGCTAGTAGATGAATTTTTCTGGAAAAACACAAAGAAGAAATCCCCCTCAAAATTGAATTTTCTACGTGAATCACGAAGAATTAAAAAAAAAAACGCAATGTAGAATGCCCGAAATGCCTCTCCATGAAATTTGGTCATGAAGGTCCAAAAAGCTGCTAAAAAAAAACAGAAAACTGAACTTTGCGATCGATTTCCAGCACCAAAACGACATTTTCTGGAAAAACACGAAAAAGAAACCCCCCCTAAAATCATGTTTTCTAATCAACCACATTGAAAGAAGGAAATAAAAATGAATTGAAAAGTCTAGAATGCCCCAAGATCAGAATATGCAAGAAAAACGCAAAATGAATTCGTAGGAGGCTCAAAACACAAACGATGAGGATTTGCCCGAAAACGACTATGCATACAAACGTAACTTACCTATTTAGACGCGCTATAATGGTCCATGGCTTAAAAATATGGCCGATACAAAATCCGACCCCCCAACAGGCAAAAAGGCAAAAATGGACTTGGAATGGAAAACATGGAATCCAAAAATGTAAAATGGAGTCAAATGACCGTTTGGCACTTGGCCACACTTCACATAAGATTAATAAGACCCTATGAAAGAATGAAAATGGAATTCCCACACCCGATACAACCATGGTGAAGCAATGACTTGCGATTTTTTATGGTTTTCATAACATTTCATAAAGTTAAAAAGTTGTATAGAATACAATACACATGTCATTGGCGTCCAGCCTCATCTCATACATGTCAAATACATTGAAAGGAGTGCACTTATGTACACATTACATACATGCAATCAAGTATACATATTTTGACATATAAGTCTACAAAATGACATTTCGTGCTAATATTTGCATGAAATGGAAAGTTGAAAGCTACACGACATCCAAGGAATGGTAGGCTTCACGAACCAAGTTTTCGTACCTAAAATATGCCCTAGTATCGTAGGGTGAGTAACATAAAGCTACTCGTAGGAGATGAGCATGCATCGACCTAGCATTTTACAACTTTATCACCTTAAGGTGAAACATGTTAAAGGGGTTCATGACACCTAACGTCTATATCGGAATGAGACTCAGGGAGCATCCTAAGCTACCTTAGAGTGTTTCTAGCATAAATCATATCATCTATGCCATTTAAACAATATGAAAGCACGTTATACAAAGCAACAAGATATAGATTCTTAAAGGTATTAACTTGCAATCTCGAATACAGAAAAAACTAAAGTGATCATGTCACCTAACGTCTATGTTCTAAATAAGTCTAAGGAATCATCGTAGGCCATGCTGAACAATCAAAAAGCAAATTACAACTTCAATGCAATCTAACCACACAAAAGCATATTATACAAGGCAGCAAAATACAATTTCTTAAAGCTATCAGCTTGAAATCTAAAGTACGAAAACAATAGAAGTGGGTCATGCCACCTAACGTCTAAGTTATAAATGAATTAATCGGATTAATCCTAAGCTTTGTTAGAACGTCAAAACACAATTTTCAATATCGATGCAATTTAACCAACATTGGAACTTCCAAGACAATGCATAAAGCACAATTTCGCAAAGTTAACATCATGTAACTTAAAATGAAACGACAAATAAGGAACAACAAGTTACAATATCATCTAGTTATCAACTTGAAAATGAAATGCGAAATCAAACAAAGTGGAACTCGGACGTCACGCCGGATCAGACCGACAACATAGTTACTTTAGGGTTACTAGCCCATGGGTAACCTCCCTATGTGTGTACTAGACTATATTGAGGGACTATCCCCCGTACTAGAACCACATCCTAGCCATAGTCAAACAACGACATTCCCAAGTTTCCAAAATCAACAAGTTGTGGAACAACGCATATATCAACAGGAATATGCAAGATAATCAACTATCTACAGAGCACAACCAAATTTGGAAACCTATATAATACATGCTCTAAATCCACAACTAATATGATATGATGAATGTCGAATCTTCAGTGTGTGATTTGTTACACGCTATGCATGAAAGATGTTAAATACGAAGTGTACAAATCATTACACAAGGCAACAATATATTCAATAAGGAAAACATATTCTCATGAGTACAAACATAGCGACTATGTTATCCAATGTTCAAAACATAACCAAATGAATATACAACAAGTGTAAGTCCATGATTTGAATATAGAAACCACTTCTAAAACACAACTAGATCATGGAGCAAATTGATAGAATTTAAATAGATAAACACAATTAAATTCTCTAGATTCGGATTCAATTTCAATTAACCTCAATTTAATATATATTAAAGGGCATGGCAAGGTCATCACTATATCCATTCTAAAACTCAATTAGGTTGTTAGAACTACAAAGTAGAATTTTGATTAAATCATGCTAATTTAAATCCCAAGGTTCTAAAACAACTTCAGATAGTCCCAATTTAATATATACTAGTAAACAAGTCATTGCCAATACAAATATTAAGTTAAAACCTTAATTAAGCTAATGGGACCATGAAATAGATTTTAATTTATTCTTTTAATTAAAATCTCTAGATTTTCAAATTTAACCAAATGCTCTCAATTTAACATATCTTAGAGAATATGCCAAGGACTAATATAATATCACATTACAAATTTATTTCATTTAATTTAAGACCAGGTGATTTAACCTTTCACTAAAGTTAAATATAAATTAAAAGTTGTAATTCTCATGCAATTAATCCCAATTTAATGTATGTGAACAATTATACCTAAGCTTAATTTCTAGCATGCCACACTTCAATTCCAAATTGTATATCACCATGAGGATTAATCTTAAACATGAAATTTAATTAAATAAAAGGTTTCAAAACCTAACCGAATATTCCAAATGAAATATATGTGAAGCTATATGGCATGTAAGTTAAGAATATCAAGTCAGAATTTAAATAGAGTGAATAGTGCAATCGGGGCAAATTAATTAATTAAATTAATTAATAATTACTAACTTTGAAAACACCTCCAATCACTTTCAAATTCAATTATGTTGGACAGCATGCTAAGGCCTAATTTAATATGCTAACACATATTGATTTTAAGTTAGTTAAGGCCATGTGAATTAATCTTTCACCTAAGATAAATATTAAATAAAATCTTTAATAGCTGTTCAAATTCCCTCAATTTAATATATGTCAATGACCATATTAATAGAGTATTATATTACCATGCTACATGTTTAAAACAAATCATAAGCAACCGGGAAAATCAAATCAATACAAGAAAATTAAATAATAAAATCTCTAGATTTCATATTTAAGTATGCAATCAAATTGTATAAGCATCAATAGTATGTTATATAACAAGAATTAAACCTATAATACCTCCTACCTCAATTTGAGATGAAAACCTCAAAGGCCCACCGAAAAAAAAGTATTCCGAATCCGCCGAAACTGAAGGGTTTTGTTGGGGACAACACGATCTATATGAATCCCCAAGAAGCCCCATGAAAATCCAAACTTGACTCTTAACCCAAACTCAAGAAATGGTAGGAAATGAATTCTAATAAGGGGGAATGGTATAGCACGTCGAGGGGAGCGATAAACATAAAGGCTGAAGAAATTTCACTTAGGAAATCAAGTGGAGGAGAAGGTCAAAGGGTGGCAGCCAAGGAGCTTCCATGGCTGCCGGCCAAGAGGTGGAGAAGAAGAGTGAAAATCTGATTTTTCATTTTAGGGCATCCTATTTATAGTAAGTCTCAAAAACTACCCCGAAAGGGCCCCGCCGGGTCTGGAAAAGTGGATTTTGAGCAAACGCGCTCAAACGGCAAAACTCCATGAACGATAAAGATTCAAAATGAGAAAATATGAATAATGGAAGAAACGGCGTCAAAAACTGAGTCCCGAGAAAAAAAGTTATGTCCCGAACAAGTTCGACGATAACCGGGTCCAGAAACTCTGAAATTGGAGAAAACGACCAGAACGGAATTCTAAGAGTCCACGACTCGACGAAATGTGAAAATGAATCCCGTACGAGGATCCAAGCTCCAGATGAGATATTTTGCAATAACTTTCGTCAATTGCACAATGACCCCTACAAAAAGGGTTAACTGCGAAACTGCCCCAGAATGAAAATATCTTCCAAAAGATATTTTCTTAGAAACCCCTGAAATAAAATATCTTCAAAATATATTTACGAAAAACACCCAAAGAAATGAAAAAGATTCTAAAGAATTGTGCATCCATGCCACTGTGGGCATCGGGAGTAACTAAAGTACTTTCTTGCAAAAGTAAAGATACGTATTTCGAGGAAATCACTCAAGATGAAGGCACGTGAAGTCAAAAACCAACTCCGAGCATGAGAAGTGAGGTTGTGTCAAAAACTGACAAACGGAGATAAGACAGAATAGGGAAAAGACGATATAGCGCATAGTGTCCAAAAATGAAAAATGCGAAAATGACTCGGTCCTCAAAGGAAGTTGTCAATTCACATGAAAGAGTCTCGGAAACCAATTCCGAGCACTCGGGATGACACTAAGCGACACGAAACAGAGCTCAGAAAAGAAAATTAAACGAAAAAAATTCTTTTGTAAAATTTCAGGAAAAAGGAAAGGAAGGCAAATGACCGGATCGTTACAACCTACCCTCCTTAAAGGAATTTTATCCCCAAAATTAGGAACTTACCAGAGAGAACAGAATAATGACCGAACAAAAGGTCAAATCGAAGGACAGCTCATAACGCATTGAAGGACAAATCCTGAAGTCTAAAGATCAACTAAAGGAACGCGAAACCATGAACTGAGACAACACCTTATACGAACAGGCATGTTAACTCAACGTCAACTACCGAGAGAATCCCAAGAAAACAAAACGTCAAAACGCGATGAAAGAAATGAGTGATAAGACAGTACGAACAGCGACCAGAACCCGCCCACACTTACTCGTCAGTAAGGTAGCATGACGGTATAAGGCACTAGTTCATATCCTGCCCTAAAAGGGAACTTTTTGATACAAATAACATCAATGTCAGAAATGATCATTACCAAAAGCATTGCGGGAACCAGGCACTACGAGAGTTGGGGTAGCTAATCCCAAAACTCTGACAACTATGACACTGGCACCATTACGCTTAAAGCCTTAGATCTAGAAGGCACGAAGGAAAATGAAATGAAACGGTGCCTCCTTGGCCCACGTCTCACTCCTGCAGACAAGAAAATGGAACGAATCGCAGTCCTCTAAGCTCATATGAGCCTTACTCGCATCAATCGGCAGAACAGATAAGAAGGTTCCCGACATGGGTCCTTACAGAATGAATTTCTCCTATCCAAGGAAGAAACTCGAGAATAAAAAATGCATTCAAGGAATACGACAAATCCTATGAGACAATGTCAAAACCTGACATAAAGGAAGTTGCTAGCATACAACATAGCAATGGACTATCTACTCAAGGTGCCTGATAGGCAAACAGACATGTTATCAAATCAAAACATGTTATCAAGAGCATATATACACATAAAGTATGCTTAACAAATAATAGATGTCTCAAAACACCTAAGCGTGTGAACATGTTATCATACAAGACCTGTTATCAAAGAAGGCATGTTATCAAGAAATAAATGATTCATCAAAGCAAAACAACATGAGCATGATATGCACCCAAAACCCATCGTCCAAGGTATTCGAACCCGGAAGCTCTGATACCAACTGTGGCGACCCTGGTTTTTAGGCCAGTGTGTCCAGTGATGAACCGAAGGTTGACCCGATAACAGATCCGAATGCGGAAGTGAAAATAGAAAACAAGACTCTAAGAAGTCAAAGTGACCTTCCATGAGGTCGTGGAACTCAATAAGAACTAATGCGGGAACGAATGATCAGAAAAAGACCAAACTGGCCCCCAAGGGCAAAATGGTCATTTCTGAAAATATAAAATCGGGTGCTACTTAGCACACCACTAAAAAGACAACAAAAATTTAATCAACTTAGACCCAAGAATCACTTGATTCGGTGTCCGGATGAAGAAGATATGAAACTCCAAAGTTTCATAAAAATCACATTTTTGGGTTTGGAATCAATGCAGCAAGGGTACTTCGCAAGGGGTAAAAAGGTCTTTTAAGATAAAATTGGATGCAATTGAGTATACCGTTAGATAGACCAGGAAAAATTAATGAATCTAGACTCAAGAATCACTTGATTCAGAGTCCGGACGAAGAAGATATGAAACGTCAAATTTTCATAAAAACTAACTTTTGGGTTTAAAATCAGTGCAGTAAGGGTACTTTACAAGGGGTAAAATGGTCTTTTCAGATATAATTTTATACAACCGTGCATATTGTTAGATAGACTAGCAAAAAATAATAAGCTTTGACTCAAAAATCACTTGATTTGGAGTCCGTAAGATGTAGATATGAAGCCTCAAAGTTTAAAAAAATTAGACTTATTTTCCGGGTAAGAAATCTGGGTAGGAATAGTGTTTTAACAGCAAGCTCCAATTAAAATTTTTTTCCAGAACTGAGGCTAAAAACGGACCCTTAAACGAGTTTTTCTGAAAAAATACGAAGAAAAAACCCCCCTTAAAATCACGTTTTCTACTCGACTATGCAGAAGAAACCAAAAAAAATACGATGTAAAGTCCCTAAAATGCCCCTTGAACAGCCTAAGTCAAGATGGACCCAAAAAGCTGCTACAAGCATTTTTTTCCAGAAACAGCCAGAACAGAGAGTAAAAACGAGCTAGTAGATGAATTTTTCTAGAAAAACACAAAGAAGGAATCCCCCTCAAAATTGAATTTTCTTGTGACTCACATGAGAATTAAAAAAAAATGCAATGTAGAATGCTCGAAATGCCACTCCATGAAATCTGGTCATGGAGGTCCAAAAAGCTGCTAAAAAAAAAAACAAAAAGCTGAACTTTGCTATCGATTTCCGGCACCAAGCCGACATTTTCTGGAAAAACACGAAAAAGAAACCTCCCCTAAAATCACGTTTTCTATTCAACCATGTTGAAAGCAGGAAATAAAAATGAAATGAAAAGTCTAGAATGCCCCTAAATCAGAATATGCAACAAAAACGCAAAATGAATTCGTAGGAGGCTCAAAACACAAATGATGAGGCTTTGCCTGGAAACGACTATGCACACAAACGTAACTTACCTATTTAGATGCGCTACAATGGTCCAGGGCTTAAAAATATAGCCGATGCAAAATTCGACCCCCAAAGGGCAAAAAGGCAAAAATGGACTTGGAATGGAAAACATGGAATCCAACATTGTAAAATGGAGTCAAATGACCGTTTGGCCCTTGGCCACACTTCACACAAGATTAATAAGACCCTATGAAAGAATGAAAATGGAATTCCCACACCCGATGCAACCATGGTGAAACAATGACTTGCGATTTTTCAAGGTTTTCATAATATTTCATGAAGTTAAAAAGTTGTATAGAATATAATACACATATCATTGGCCTCCGGCCTCATCTCATACATGTCAAATACATTGAAAGGAGTGCACTTATGTACATATTACATACATGCAATCAAATATACATATTTTGACATATAAGTCTACAAAATGACATTTCATGCTAACATTTGCATTAAATGGAAAGTTGAAAGCTACATGACATCCAAGGAATGGTAGGCTTCACGAACCAAGTTTTCGTACTTGAAATATGCCGTAGTATCGTAAGGGTGAGTAATATAAAGCTACTCATAGGAGATGAGCATGCATCGACCTAGCATTTTACAACTTTATCACCTTAAGGTGAAACATGTTAAAGGGGTTCATACCACCTAACGTCTATATCGAAATGAGACTCAGGGAGCATCTTAAGCTACCTTAGAATGTTTCTAGCATAAATCACATCATCTATGCCATTTAAACAATATGGAAGCACGTTATACAAAGCAACAAGATATAGGTTCTTAAAGGTATTAACTTGCAATCTTGAATACAGAAAAAACTAAAGTGATCATGTCACCTAGTGTCTATGTTCTAAATAAGTCTAAGGAATCATCCTAGGCCATGTTGAACAATCAAAAAGCAAATTAAAACTTCAATGCAATCTAACCACATAAAAGCATATTATACAAGGCAACAAAATACAATTTCTTAAAGCTATCAGCTTAAATTCTAAAGCACGAAAACAACAAAAGTGGGTCATGCCACCTAACGTCTAAGTTATAAATGAATCAATTGGATTAATCCTAAGCTTTGTTAGAACGTCAAAACACAATTTTCAATATCGATGCAATTTAACCAACATTGGAACTTCCAATATAACGCATAAAGCACAATTTCGCAAAGTTAACATCATATAACTTAAAATGAAACGACAAATAAGGAACAACAAGTTACAACATCATCTAGTTATCACCTTGAAAATGAAATACGAAATCAAACAAAGTGGATACTCGGACGTCATGCCGGATTAGACCGACAACATAGTTACTTTAGGGTTACTAGCCCATGGGTAACCTCCCTATGTGTGCACTAGACTATATAGAGGGACTATCGCCTGTACTAGCACCACGTCCTAGCCTTAGTCAAACAACGACATCCCCAAGTTTCCAAAATCAACAAGTTGTACAACAATGCATATATCAACATGAATATGCAAGATAATCAACTATCTACCAAGCACAACCAAATTTGGAAACCTATACAATACATGCTTTAAATCCACAACTAATATGATATGATGAATGTCAAATCTTCAGTGTGTGATTCGTTACACGCTATGCATAAAAGATGTTAAATACGAAGTGTACAAATCATTACATAAGGCAACAATATATTCAATAAGGAAAACATATTCTCCTGAGTACAAACATAGCGACTATGTTATCCAATGTTCAAAACATAACCAAATGAATATACAACAAGTCTAAGTCCATGATTTGAATATAGAAACCACTTCTAAAACACAACTAGATCATGGAGCAAATTGATAGAATTTAAATAGATAAACACAATTAAATTCTCTAGATTCTGATTTAATTTCAATTAACTTCAATTTAATACATGTTAAAGGGCAAGGCAAGGTCATCACCTATATCCATTCTAAAACTCAATTAGGTTGTTAGAACAACAAAGTAGAACTTTGATTAAATCATGCTAATTTAAATCCCAAAGTTTTAAAACAGCTTCAGATAGTCCCAATTTAATATATACTAGTAAACAAGTCATCGCCAATACAAATATCAAGTTAAAACCTTAATTAAGCTAATGGGACCACGAAATAGATTTCAATTAATTCTTTTAATTAAAATCTCTAGATTTTCAAACTTAACCAAATGCTCTCAATTTAACATATCTTAGAGAATATGCCAAGGACTAATGTAATATCACATTACAAGTTTATTTCATTCAATTTAAGACCATATGACTTAACCTTTCACTAAAGTTAAATATAAATTAAAAGTTGCAATTCTCATGCAATGAATCCCAATTTAATGTATGTGAACAACTATAACTAAGCTTAATTTTCTAGCTTGTCACACTTCAATTCCAAGTTGTATATCACCATGAGGATTAATCTTAAACATGGAATTTAATTAAATAAAAGGTTTCAAAACCTAACCGAATATTCCAAATCAAATATATGTGAAACTATATGGCATGTAAGTTAAGAATATCAAGTCGGAATTTAAATAAAGTGAATAGTGCACTCGGGGTAAATTAATTAATTAAATTAATTAATAATTACTAACTTTCAAAACACCTCCAATCACTTTCAAATTCAACTATGTTGGAGAGCATGCTAAGGTCTAATTTAATATGCTAACACATATTGATTTTAAGCTAGTTAAGGCCATGTGAATTAATCTTTCACCTAAGATAAATATTAAATAAAATCTTTAATACTTGTTCAAATTCCCTCAATTTAATATATGTCAATGACCATATTATAGAGTATTATATTACCATGCTACACGTTTAAAACAAGTCATAAGCAACCTGGAAAATCAAATTCAATACAAGAAAATTAAATAATAAAATCTCTAGATTTCATATTTAAGCATGCAATCAAGTTGTATAAGCATCAATAGCATGTTATATAACAAGAATTAAACCTATAACACCTCCTACCTTAATTTGAGATGAAAACCTCAAAGGCTCACCGAAAAAAAAGTGTTCCGAATCCGCCGAAACTGAAGGGTTTTATCGGGGACAACACGATCTATATGAATCCCCATGAAGCCCCATGAAAATCAAAACTTGACTCTTAACCCAAACTCAAGAAATGATAGGAAATGAATTCTAATAAGGAGGAATTGTAGAGCACGTCGAGGGGAGCGATAAACGTAAAGGCCGAAGAGATTTCACTTAGGAAATCAAGTGGAGGAGAAGGTCAAAGGGTGGCAGCCAAGGAGCTTCCATGGCTGCCGGTCAAGAGGTGGAGAAGAAGAGTGTAAATCTAATTTTTCACTTTAGGGCATCCTATTTATAGTAAGTCTCAAAAACTGCCCCGAAAGGGCCCCGCCGGGTCTGGAAAAGTAGATTTTGAGCAGACGCTCTCAAACGGCAAAACTCCATGAATGAAAAAGATTCAAAATGTGAAAATATGAACAACGGCTGAAACAGCGTCAAAAACTGAGTCCCGAGCAAAAAGTTATGTCCCGAACAAGTTCGGCGGCAACCAGGTCCAGAAACTCTGAAACTGGAGAAAACGACCAGAACGGAATTCTAAGAGTCCACGACTCGACGAAATGTGAAAATGAATCCCATACGAGGATCCAGTCTCCAGATGAGATATTTTGCAACAACTTTTGTTAATTGTACAATGACCCCTACAAAAAGGGTTAACTGCGAAACTGCCCCAGAATGAAAATATCTTCCAAAAGATATTTTCCTAGATAACCCTGAAATAAAATATCTTCAAAAGATATTTACGAAAAACACCCCAAGAAATGAAAAAGATTCTAAAGAATTGTGCATCCATGCCCCTATGGGCACCGGGAGCAACCAGAGTACTTTCTTGCAAAAGTAAAAATACGTATTTCGAGGAAACCACTCAAGATGAAGGCACGTGAAGTCAAAAACCAACTCCGAGCATGAGAAGTGAGGTTGTACCAAAAACTGACAAACGGAGATAAGACAGAATAGGGAAAAGGACAGAATAGGAAAAAGACGAAATAACGCATAGTGTCCAAAAACGAAAAATGCGAAAATGACTCGGTCCTCAAAGGAAGTTGTCAATTCATATGAAAGAGTCTCAGAAACCAATTTTGAGCAATCGGGATGACACTAAGCGACATGAAACAGAGCTCAGAAAAGAAATTTAAACGAAAAAAATTCATTCATAAAATTTCAGGAAAAAGGAAAGGAAGGCAAATGACCGGGGCGTTACAGTATCAGAGCTTCTAGGTTTAAAAACCTTATGATGAAGGGTTTTGGGTGCTTGTCATGCTTGTGTTGCTATGCTCTATAATTTTCTGTTACTTCATGATAACATGTTTACGTGCTTATGTTGACGTATGTTTAGAAGTTTATTTTAACTGCTTTAGCATATTGTATATGCTGTCTGCCTGAGTACAGTGTATATGTTTAGCTATCTTAGCTTGTTATTTTATGCTTATCTGCTTAGCATGTTGGATATGCTTGTTTGCTTTAGCGTGTTATACGTGCCTGTTCATCTTAGCATGATTGTATGATGCATACACTAACATGCTTTATATGATTCTTTACTACTTGTGTAAGTATGTGGTCTGTTACTATGTTACTTGGTAGCTGTTTATTTTTATATCTTGTTTAGGCATTGCGGGTTGTTCCAGCTTGGTTGGTAGAGATTTATGCTAGGGCATTGTCTTTTGAAGTTCGTTGTATCCCTTGGATATATTCTTGTCTTGCGGAGTTTCTTCCTTGGGTAGGAGAAATTCATTCTGTAAGGACCCCGTGTCAGGGAACCTTCTTTTCTGTTTTGTTGGTTTGGGTGTTTCGAGATCTTAGTCTGACGGTTGATGTGAGTAGGGCTCACAGGAGCAAAGAATTGCAGTATTTGTCTGGTGGAATGAGACGTGGCCAGGAGGCACCGTTTCATTTCCATTTTCTTTCATAACTTCACGACGCGGTCAGGGAGTGTCTGGGTGTTGGTATAATCTTTTAGGGGTTTTGTGGTGACCTTGATATGGTGACGTCATTGGGGTCTTATTTCTAGCGTCATAGGACGATAAGTCGGGATTGACTCGAGTCTATCCTTGGGGATTGGGAGTTTTGTCTTTGTGGGCCTCAACGGCGACGTTCTTACGTCTTTTCTCCTTGGAGTAGTGGTTAGGGATTTGATAGGTGTGTTGACCTAGGATTCTTTTGTCTTACATTGGACAGCTCTTACGAACTTAGGTTGGGGTGTGCGTGGTTCCATATAATTAATTGCATTGGTGTAATTAATTACTCTCCCTCGTGATCGAAGACTTAGGGTTGTGTTTAGGATTCTGATCGAACTCATCGGTGTCTTGGGTAGTGTTCACTTGTTGATGTCTTGCAATGGCTAGTATTGGAACTATTCATTACAGCGTTGGTTTGTTTTGAGTGGCATTAGAACTCCACCTTGGGTTTGAGTCAGTCTCAAGAAAGACTTGTAGGCTCTTGTTTCAAGAACCTTAGTGTTCATTCTGGGGAGATGATTCATTTCCTCATGGTAAGAGATCGAACTCATCCGGGTTTTTGAGATTTCTTTTTATGAGTTCATCCTTTTGAAAGGTGTTTCAACCCTTCTTGCTTTTGTTTTTATGGGGTTGTTATTTGCATAGTCACTCTTGCGTGTTTAAATGCCTTGTTGTTTTGAACATGCCTTAGAAACATGTTAGGGGATGTGAATATTTGGTAGTTATGTGATGATATAGATAATATGTTTTCCATATACTATATCTGCTTACCATGCTAGTATCATAGGTGATGTGTAGTGTGTCTCTGATGTTTGACCCCTATGTGATAGGTAGCATAT
Source organism: Cornus florida (assembly GCF_030987335.1). NCBI lineage: Eukaryota > Viridiplantae > Streptophyta > Magnoliopsida > Cornales > Cornaceae > Cornus > Cornus florida. Next base: position 51,786,863 of record NW_026775572.1, read on the forward strand.
TTGATTGCCCTTGTATACTATGTGTTTAGTTGTTTGTGCATGGAATTTCATTTACGTTTAGTGTACTTGTACCTAGGATGCTTGCGTGTTGTTTATTTCAGTTCGTTTTGGTTTAGTATACTTAAGCCTGCATACTTGTCTACCATGGATTTAGTACTGCTTAGTATATTTGTGAATGTATACTTGTACATAGATATATATTGCGTTTCTGTTTCGATATTTTTTAGTATACTTGTGAATGTATACTTGCATATTATGTATATATGTTTCATGACTAATTGCCTTATTAGTTCATTCCTTTTTATCATTCCGTACTGTGCTTAAGGTTGTATGACCTTAGTTGTCTTGATTGTGTGTGTGAGCTTGATCTGATGTCTTGATTCCTAGGTATAGCCTTGTGGTAGGTTATCTTTTGGACGACGTGGAGGATTTTGGGGTGTATTGTCTTGTGGGAGTCGTTATGACTAGGGCGGTAGTAATGTTGTTTGATTTTGTAAAGTCCGATCTATTGGCTTGAGGGCATAGACTTGTCAGGCTTTGGATTCGTGACTGGTGTGGTTGACAATGGTATTTGAGACTTTGGGTTGTCAGATTCTAGTATTGAGAATTTAAAGCCTTAAGCGTAGCGGTGCCTATGACATTGTTGTCAGAGTTTTGGATTGGCCAGGATGGTCTGGCCAGACATCTTTGGACCATATCGCAACTCTCACAAAATGTCTGATTTCCGTGGTGCTTTTGGTAATGACCATTTTGACATTGATATCATTTGTATCGATAGGTTTCATGGGTAAGCTCGTTGGGGGTAGGTAACAAATTAGGTCTTTATACTATCATGTTACTGTACAAGTTGTGTGTGGTAGGCAATTGCTAGTTGCGGTCGATGCTACCTTGCATTACCTAGTCAGTAATGTGAGTGTGGACGGACACTTGATGCTGTCGATGTTACCGCACCTTGAGTACGTTGTGGGCGGGTTCTAGTCGATATCGTGCTGCTATGTTGTTTCTAGTTGTGTTCCTTGTTTCGATGTGTAGTTGCCTTAATCTCCTTTGGGGTGGTTGACATTGGGTTAGTATATCAATTCTTTTGGAGAGGCATCTCACTGTTTTTGGTTTCGTGTCCCTTCGTTGATCTTGAGACCTTTGGAGTTGTCCTTGGGTACTTTATGATCTGTTCTCTCGGTGTGACCTTGCGTACAGTCCTAGTTCGGTTCTTCTGGGAATGTTCTTGATTTCGGGGATGAAATCTCTTTAAGGAGGGTAGGTTGTAATGACCCGGTCATTTCCTTCCTTTCTTTTTTTTCCTAAGATTTCACGAATAAATTTTTTCATTGGATTTTCTTTTCTGAGTTCGGTTTCTCATCACTTAGAGTCGTTTTGAGTGCTCGGAAATGATTTCTGAGACTCTTTCCTCTGGATTGACAACTTCCTTAAAGGACCACGTCATTTCCACATTTTTCATTTTTTGACACTATTCACTTTTCATCTTTTTTCCCGTTTGTCACTTTGTTGGCATAACCTCACTTTTCATGTTTGGAGCTTAGTTTTGACTTCACGAGTTTCCATTCTATTTCATTTCCTCGAAATGCGTAGCTTTACTTTTGGAGAAAAGCTCGATGGTAGTTTCCTTTTCCCGCAAGGGCATGGATGAAAGGATTCTTCAGAAACATTTATGTTTCTTGGGGTATTTTTTGTAAATATCTTTTGAAGATATTAATTTCAAGGGTTTTTAAGAAAATATCTTTTTCATTCTGGGTCACTTGCGCAGTTATCCTTTTGTGTAAGTTCCTTTGTGCAATTAATTAAAGTTAATTGCAAAGTGTCTCCTTGGGGCTTGAATCCTCGTACTGGATTTATTTTCACATTTCGTCGAGCCATGTACTCTTAGAATTGTCTTGTGATCGATTTTCCCAGTTTTCAGGTTTTTGACTCTAGTTGCCGCCAAACTTGTTTGGGGCATATCTCTCTGCTCGAGATTCGCTTTTTGACGCTGTTTCTTCTGTTTATTCATTTTTTCTCATTTTGGTTCTTTTTTGTTCACGGGGTTTTTTCGTTTGAGTGTGTCTAGTCAAATTCCACTTTTTTGGACACTGTGGGGCCCGTTCGGGGCACTTTTAGGGTTTCTCTATAAGTAGGGGGTCCTAAAATGAAAAGTCAAACCATTTCATCTCTTTCCCCTCTCTTGGTCGGCAACCACGAAAGCCCAAAGGCCTGCCACCTTCTCTTTCCTCCTTTGGACTCCTTCCTTTTAGTAAAAAGTGGTGATGCCTTAATATTTATCGTAGGCCTTGGCGATGCGGTGCTTTCCCTCTAATTAGAATTCGTTTTCGGCCATTTTTTGAGTTTGGGTTTGAAGCCAAGTTTGGATTTTGGTATGACCTCCTTGGGGTTTAATGATCATTTTGTTGTCCCGAACAAAAGCCCGAAGTTTAATAGGATTCGGAACGGTTTCATTTCAGTGGGGATTTGAGATTTCATCTCAAATTGAGGTAGGGGATGTATTAGGATTATATTTTGTTGTATTAATTGTTTTTTAAACATATACAACTTGTATGCATGCTTTTGGTCAAATTCTAGAATTTAATTTAATTATTTTCTATGTATAAGATTTGATTCACATGGTTTTATTTAGCTTAGAATCAAATTGTGGCATGCTATTAAATTAGGCCTTGATATGTTTATTAACATATATTAAATTGGGAGTATTTGAATACGTAATGAAACTTTTATTTAATCTTTCAATTGTATGAAAGTTTAATTCACATGGTTGTAATTAGTATGAAATCAACTTGTAATGTGATATTAAAATAGGACTTGATATGTTCTTCAACCTATGTTAAATTGAGGACATTTGGAGTTGTTTAAAAATCTAGAGAAAATTAATTAATTAGCTTATTTTATTTTAAGTGTTTTAGTTATTTAAATTGATATTGAGTGTAATATATGTGAAGACCGTACTATGTCCTTTAACATATATTAATTTGAGTCTATTTAGAATTGATTTGAAATCTAGAGACTTTACATGTTAGGTTGATAACCTCTTTAGTATGTTTAATTACCTTGTGAGTATATTACTAATTAGATGTAGAATTAGTGCTTGTGGCCTCTTAAAATGGTAATTTGACTTAGCATGATATAGTATATTTTTACCCTTTTTCTCTCTACGATCAGACGATTTAGGGTTAGGGTTTTTGCATACGGGTAGTGGTTGGTAGGGGTGGCTCATGATGGAGGAGGCTTCTACCTCCTCCCATCCGCTGGCACAGGACCGGCCATCCCTTTTACCAGTAACTCCTCATCTCTCATGGAGAAGCTATTTTGAAGAGAGTGAATCTAACTCCTTCATTAATTTACGTTATATTGCACCCGAAAGTGGTTCGAAGGTTACGATAACTGAAGAGGATGTTGCAGAAGAAATAGAGTTTTGGATATCTTCAGTGGTAGGGTATATGATGGGCAAGCGTCCATATTATCCTCATTTCAAAGCATTCATTGAGAAGCATCGGTCCAAGGATTTTACGCTGGTATACCTGAAAAATGGTTTTTTCATGGTACGATTTCAGCATGCAGTGGATGTACAGAAAGTATTGTCACGCATTCATACTATTGAAGGCCGAGTCATTATTATTAAAAAGTGGAGTAAGAACGTGGTTCTTCAGAGAGAAGATTTTGATACGTTGCCAATTTGGATTCGAGTGTATGATCTTCCTATGCACTGCCGTAATTCTACCTCAATTTCGAAGGTATGTTCCCTTTTCTCGACACCTATCTATATAGATGATCCAACTATACATCGTGATAAAAGTCAATTCGTGAGGGTTATGGTAGAGGCTGATGTGCGTAAGGAACTGCTAGAGAATTTGGTGGTTGATATTCATGGGGAAGACTGTGCAGTTTTTATTAAGTATGAATGGAAGCCTGCTATTTGCTCTCTATGCAAACGTGTGAAACATGTTGCTGAGAGGTGTCCTCAAAGAGTTTTGGAGAAGCCAAAGCCTAAGAAGCAAATGGTTGATAAGTGGATTGTTAAACATAAAGGGAAGTTGGTAGAGGCTGCGGCTGCACAACAAGTTTCTGTTGAAATGCCTGTGAAGCCGATCCAAACCTCTCAGGTGGTTACTCATAACTCTTTTGCACTGTTAGATCAGGTGGTTGTTGAAGAGATTGGTGAAGGTGAGAATCATGTCAATATCCTAGAGGATTTGACTCATGAAGAGACAGAAAACAATTTAGAACAGATGCTAGCCTTGTTGATGAGCAGGACACTACCAATGTGGAGAATATTGATACAGTGATAATTGGTGAGGGGAACACTCATACAATGGGAGTTGGTGTTAGTGTGCCAGCTGAAAATAGGAACCTGCAGGTGGATTCAATCATAGGTGGGGATGTACCTCAGGAGGTCACTAACATAGTGCAGAGTATAGATACAACGATAACTGGTGAGGGGAACACTCATATAATGGGAGTTCGTACTAGTGTGCCAGTTGAAAATAGGAACTTGGAGGTGGTGTCAACCACTGAAATTGATGGGGGTTTAACTCAGGTGGCTCCTGTAGGTACGAATGTTGACAGTAATTTACCTGACTCTCACATTGTTGCAGAGACTATTGACAGGAAGAAGGAAGTTTCAGATGCACTTGTTACCCCTTCTCATAGTGAAGGGGGAGTAAGTAAAAAATCTAGATATCGAGCTATTTTAGCCCCTGATAGAGTTACTAGAAGCCATGGAGGGGTTCCTGCCCTGCAGTCGAATTCTAAAGGATTGGTTTTTGGAATGCTAGAGGCCTAAATAAGCCTAAAAGACATAGAGAGGTTACTAACTGGATTTCTAAGAAAGCTTCTCATTTTGCCTGTTTTATGGAAACTAAAGTTCAGAAAAGTGCTTTTGCTTCTATTTCTAGAAGAATCAAGAATAGTTGGGACTGGGTTCGACATTATGATGCTCATGATTATGGTAGAATTTGGGTGGGGTGGAATCCACTCTTGTTTGATGTTCAGGTGCTGGATGTGCAGGTTCAATGTATGCTTCTTAAGGTAAGAGTTTTGGAGACTAGGGAGATTTTCTTCTGTTCTCCTGTGTATACTCTGAACTTGGCTAAAGACAGGATTGCTTTATAGAAGTTACTGGAATATTATTCTACTCTTGTAATTGGCCCTTGGATGGCCTTGGGAGACTGGAATGCTATAAGATTTTATAGTGACAAGAAGGGGGGGAAAAAAGTTCCACAAAGACTTCTCAATGAATTTAATGATTGTTTACACAAGGCTGGGCTAAGTGAGGTTCACCCTACAAATGGAGAATGGTCATGGTGTAATAGACAAATTTTTGCTAAGAGAATTTTTGTTAAATTGGACAGGGTTTTCTTGAATGAGAGATGGATGGATATTTTGCCTGGTACCAAAGTTTTATACATTGCAACTGCTTGTTCAGATCACTATGGTATGTTCATTCACATTTCTAAGGATTTTGCTGCAGGTCCTAAGCCTTTTAAGATGTTGAAGGTGTGGTGCTTATAAGGATGTGTTCAACCACTTGTGAAGAAAGCCTGGGATAATGAAATCTCTGGTAATCCTATACATATTCTTTTGAAGAAATTGAGATTAGTTAAGAAAGAAATCAAGGATTGGAATAAAAACTGTTATGGGAATATTGGTGAACACTTAATGAAGTCTGAGCATCAATTGGATCAAACGCAGTTGAAGCTTTTGAGTGACCCTTCTGAGAATAATTTCCAAGTTAAGCAAGAAGCTAGATTGGATTACCAAGCTGTTGTGGTGGATCAAGAGGTGTTGGTGGCTCAGAAATCCAGAGTTCTCTGGCTTAAAGATTCTGATAGATGCACTTCATATTTTTACAATAAAATGAAGAAACATAGGAACTTTAATGCTATTACTTCAGTTGAGAATGACAGTGGACATGTTATAGAGGATATGGGACAGATTAAGACTTGGTTTGTGGATTTCTACAAGCATTTGTTTGAAAAGAGAGAAGCCAGCATTCAAGAGTTTGATTCACCTGTAAGGAAACTGTGTTTTGAAGAGGTTGAAGGGTTAGATGGCCTAGTGAGTGAGGAAGAAATTAAAGGGGTTGTTACGGGTTTTACTCCTAATAATTCCCCTGGTCCAGGTGGTTTCCCAGCTCGTTATTACCAAACTTTTTAGTCTGTAGTGGGCAAAGAAATGGTTGATGCAGTCCAACATTTCTTCTCTTCCAGTGGTATGCCTATGGGGATTAGTAGTTGTTTCCTCATTCTTATTCCTAAGGTAGGAAATGCAAGAAAATTAGGGGATTTTAGACCTATTGCTCTATGCAATTTGTTATACAAATTATCACTAAAATTATGGCAAATAGATTGGCTAGGGTATTGAGTTCTTTGGTTGGCCCTGAACAAAGTGCTTTTGTTCAAGGAAGGAAAATTCAAGATGCTCTGATATTGGCTCATGAAATGGTCAAGGATTTTAAGGGATCAAGGCATGCATCTATGGCTGTGAAGGTGGATATTAAGAAAGCTTATGATTTAGTTTATTGGGAATTTTTGCGTAGGCTCCTTAAAGGTTATGGTTTCAGTGATGTGTGGATCAAATGGATTTCTTCTATCCTTGTCTCTACTAACTATTATGTTTTGATCAATGGCTCTCCCCAAGGGTTCTTTCAGCCAGGTAGGGGTCTTAGACAAGGTTGTCCATTGTCCCCTCTACTATTTACCTTAATTACTGAACACCTTACCTCCATTATCAATTTTGTTGTCCACAACAAGGAGCTTTGTATCACTCATGCTGCAGAAAAGGTTCGTCCTGTGTTAAGTCATGTCTTTTTTGCTGATGATTTGTTAATTACTTGAAAGCCTCAATATCAAATGCTAGAGTACTAGCAGCTTTGTTCAAGAAATTTGAGAATTTAACAGGTTTATAAGTCAGTGAACATAGGAGTAGTGTCATCTTTTCAAAGGCTGTGGGGAGAAAGTTATCAATGTTGAGAATTCTGAAATGCTCTGAAGAATATTTTCCAATTAAGTATTTGGGGCTTCCTTTGTGTCTACATGGTTTGAAGAAAGCTAACTGTCAAGGTCTGATTGATAGGGTTTCTCATAGAATAAAGTGTTGGACCAACTAGCTGTTATTAGTTGCCGGTAGAGTTGAGCTTATTAGATCCACTGTCACCCACATTTTTCTTACTGATGCAGCATTTATAATGTTCCTATTTATGTTATTAATCAACTTCAAAAGATGTGTAGGGATTTCCTATAGGGTAGCACTGATAATTCTAAGAAAATGCATCTTTTGAGTTGGGAAATGATCACTAAAACTAAAGCTGAAAGTGGCCTTGGTTTAAGAAAGTTGGTGGATATCCAGTTTGCTTCTAAGGTTGTTCTAGCTTGGGACTTTTTGACAAGCAAGGATAGGTTATGGGTTTCATGGTTTAAAAATAAATATACTCCTCATTCCTCTTTTTGGGCTGCTATTACTAAGATTTCTCACTCTGTCATTTGGAAATCTATTGTGGAGATATGAGATAGTATGCTACAACATGTTGGTTTTTATATAGGGGATGGAAGATCAGTCTCTCTTCAAGATCCTTGGTGTGATGGTTTGACACTGGCTAATAAATTTGGCCATAGGATTTTTTGAGCTTTAAATGTTCCCAGAACTGCTACTTTGGATATTCTTATGGCAAATGGTAGCTGGGATTTTAATCTTTTATAGGGACAAGAATTACAGCAGCTGAAGGATTATCTGGTGTTGCGGCCTATTCATAATTCTGCAGATAAACTTCTATGGAACAATGGTAAATTCTCATACAAGGAAGCTTGGAAAGTATGTAGATTTCAGGCAGAGGAAGTCAATTGGTATAAATTTTATTGGGGTCAAGCTAGACCTCGATGGTCTGTAACAGCAGTTTTTGTGATGTTAAATAGAATTCCTTCTATGGTGAATCCAAAGAAGGAAGCTCTGTTTGGTGCCTAGATGTTCATTGTGTCAGAATGCAAGTGACTCAACAGACCACATATTTATTGAATGTAGGTTTTCTCAAGAATTTTGGATATGGCTAGGAGAGACTCTGAAGTGGAATATGCATTAGTTTGCTGCAGCTGAGTCTTTAGTTGATCTATTTACTTGGTTCCGGACTGTTTCAACTGTGGGTTTTCATAAAACCTTATTTGCTGTAGTGCTTTGGGGAATTTAGCATAAGCGAAATGCTAGACTATATGGTAATGCTACTGCTCCAGAGATTGTGGCAAAGAATGTGTTGTTAGATGTGTTGGATATTCATAGCATCCTTCTCTCTGATATTACTGTTTGAATTGGTAAGTTGTTTGTGATTTCTCTCTGAACTTTTCCTTAATTTGCTGAATGTTGAAGGTTGTGACAAGAAGCTGTCAGTGGTGGTCTATGGTTTTCATTTGCTTTGTTTTGGAGATGGATATTTCCATTTTTCCTTGTTTTGATTTTCTTTTTGTTTGGTGAGTTTGGATGTTTGTATTCAACTCTCATTGGTGCTTTTACATTCTGAGGGTATGCCCTCTGTGGTTTTTGTACATATTTTCTTTTCTTTTATACAACCACAATTATGAAAAAAAAAAATTGATATAGAATATCATTGTCTTGCAAAGCTTGTTTAGGTATATAGCTTGTTAGAATATTACAATTGCTTACCTTGAAAGCTAGTTACTAAATTGTAACGTATTTAGTACTTGTGGCTTAGAATGGTAATTTGATTCAATTGTTGTAAAATATTCTTGTTTTGAATATAAATTGCATATTGAAGACTTGACATGTCATATGCTATTTAGACTTGAATTCTAGGATATGGTTTGTGTGGATTCAACCTTACTTGTGCATAGAATGTGGTAACTTGCATTTGACTTTGTATAACTTTTTGAACTTATTGATTTTGGAAAGCTTGTGAGGACATAATTTAGGTGATGGTTAGGGTTTGGCTTTAGTACGGAGACAGGAGTCCTCTAAGTTAGAAGTGCGCACTAGGTGGTACCTTGTGGGTCGTAATTACTTAAAAATACTTGCTTGGTCTAGCGACCGCATGTCCTAGTCTTTCCACTATTTGATTCCGCATTTAATTTCAAGTTGCAACGGATTACTTGTAGCATGAGAATTGATGCTTACTTTGGATATTTGAATCCTATTTAGCATACTTGAACTTGTATGCTTGCCCCGTGAGTTTAAATTTCATTTAGTATACTTGAGCCATGTATACTTGTATTATGTGTATTTCGTTTAGCTTAGTATACTTGTGTTGGTACTTGATTTATGAGTACTCTATATATATCGAATACTTGTGTATGTATGCTAGATATTGCTTATCTCGTTTAATATGATTTAGGGTACTTGAAAGTGTATGCTTGTATGTCGTGTATCATATTTTAATATGGTTTAGTGTACTTGAACATGTACACTTGTATGCCGTAGTTCATTTCAATTGCATGAGTAGCTTGAGATGATCCCTGAATCTTACTTTTGACATAGACGTTAGGTGGCATGACCTTTTTAAATTGTTTCACATTAATATGATAACCTTGTAAAATGTTAGGTCTATGCATGCTCATTCCCTACGAGTAACTTGTTTATTCACCCCAAAGTTATTGGGTTATTTTTCAAGTACAGATACTTTGATTTGGGATGCACAAATCCCTAGGTCATTTTGATGAATTGAATTTCTTTTAAATGTATTTTAACTAGCATTCAAGTATTCGTATGCATCGTTTTGTCATTTTAAGTTGTAATGCATGGCTAAGCCAAAATGTCATTTTTGTCTTGAAACTTGTAATGTATGCCTAAGCACACTTTTTGACATTCATTCGATCTATATGATAAGTGGCCAATGGCCAAACTTCATTTGAAATCCACGTATATTCATAAATGTAGAATTTCGCCTTTAATGTGAATAATATGAAAATCAAGGGTTTTAACATGTCATTTTTGCACCGGAGTGTGCATTATGTATGAAATTCATCAGTTGCCATTCATTTACCATATATGAGGTGTGGCTAATGGCCAAACACCATTTTGTTTTAGATTTTACATTCTAGTTTCACATATTGCATTTTTTTGGCTAAAATAAGAAAATCCGAGCCTTTAAGGGTTCATTTCCAAATCGGGTGGTGTAAAGTGTGCACGAGCACATTCACTAGGACTCATTTCGTATGTATGAGGTGTGGCCAATGGCCGAGCACCATTTCATTTGCATTCATATGCCATAGTGTTGTATTTCACCTTTTTGGGTAATTTTACGAAAAATTGAGGTTTGAGAGGTCATATTTTGCATTGGGACTATTTTGAGGCTGTGGGCCATTGGGACGCATCTTAAATGTCTTTTTACGTTTGTGTGCATATCCACATCTCAAAAAACTCTTGAATTTTAGTTTTGGAACTCTTATAGGGCGATTTATGAGTTTTTATGCAAAATTCATACATTGGAGTATGAATTAAAGTTTTCTCTTGGTTTATCATGTTGTGGATGCTTATATAAGACCATGAAATGTTTTTAAATTTGTTTTGGGACACTTGGGATGCATGTATAGCATTAGGTGTAGACCGAGGATCATTTCCACACTTTACAACAGCAGATTTTGTTGCTATCTGGTGCATCGGTCGACTGACAACTTCCGTCAACCGGCTGATAGCCTTTCGTAGTGAATTCCAGTGAGTTTGCAACCTTGACAGGTTATTTTGGCTGGCTGATCCTTGTTATCAGCCAGCTGATGATTGAGTTTCGGCTGGCTAATCCTTGCCGTTAGCCTGCTGATCCTCCTTAAAGCTTGATTTCTTTTTAGTTTCTTGGACAGCTTTCTTGAGCCAACTTTAGAGGGCTCACTCGTTTTTAATCTAAATCAGGTCATTCTTAAGCTTAAATTCAAGAGATTGAAGTTAGCTTTCCAATAGAACCAACTACACAGAAAAAAGTTCAACCGTAGTGAGAGTTATGACAGTTTTAGTGAGATAGGGTCGTGGTATCTCTTTATCAGAGGATGCCTCTTTGTTCTATTTTCATATCTTTTTCGTCCAAACTTTGAATCAGGTGATTCTTGACTCTAACTTCGTTAATTTTTTGTTGTCTTTCCAATAGTATGCACGGTGGCAACTATTTTTGGGCAAAATGACCATTTTACCTTTGGCCTATTTCTTGTGGAGTTTTGGAACCCTTGTTTCCTTCTTGCTTCTGTTGAGCCTCGGGACTCCTCAAGAAGCCACTTTTGTGTCTTAGGAATGATGTACATCTCTAGAGGCCATGTTTCTATTTAGCTTCCGCATTTTGGATCCGTTTAAGGTCACCACATGACACATTAGGTTTGTAAAATCCAGGTTCGTCACAAATATATAAATAAGTATATACATGGAGGCATGGTTGAATTATCAATGTATAAATAAATATACTTGTGGAGGCATGGTTGAATTGCCAATATAAATATATTTATAATGGCATGGTTGATTTGCCAAAGCGTAATTAAATCGCTATGTGTTAGATGATTAAAATTTCATCTATGGTTATTGTATGTGTAAGTTAGATTATGATTAGATATTCTTATATTAGAATAATCTAGTACTTACAGGTTAATCATTTATTTTATTATATTAATAAAATAATATTGGTGGAAACATGGATGATTTGTCAAAGCTTGGATATTGAATATATGATTTAAGTAATTATAATTATTATTAGGAATGGGATTAAATGTATTATTCCATTAATTATGTTTTATTATTTAAATGGTTTAATAGAATTAAGGTTTAAGGAACTTTATTTAAAAGAAATAGTGGATTGGTGTAGGTATGATTAATGTTTAATCATTGTTTATAAGTTTTGAAAATTATTGAACCTAGTGATAGATGTGGTTTTTGTATTATATATAATTATTTATATATAGCCGTATCATTGTATATTAAAGATAAAAACTTTATAGGTTTGGTTTTGGTCAGAGATGATCTTTTTATTGGTTTTCAGAGGCCTGGTAGAGAGAACTTGCTCGTGGGTCTAACTCACGATTTATTTTTCAGGTTTTTAGAAGTTCCAGTCTCGAGGTTGAGGATTCGCAGCTGGGAGACTATCATTCATCTACTCATCTTGTTTACTTTTAATGTAGTATTTGTTTATGAATTTTTTTAAAAGTTAATTTTGGTTAAGGGATCCTTGAGTTATGGGATTCTCGAGTTGTAACCATTGGAGAGTTATTAATGAAAATTATTAATTTACTAATTTTCTTCAGCAAATTATTTATTCTTTTTATTTATTTTTGTACTCTATGCTTGTTTGAAATACTTTAATTATTTTGATATCCTTTAATTTTGCGCACGGATTTGATCAACCCGTGTTCCGAAAGGAGGGGGTATCACACCACCTAACGTCTATGTCAAAAGTGAGACTCAGGGATCATCCTAAGCTACTTTAAAACATTTCTAGCATAAATCACAAAATTTATTCAATTATATAATATAAAAACATACTATACAACGCAATAAGATATAAATTCTCAAAATTATCAACTCAAAATATAAGATTCGAAATCAACTAAAGTGGTTCATGCCACTCAACGCCTATGTTCCAAAACGAACCAAGGGATCATCTCAACTACTTAAATGGCTAAAATGAAATACAAAATACACAAGTCTCTAAAGTAATTTTAGAACTTTAAATACCAAAATCACAAGTCACAATTAAACATTGGTTGCCGACTTGTTTTAAACGAGAAATTAAATAGCGGAATATCTTGGACATCGAATCCCGGAATAAAACCAAGACATAGTAGTTGATCGGGCTGCTAAACACCGGGAACAACCCAAGTGCGCACTTTATTTGTAGAGGAAACTCTTATTTCCCGTACTAGGACCTTGCCCTAGCCATGTCAAATTATGTGATGTCCCAAGTGTTTCCAAAATAGATTCAAAACTTGTACAAAATTAAATAATGCATAAAAACCGCCTTCCATGCATAAGTAGAGATGAAACCACACAAGTCATGTCCTAGAGTTTCAAGTCTAAAATGAAATTTAAAATGTCAAATCTTCAATGTCCGACTCGTTACACGCTATAACAGTATTATTCAATATTGAAAACATAATCTCATGAATATAATACAAGTCCGAAATCATGATATAAACATTCAATCAACGTCAAACACATGATTAAGTCATTAATGCAATAGAATTGAAATTTATTACATAAACTAATTAATTTTCTCTAGATTTCAAATCTCATCCAAATAATCCCTAATTAACACATGTTAAGCAACATAGCATGGTCATTACATATATCAACTCAAAAAATTAATTAGATCATTGAAACAATTAAATAGATTTTAAAACTCATCCAAATGCTCTCAAATTAAGATATAATAAGGAACATATCAAGGCTTAATTTAATATCACATTATAAGTTATTTCTATGATAGATACAACCATGTGAATTAAATTCATACAAGAAAATGATTATATAAAGTTTTCAATACTCATTCAAATATTCTCAATTTAATATATGTGAAAGATCGAACATAGCATGCTCATTAACAATATCAAGTTAAAAATTTAATTAAGTGATTGGAACACTTAAAATAAAATTAATTAACCTAATTAATTAATTTTCTTTAGATTTTAAAACAATTCCAAATATTCTCAAATTCACATATGTTAAAGAACATACCAAAGCCTAATTTAATATGACATTACAAGTTGATTCCATGGTAGATATGTGACAGCCCTGGTTTTTCAAGCCAATGCGTCCTGCGATGAACTGAAGATTGACCCGATAACGGATCCAAATACGGATGCAGAAATAGAAAAAAAGCCCATGGAGATGCAATGCATCTCTAAGAAGCCAGAGTGACCTTTTATGAGGCCACGGACCTCAACGAGAACAATGCGGAAACGAATGATCAGAAAAGACCGAATAGGCCCCCAAGGGCAAAATAGTCTTTTCACATGGAAGCAATATCCTTGGGAATTTATATCACTCCTAAGACACATCTGTGACTTCCCATGAAGTCACAGGACTCAAAAGAAAGTAGCGGAGACAAATTAAAATAAAACCGGACAAATTTAGTCCCAAGGGCGAAATGGTCATTTTTAAAAATATAAAACTGGGGACTACCGAGCACACCACTAGAAAGACTGCAAAAATTTAATCAAGTTAGACCCAAGAATCACTTGATTCGGGATCCGGATGAAGAAGATATGAAACTCCAAAGTTTCAAAAAAATTAAACTTTCCGGGTTAAAAATTAGTGCGGCAAGAGTACTTTACAAGGGTTAAAATGGTCTTTGTAGACTAAAATAGATGCAACTGAGCACACCATTAGATAGACCAAGAAAAATTAATGAATCTAAACTCAAGAATCACTTGATTCGAAGTCCGGACGAAGAAGATATGAAACGTCAAAATTTCAAAAAAACTAACTTTTGGGTTTAAAATCAGTGCGGCAATGGTATTTGATAAGGGGTAAAATGGTCTTTTTAGAAAGAATTGGATGAGACTGTGCATACCGTTGGATAGAAAACCCAAAACTAATAAACTTAGACTGAAAAATCACTTGATTTGGAGTCGGGACGAAGGAGATATGAAGCCTCAAAGTTTCATAAAAATCTGGGCATGAATAGTGTTTTGACAGAAAGCTTCTTTTGATTTTTTTTTTTCAGAACTGAGGCTAAAAATGGACTCTTTAATGAATTTTTCTGCAAAAACACAAAAAAGAAACCCCCCTTAAAATCACGTTTTCTACCTGGCTACATGGAAGGAAACAAAGAAAACAAGTTGTAAAATTCCTAACATGCCCCCTAGATCAGCATAGGTAAAGAGAGTCCAAAAAGCTACTACAAGATTTTTTTCAGAATCTGCCTACAACTGAGAGCAAAAAGGGGCTATCAAATGAATTTTTCTGGAAAAATACAAAAAAGAAACCCCTCCCGAAATTGAGTTTTCTACCCGGCCTCATGGGAAAAAATGAAAGAAACATACTGTGAAATGCCCAAAATACCGCTAGATCAGCAAAGGGTCAAAAACTCACAAAATGCAATTTTGCACCAAGTATGCATTTGGCCATAAATGCATTTCTAGGTTGAAACAAATGAGCATGCAAGTATAATAAATGATTCTAAGTGCGCGGAAATGGTTCGCGGCTCCCGAGAAGCCCCGACTCAAAATCCGACTCCCCGACGGCTAAAAATGAGAAAAATGGACTTGAAATGGAAAATTTGAAATCCAAAAATATAAAATGGAGTCAGATTACCGTTTGGCCCTTGGTATTCAAACCTAGGAGCTCTAATACCACCTGTGACGGCCCTGGTTTTTCAAGCCAGTGCGTCCTATGATGAAGCAAAGATTGACCCGATAACGGATCCAAATGCGGAGGTGGAAACAGAAAACAAGCTCATGGAGATGGAATGCATCTCTAAGAAGCCAAAGTGACCTTCCATGAGGCCACGGATCTCAACGAGAACAATGCAGAAACAAATGATCAGAAAAGGCCAAACAGGTCCCCAAGGGCAAAATAGTCTTTTCACATGGAAGCAATGTTCTTGGGAATGCACATCATTCCTAAGACACATCCGTGACTTCCCATGAAGTCATGGCACTCAAAAGAAAGTAGCGGAGACAAATTAAAAGAAAATTGGACAAATTTAGCCCTAAGGGCAAAATGGTCATTTCTGAAAATATAAAATCGGGTGCTACCGAGCTCACCACTAGAAAGACAGCAAAAATTAAATCAAGTTAGACCCAAGAATCACTTGATTTGGGGTCCGGATAAAGAAGATATGAAACTCTAAAGTTTCGAAAAAATCAAACTTTCCGGGTTAAAAATCAGTGTGGCAAGGGTACTTTACAAGGTTTAAAATGCTCTTTGCATACTAAACTAGATGCCACTGAGCATACTATTAGATAAACCAGGAAAAATTAATGAATCTAGACTTAAGAATCACTTGATTCAGAGTCCGGACGAAGAAGATATGAAACGTCAAAGTTTCAAAAAAATTAACTTTTGGGTTTTTTAAATCAGTGCGGCAAGGGTATTTGACAAGGGGTAAAATGGTCTTTTTAGAAAGAATTGGATGAAACCGTGCATACCGTTGGATAGACAAGCAAAAACTAATAAACTTAGACTTAAAAATCACTTGATTTGGAGTCGGGACGAAGGAGATATGAAGACTCAAAGTTTCATAAAAATCAACTTTTCCGGGTAAGAAATCAGGGCAGGAATAGTGTTTTGACAGAAAGCTTCTTTTGATTTTATTTCCAGAACTTAGGCTAAAAATGGACCTTTAAACGAATTTTTCTGGAAAAACATGAAGAAGAAACCCCCCTTAAAATCACATTTTCTACCCGGCTACGTGAAAGAAACAAAAAAAACAAGCTGTAAAATTCCTAAAATGCCCCCTAGATAAGCATAGGTAAAGAAAGTCCAAAAAGCTGCTACAAGATTTTTTTTCAGAATCTGCCTATAACTGAGAGCAAAAACGGGCTATCAAACGAATTTTTCTGGAAAAACACGAAAAAAAAAACCCCTCCCAAAATTGAGTTTTCTACCTGGCTACGAGTGAGAAAATGAAAAAAAAAACACACTATGATATGTCCAAAATACCCTTAGATCAGTAAAGGGTCAAAAACTCAGAAAATGCAATTTTGCACCAAGTATGCATTTGGCCCTAAATGCATTTCTAGGTTGAAACGAATGTGCACGCAAGTGTAATAAATGATTCTAAGCGTACGGGAATTGTCCACGGCTCCCGAGAAGTCCCGACTCAAAATCCGACCCCCCGACGGTCAAAAATGAGAAAAATGGAGCCAAATTACCATTTGGCCCTTGGCCACACTTTAAACATGATTAATAAGACCCTATGCAAGAATAAAAATTGAATTCCCAAACCCAATGCAACCATGGTGAGACAATGACTTAGCATTTTTCTATTTTTTTCATAATAAACCTTGAAGGTGAAAATACATAAAATACAAATTAGATGCCATTGGCCTATAGCCTCATCTCATACATGTCAAATACATTATAAAGAGTGTACTTATGTACACATTACAAAAATAGAATCAAATTTACACATTTTGACATATAAAGTTATAAATGGCATTTTAAGCCAACATTTACAAGAAATGAGAACTTCAAGTCTACAAATCATCCAAGCATGATGTGAGTCCCGAATCTTGATCTCGGTACGTGAAAAATGTCCCCACTATGTGGGTGAGTAACATAAAGATACTCATAGGAGATGGGCATGCAAAGACCTAACGTTTTACAAACCTATTAAGTTACTATAATTTAACTCAAATGGTCATGCCACCTGACGTCTATGTCAAAGGTGAGACTCAGGGAGCATCCTAAGCTGCCTAAAGTATTCATAGCATAAACCACATCATTCATGCAATTTAAATAACATAGAAGCATGAGGTACACGTAACAAGATATTCAATATATAAGTATAGTACACAAGTACACAATCAATATTGAAATGCACTTAAGACAAGTACACAAAACACAAGTATACTAGGTTATCTAGAAAGTAAATCATCAATATACAAGTGTAGATACCAAGTGCGCTAAGCAATATTGAAATAGAATACAACATATATATTCAAGTATACATTTCTAAGTATACTAAGCGATGTTGACATACATGGCATACAAGTATAAAAATCCAAGTATACAAAGCATTTTTGATATACAAGGCGTATAAGTATACAAGTACAAGTATACTAAGCAAGAAATGAAGCATCATGCGTCCAAGCACAAGTTAAAAGTAATCCACAATTACAACTAGGAATTGAATGTGAAATTAACCAATGGCGGAAAGACAAAGGACATGTGGTTTCAATGACCAAACAAGTAGCCCGCAAGGAACTACCTAATGCGCACTATATGTTGTAGAGGGAACTCTCATCCCCCATACTAGAGACATACTCTAGCCTTAACATATTATAATGTCCATACAAGGTTTCCAAAAATCATCAAGTTATGCAATAAGTATATGACATATACACAATCCACATTGTCAATTACCATGCACAACCAAGTCATGGAATACACACAAGATATGCTCTAGGCCTTCAAGCTACAATGGTATATTAAATGTCATACAAGTATAATGTGTGTGCAACAAGTTAAATCATAACTTCTAGTCATGGAATACCATCTTGTAATCATACACCAAGTTGCAAATTATAAATTAAGCAAGAATGTAACATCAATAATTAATTACCTCAATGAAAGCATACAAATGGAACTTAATTAAATTAAATAATTAAATTCTCAAGATTTCAAAGCAACTCCAAAAATTCTAAATATAATATATGTCAGAGGTCATAGCAAGGCCTAATTTAATTTCAAGTTACAAGCTAATTCTACCTTAATTACAATAAGGTAAATTAAGATCAATGCCAAGAAAATAATTAAATAAATTTCTCAAAACTCATCCAAATATTCTCTATTTAATATATATGAAAGAACATGTCAAGACATTGCTTAAAATCAAGTTGCAAGTTAATTCTACACTAGGTACAACTAGGTGAATTAAATTTCATACAAGAAAGTAATTAAATAAAGTTTTTCAAACTCATTCAAATATTCTCAATTTAATATATGTTAAAGAACATACCATACTCATTACATATATCAAGTCAAATGTCAATTTAAATGATTGTAACACTTGAATAGAAATTAATTAAACTAACTAATTAATTTCTCTAGAATTTAAATCAATTTCAAATGACTCCAAATAATTATATGCCAATGGTACTATCATGGTAACCACATATATCAACTTAAAAACTTAATTAAATAAGTGGAACAATTAAAGAGAGATTAATTAATTTTAAATAATTAAAACTCTAGATTCTAAAACAACTCCAAATGACTTTATACTAATACAAGTTATAGATCAAGTCATGGCCTTCAAGAATATTATGTCCTAGCTTAATTTCATGCAAGGTACTACAACTTATTAATTTAAAAATTAAGTATAAGACATGTAAACTATTTATTATAAGCTATAAAAACAATTAAAACACTTAGATTACAAACCTAAATCACCCCCTACCTCGCAAGAGGATTGTTTCTATTGAATCCAAAGCAAACAAATGAATTTTTGAATTTCCTTTAAGGGTTATATAGAGGAAGGTGAGGCAAGTATTTTGTGTTCCAAGCTTTTGAGTTTAAGATGAGTGGAAGGAGGTCAAAACCAAGGTTTTAAGCCTAGGTTTATGGTTTCCTTCAATGGTGGCTAGGGTTCTAAGTGAGGAAGAAGAAGATTAATGTGTAAAATGAAATAATTAAAACACTTTAGTGTATTCTTCCACTCACTTGTCAATGGAAGTCAAACACACCTAGTCTAACACCATCCCCTCACACACACAAAAGCTAGAGTTTAATTAGGAGCCTACACTTGTCATCAATCCAATGGTTCATTCTAGGCTTAATCTAAAGCCTACACTTATCAACAATCCAAGCCAACAAGTGCACCAATGCTAAGCCAACAAGTGGGTGAATCTCCACCCTCCACATATCATCATCCAAGGCTTCCAAGTGTGAACCAATGAGATGCTTACAAGTGGACCAATAAGAATGCGACACTTGTCACACTTTCGGTAATTACAACAAGGTCATTTTTAAAATTTCTACCAAAATAAATTGCAAAAAGGTCCCTAAAAAGAAAAATAATTATTTTTCATAATTACGAAAAAACCCTAAAAACAAATAATGTTACCTTTACGGAAAAGTAAGCCACTAGCATGCTTTTCTACAAAAAGTAAAAATAAAAATATCATGAAAATAACATATCATGGATGTATGCAAAATTGGAACCTAATCCGAGCACAAAAAGTGAGGTTACGTGAATGACCGGTCCTTTACAAAGGTCGCGATACCAAGTCAAGCTTGAAGAGTTGTGAATTTAGGAGGTGGCCAAGTTTTACATTTATAGAAAGCCACTACTACCTTTCTCTATATAAAATATAGATAGGGCGAGTAGGGATCGTCCCAAGGGATTTGATGGTGTATCGAATTGTGAAACTATGGTAATTAGGGTTAGCAGGTCAAATTGTGAAACTATCGTCCCAAAGGGGTTTGGACTCACAAGCATGGAACATCAAACATCAAGAGTAGATTGTCCTCCCATCTAACATTACACTACCACTACACTAAATCTACACTACTAGCATGAAAATAAAGCTATCTAGACTAAGGGAGAGGCACAAACCATCAAGAATAGGCATAAAACATCAAATGAACCAAAATAACATTCATTAAGCATATAATATTGATAATCTCTAGATCTATAGCATCAATACACATAGACATGCATCAAAAACACTAAATCTAGAGATAAGCACATGAATATCCTACTCTAGCATACATAGACATATGGATAGAATAGAATAGTCAATTGGAAGCATTAAACCATATAAACCATGAAATAATCAAGATTTATATATACATGAATATCAAGATGTATCATACAACACTAATCCCTCAATAATACACAAGATTAGAGTATAGAAAGCATGCTTGGGGCTAACTCTAGCCCCAAGAGGATGTCTAGCCACTCATGGTAGTGATGATCCAACCCTCAAGGGCTAACTCCATGGCTACTCCTTGTTGGTGAAGATCTCCTCCAATGGTGCTCTAGCTTCCCTCCTTCCTCCTCTCCAAGAATAGCCTCTAAGATCAATTTTTAATGTGTCACAAGAGACTCTCTCAAAAAGTGTATCATATTCCTTATATAGGTAGGTCAAATACACCCCATGATGAGCTGTGGTTATGCAAGGCATATTCTCCAATCATTGGATGAAGGACGGAATAAATGAGCTGGACTTTAACTTTTTCTCGTTGGAGGAAGTTCGATCGATTGAACCTTAACTTGGATCAAACGAAAATGGGTTCAATCGATCGAACTGCATCTTGGATCGATCAAAGTGGTCTGACTCCTCCGGATAATGACAAGGCTGGGATATTTTCAAGATATTTATGGGGAAAAAGACAAAAGTGGTTGGTAGGCGTATAGCAGTGGATAAGATCAATCATTTGAATAGGACAAAATAGGGTTCAATCGATCGAAGGTAATGTACGATCGATCGAACTTGGAATTTTAGCAAAGGCCAAGGTTGGATCTATCGAGAAGTACTGTAATCGATCATAGATGTTCGATCGATCGAACTCTAAGTTGGATCGATCGAACTTTTCAGCTGCACAACTTTGATTCCTTTTTGCTCCTTTCTTTCTCCACTTTGCTCCCTCCTTTGGTTTATCTCAGGATTGATTCAATTAAGCTCTTATTTGGCTGAGTTAGCTCAATTTTGGGATTAGTGCCTGAAAATATAAATAACACGTAATAAGTCTAAAACGGCAAAGTAAGATAGATAAAGGTACTAGAATGCTTAAGCTTAACGGGTTTAAATGCGCACTTTTCAGTACTCATCACACCCCCAAACTTAAATATTGCTAGTCCCTAGCAATGAACTAAGAAGTAAAGGAATGAAATAAACAACTATACAAGTATAAACTGGAAATCAAGTAAAATGATAACATCATTTTCGTAGGGAACACGATTGGATTTAGCATATGCAACAAGCCTTTTAAACCACTAGGTTACCCCTAGTGGACGAGTAAAGTCTCGTGAGGGTTTCCAGAAATGGTACCCACAAACATTAAACTCATTCTTTCAAAAGAGACACCAATATTGCAAACAAGCATTAAGAGAAAACTACCTCAAGTATGTAATTTTTCAACCGTTTCTAAGCAAACTCCCAAAATTTCAATATCAAGCAAGCAAGTATGGTCCTCCACATATCAAGAAAATGATCATGAAAATCGAAACAAGTCTAGAATCCATGTGAGAGGTCCGGCATCAAGTGTGTTGCTATCTTAGCCAACTAGAGAAGTAATCACATCCTTACCCTCAAACTAGCACACAAATCTAGTACCGATCATCAAGATAAGAGAGTGGACCTTTTATTAAAGCTTTATTGTTCTAGGTGCGCTTATTCTTTTCACTCTTTTTTTTTTTTTTTTTTTTTTTTTTATTTTTTATTGAGGATCAAAGATGGAAATATTGTGTAATGTGTTGATCTCTTAAGCTTTCTAGAAGATTCATGTAGCGAGCTTTAGGTTAATGACTCCCAAACCAGATGGCTTTAGGGCATTAGGTGTTAAGACACCCCAACGGACTTACAAACTTAAATCAACTAGGCTACAAATTAAGACAACAACCATCTAATCATTTACTACTTCTCACCTTTTGGGAGAAGTCCTCACTTTTATTGCTTTTTGCAACTTTTTTTTTTTTTTTTTTTCAATTATTAACCTAGAGTTTGGGCCCTCCACCTTTCGGCGCGAGAAGTTCACTGCTTAATGAGGCAAGAATCCCGGCTACTCAATAAAAAGGGGTTGTTATCCACCTTTATCAAGAACGAAAGCTTTCAATGCACTACTAGCTCAATTGGGATATAACCAATTCAATAATCAACAAAGCATGTACCCCACAATTGAATGCTAGCGTGCGCTGGTGCTAGTGTAGAATCCTATAATGAATCTCAAAACAATCACAAAATCAGGATTATGTGGACCACAAGTGCAAGCATGATATTAATAATTTTTTTTTTTTTTTTTTTTTTTTTTTTTTTTTTTTTTTTTTTTGAAAAATTTACTCCTAAATGGCATTCAAAAGGCATACAAGGAGTATTGGACTCTCAAGTCAAGCAATTTTTAAATTTTAAGCGATATAGTCCTCAAAACATCAAAATCATAGCTAGAAATGGACCAAGTATAGAAATATCCCTCAAATACACAAAACATGCTCAAAATTTGAATTTTAAAGCAACACTGAAACATACACCAATACCCCCAAACTTAAACTACACATTGTCCTCAATGTGTGAAGAGAACAAAGGAAAGAGTATACCAGTGCTGTAGACATGAATGATCGGGATAGAAGTATCCAAAGTGGGTGGCATGCCCCCCCCCCCCCCCCCCCCCCAAACTTGGGATAAACTGTGGTCCTGAAAAGTTTGCACTCAGATAAACTCATTAGATAACAAGATAGGATAATCAGTGCACAGTGGACATGCAAGTGTAAAATGGGATAAATAGAGAATAGAGAGAGAGGTGTAAGAGTGGTCCTGAAAAATTGGGTAGCACTCTCTCACTGAAGTCACTGTGGTGTACCTGATGGAGTCAAACATACAAATATGAGATACTAAGAGACATCCATAATCAAAAAGCAATATATAGAGAATATAAAGTGCAGGTACATCAATAAAATAATAAAGCCGACAGACTGGCCGCAAAGTATAATACAGTAACAGTGACAGTATAATACAGATCCAGAATAAAAGAAATGAAAGCATAGAACAACTGGAAGTGGAGTCTCAGGGGGCCTGATCGTGAAGATCGGCAGTGGCTGGAGGTGCAGGTGCGGGTGCAGGTGCAGGGAGTTGGCTGGAGAGATCGGCAAAGCAAGCCATGACATCCTGATAAGCGCCGAATACTGTATATTCAAGCGCCCTAAATTACATTAGTTAAGTCCATTAATTGATTATTTTATGTAGATTATCTTCATTTGCATGTTTTTGTACATTTTCAGGTTAAATTGCAAAAAGGAAGCAAAAATGATGCCTTGTGGAATTTTGAACAAAAAGGGTGCCAATTCTGAAATTCTGGCAGCAGTAGAACCTGACTTTTGTTGCCATTTTCGACCTAGCAAACTCAAGAACTGGACTTCCATCATAACATGAAAGATTTAGAGCTATGAATTAGCTTTCCAAATCTTCAAGCGGTTGGTCATTCG
Source organism: Cornus florida (assembly GCF_030987335.1). Lineage (NCBI taxonomy): Eukaryota > Viridiplantae > Streptophyta > Magnoliopsida > Cornales > Cornaceae > Cornus > Cornus florida. Next base: position 51,810,648 of record NW_026775572.1, read on the forward strand.
GAGTTCGGAGAAGAGAGTTATGATCTTCTTACCAGAGGTGCGCAGAACTGCCTAGCAGCACTGAAGTGCTGCCTTTCTCCCCATTTTCGACCAACCATACTTGAGAATTGGGTCTTCATCAAAACATGAAGTTTTTAAATATCTGAATCAGCTCTCCAAATATTCAAACAGATCATCATTCAGAGTTTGGAGCACAAAGTTATAGCTATTTTACCAAAGTAGGTTACTGCTGAGCAAGAAGAGCATGTTGCACATTACACTAATTTTGAGTGCTCGAGGCCACCCTTCGAGTGCTCGAAAATTGACCAGAATGCAGCTTGGGACTCCTCATTTTCAGCCACTTGATTCATTGGTTTCCTCAATTTGAATCTCCCTATTTTATGAAGTGGTTGGGAATGTTTTTGGAGGAGAGAGAGGACTTTGTTGAAGGATATTAGGCAACCAAAGGCCACACATATGCTATCCTTCATTTTTTGTACAAGATAGAGGAGAGAGAAGAGAGCAAGAAAGGTGTGTTCTTGAAGCAAAGGAAGGAGTATGAAAATGGAGTCTTTCTTCAAGCTTCCTCCTTCCTCTAGTGCATCAATGGGTAACTAAACTCTATCTAGGGAGGTGATGAAGCCTCCCCTTATTGTTCATGTTCTAGATTAGGTTCTATTTTGGGGATTTTAATGTATAGATTTTGGTCTTTTCATAGTTTAGAGCATATTACTTCTTGTAATGAACTCTATTATGTTTAAATTATTGATGTAAGTTATTTAGCTTAACTTGATGATTCTTACATTAATCTTATTGCTTGTATTCTCATGGTGACAATGGGGAGAAAACTTTGAAATGTTTTCAAGGCATGTTGATAGAAAAATGGATAGTCCATTGCTTAGGAACTTCCTTTGATGGGTTATGCTAGTTTCCTACTTCATGTGCTTTGTCATTTGCTTGAATGCTTGATGGTCTTTAGCGTAAGATAATATATTTGACTCTACATCCTAGTTTAGGTAGTTCAATGTGTTAGCTTTTGAAGGATCATTCTTGTGCCAATTTAATGGATCTCTTAACAAATATATGGTAACTAAGTGTTGTCATGTATTTCTTGACCATTGCGTATATTGTCCATCCCCAATTTAGACTTAATCTAGCTTGTACTTAGGGTGTAGTGTGAATTCATCTCCTTAGTCTTCTCTACCTAGATCTCTCTTTCTAAATTTCTTACAATTTTATTGTTAATGTATCTTTGAATTCCTAGTTTAGTGACAAACAAACAAACCTTTATTACCCCTTATCATTCTAAAAGTATTCTAGACTCTTAGGTTGCCGTAGACTAGCGCAGTCCCAGTGGTTCGACTTACCCGACCAATAGCCCTATTTTACAATGATTCGTGCTATTGCGAAGGTTGATGTATGATTGACCAACCGATCAATTTTTGGCGCCGTTGCCGGGGACTTGCAAACGGTTTAGCGACCAAAGTTCTAGGGTTAATTTTAGTTTGATTGTGAATATTGTGTCTTGTGAATATTCCTTGTGTGTTTTGACCATCTCTATGTTTTAAGTGTTGTAAGATTCTAGAGACTCGAATCTCGCCGTGGGAACGCTAGCAAAGCATAAGTCTAGAGGATCCCAGGTAAGTTTCTTGACCTTTTAGGTTCACATTGTAAGATATCGTGCATGTGTTAAGCTTAGAAGTAGTTAATTTATTTACAAGCCCTTGTTGAAGCTATATTATTGTTTTAATTCTGTGTATAAGCATCGGTCCTTGTCGTGGCCATTTATTTTCTGTCTTGATAATTGAGGAGAAAGGGAACATCGTATGTGGAATTATGGATAATGAATTGCTTTGTTGATTATATGCTATGCTGTTGATGTTCGGTTGTAGGTCACTCTCTCTACCCACAATCGATTCGCCCATTGATATCAATTCTCTTGAAAGAACTCTTAGAAGAAACCTTAGGGAATCTACTCTTACAAGGGATCTTGAAACTAAATTTAATACAATGGGAGATAATATAGGAAATCCGGGGAATGAAAGGGCTGAAATTCCTAATATCGAGCCAATGACTCTTAGAGATCATTTCATCCCTACCACCTATGCTTCTCCATCTTGCATAGTGATGCCAAACATCGATGCAGTTCAATATGAGATCAAATCTAGTACCATCCAAATGCTTCCATCTTTTCATGATTTTGATTATGAAGATCCATATAAGCATCTCGATGAGTTCCTTGAAATCTGTTCGACCATCCGGTTGAGAGGATTTCCTGAAAATGCACTCTACTTACATCTTTTCCCATTCTCCCTAAAGGATAGGGCAAAATATTGGTTGAACTCCCTCGCTCCCAATTTCATTACTTCTTGGGCTCAATTGCAACAAGAATTCCTTAAGAAGTATTATCCGGTGAGTAAAACCAACCAAATGAGGCGTTCCATTCTAAGCTTTTCTCAAATTGATGGAGAACAACTCCATGAGACTTGGGAAAGGCTACAAGATCTTCTTCGGAAATGTCCTCATCATTTGATCCCAAAATGGCAATTAGTGCAAGCTTTCTATGCCGGCTTGACCGAAACCCATAGATTCATGGTTGATTCTTCTTGTGGTGGGATGTTCATGTCCAAGAATGCGGATGAGGCTTGGACCCTACTTGAGAATTTAAGCGAAAATTCACTTCAACATAATTCTCGTGGGGCTCCGGCCTTAACCAATGCAAAGAACACCAACCTTTCTCAACCAAAATCTATAAGGGAGGAATCATCTCAAGTGGATGCCATAGCTCATAAATTCTACCAATTGATGGCACCACATCTTCCTCTTTCATTGTCTCAAAATTCGGCAAGTTCAGTTTGTGCTTCATGTACTAGTCCATTCCATCTCTCGGAAGATTGCCCCACACCGGAGCAATTTCCCAATCCCAACCAAGAGCAAGCTAATGCCATGTTCTCACGGCCCGGGAACAATCCATATTCCAACACCTACAATCCGGGTTGGCAAGATCATCCGAATTTCTCGTGGCGGCAACAAGCCCCACAAAATTCCCAATTCCAAAGCCAAGGGCAGCAAAATCAGCCCTCTTCTCAATATCAAGGTAGACCATTTCAAGCCTCTTCAAGCTACCGTCCTCCTTACAATCCAAATGTTTCCAATCAATCTCCTGTGTGTCCAACTGACGAGATAGTAGTTGTGTAATACCCCTAATTTCAAAAGGGATAAAAATAAAATTTAAATTCCATTTTTATCCCTTTTGAAATTAGGGGTATTACATTCTTCCCCCCTAACAAATGGAATTCCATCCTCGGAATTCACGAAATGTTGAATTATATTTTAAAATTCATTTCCGTTCCGTTGTGGACTTTGCCTCTGTGTATAGGCTCCACCACATTCCAAAAAAATAATATATATATATATATATGTCTGATATAAAGGACACACAAAAACTATCCAACACGTACTGATAGGTTAACTATCCCATCCCAAGTAGCATCCCATACTGATGCAGATCCAGGTCTAATAGATTGGCTAGAAATTTGCATTTCTACCTAATCCTATGACCATACTTTCCCAAATCCTAGCGTACATAGCGCTATTACCCATGTCATTAAAATAATAGTTGATTGATCACATACTTGTGTCCCTAACCAATCCATACTCCCAATCCGAACTAATTAACAAAAATAAAACATGTAATAACAAAACCAAAACACATAACAATCAAAGATGAAACACGTAGATACACACAACACATAAAACAACCAAAATATAATCCTTTTTTAAGATATCCTCCATTCCAAAGAAGAAAACCTCCTTTGAACTCAAGTTCGCAAAAGTCTGTTCCATAGTTTCGTTGGTAATTATCCAACCCTGAAACTGATCCATTAACCGTAGCTTAATTGCACAATCGTTTGCTTAAGCAAATATCCAATGGCTTAACCCTCATCCACCTAATACGCAAACCGTCTATCGTGGCTTTATTAAAGCAACTTAGCACGTTACATCCTAATTCCCGTACACTCTAGAATGTGATATAAAATCACATCTTTGTTCTGACAAGAACTCCATCCGATTCCCAAACTCCTAAAGAGTACTTTTCAATTAACTCCTTAGGACATGATACGAAAATTCATCCATATGTAGATTGGTTCACACCAACTCTACCAGTATCATTCACTATACTACTGGTGAATGAAAACACATTTGTGCGATTTGTCATCCTCAAATTTCAGTATCCCTTTTCTTGGATACGCCGAAATCTCCTACTTTAGGATCCTCTTCAGAATCCTACTCTTCGCTTCTCTCCTCTTTGAACACAACTGAAACTGTGTTGGTCCCAATAAACGGTGACCTACCACCTACACCTTAATCCTTCCTTGGCGTACACTTTCTAAGCAATGCTAATCTTAGAACTAAGCCTTCAATCCTAAGTTCTGTTTCTTGCAAAGAAATCGACAACATACTCCTTTACTCCGTTAGGTCCGTATCGCTTTCGTTGTGGACCCCATCCTCCTCCTAGTGTCAACCATTCCATAACTATGGAATAAAATTGACATCCGTTCCTCCTAACGAACCGTAAGTAGAGTACAACCAATCCTAATATGGCTCTAAATTTTAAGAGACGCAACGCGGAAGTCCTATAATGAAAACACTCCTAAGGACACTAGAACCTGGAGTGCTCTGATACCAACTGTGATACCCTCGGATTTCCGGATGCGGATTGGCCAGGCCCACGCCCGATTACCCGAGGATATCAAAACAATTAGCAATAATCGAACACAGAATAATTATATCAAAAGAGATAAATAAAATTTGCTGAAATGAAAACTAAAAGAGTAATCCAATATTTGAAAACCTCAGAAATAAAATTTCATTAATAAATAACCTTTATGCAACAACTGATCCTCTATATACAACTCAGGATTCCATCTAGTGGACCCCTATTCAAATCCCAACTGTATTCAAAAGAACTGGAAATAAAACTCAAGTCTTAACATGAAATAAAATCCTATGCCATCGGTGCAGTGAATAACTGTATCTGCTCAGCACGATCAAGCTCTACAGCTTGGACTGACGAACACCTGAAAAAAAATAATAGAAGAGTGGGTCAGGCCCACGAGCAAGTTCTAATCTAGCTGCAATCCATACAGTGACCCGATACGCAGATACACCGTAGATACCTCACAATATCTATCTAGTCCATACATATATATATCCACATATGGGACATTCACTGAACTACAATAGGGGTCTCAACCTGAATAGAAGGCAACATGCGAAAACGCACCCAAAGGTGGGCATGAGTACCTAGACCTAATAGGGTACACCTCAACCTACTATAGCTAGCTACGCATCCACTGCATATACGCGTCCTAACCAACAAGTCTGAGACTCAAGCCCATCTCGTGGTACCATAACCATATATTTGAAGTCCATTCAAATCCATCCATAGGAACTCCAATAAATCGTTCAGCTTATTCAGCTGCACAGACTTATAAGAGATCCAGTAAGTCGTTCAGTTTATTCAACTGCACAGACTTAAATATAAGGAGAATTATGGTTTTATAATTCGAACCCTTCTTTCCAAAATAGGTAGGACTGAGTATTTTGAATCAGTCTGTCCCTAGTATGCCACCGTCCCATACCGGTGCATATAATACACAAAATCCATATAATTGATAGAACAGGTAAAACTGTTCACCAATTAAAATCCATAAGGTAGGAATTAGCATTTTGAGCTAAACCATACCTAGTATGCCACCGTCCCATACCGGTGCATACAATCCTCCATATCCATGTAAATTGCAACATTCAAATGATAAGCAAGTAATTTACAATCCAAAGCCAAACCCAGATAATTGACAGAATTTTAATGTGATAATTCAGCAATTAAAATCCAATACATAATTCCAAATAATTGACCAAATTTAATATAAGAATTCAAAAATTATAATCCAATATATGATTCCAAGTAAATTACAAGGCATAAATAATAAGCACGTAATTTATAGTCCAAAACCAACCATCCACATCGTTGCAGAATAGTATTTAGTATTTCAACAACTTAAAACCAAAACCATGTAAATTACAGACTATGAATGATAGTACAGCAATTTAAAATCCAAAACCAATATTCAATTAATTACAGAAGATTTTTAAATGTTTCAGCAATTTAAATCCAAACAATTAACCATATAGTTGCAGGAGATGATTTAATAAATCAACAACTAACATCCAAAGCCTGCATAGATCACATCTAACACATCAATGACCCTATAATATATTTAAAACCATTTTATAAATATATTAAATCCCATTGGAATGCCTAAAAATAAGCTTAAGTATTTAAAACTTTATCTATCCACTAACCGTATACAATGTACATAAGTGTTATACAGTTTGATCCGTTAATTTAGAATTAACCTTAAATCAATTTAGGGTCTTAATAACACCCAAAAATTAACTATTTAATCCCTCCGTGAAGTCTCATTAAATTTCTAAAATTTAATCAAGCCATTTAGTTCCTTTCTTCTGTTGGTAGCATACACCGTTGTATATTTTTACACTGCTTCATCCTTTGTCTTAGAGACTTAAACCATACAAAAATAAGTTTAATAACACTTAAAATTAACTACTTAGATCCTCTGTTAAGTCCCTACAGTTCATTAGCATCACTCAGAAGCTCAAACAGTGCTCAAAACACCAAACAGAGCCCTAGAAAACACTTTCTGGACGTAAAACAAATTAGAGCCGGCTCTTGGAATGGAAGAGCCGGCTCTTCCCCTATTGGAGCCGGCTCCAATTCCCTAGGAGCCGGCTCTTGCTGAAGGGGAGCCGGCTCTTGACTTTCTAGAGCCGGCTCTCTCCCTCTTGAGAGCCTTCAGTTCATCTCTGCTCCGTTTCCGTCAATCTGCTCATTCTCTGATCAATTCCTACCCCTTTGCTTGTTTCTTAAACTGATCTAAAGGATCTAACACCCTCCTGATAGCATCCCCAAGGTTTGATTATAGTAATTTAAATTAATTACAAAGCTTAAGTTTGCTATTGAACTTACCAAGCTTTTAGTATCAAAACTGAAACTATATACAGATATAGAAACGGAACAGATTGCACACGTATTTAAAACAGAATAATAACATCCCTATGAGTTTTGTATAACCCCAGTAGAGTTCCTATATTTTGTCTACAAGAGTTGCAATCAAATACAGAGACTAAGGCTACGATAGAAACCACATGCTTAAAGTACAGAAAACTGAAACAACACTTACATACACTGTAACAGATATTGATTTCAACATATACAAACCAACAATATAACACATAATAAACATATCAATTCCAGTTTCTGCTTGATTAAACCCTAGAGATTATCTAGGTGCACAGAACACGGCCCAAAGGGAAAGAGGAAGATAGAATTTGCCTGAATAGGTTTGCAAACAAACCCTTGTTGCCGTTAGTCTCAGTTTTTTTCCGACATCCACTGAAACTTGTCTAACCTCTTAGAACCTCTGCTCCTTCCTTCTTCTTGGTTAAACCTTGGAACCCCAGCCGAAATTCTCACAAACTGCTCTGTTCTCACCAAAACTCCCTCTGTAACTCTCTCTATTTGGCAGACTTTTCCGCGTAAAAGCTATGACAATATGTAACCCTAGGTTTAACATATACTGAGGTATTTATAATTGCAAGATTAAAAACCTAATCCACAGAGCCCTAACTTCGTCGGCCCACAAAGTAACCCAGTTTAGATACATATCAGATGCTTATAAGACGGCTCCAAAAACCCTAACTAAAACGTATCTAAAACCCCAGTTAATGAGAATTACATAATTACCCTGTTCAAAAATTAAATACTTAATAAATAATTAATTTAATAACACCCATTAATTAAATCAAATAAGCAAGCAACGAAACACTTAAAACACATAAAATAAATAAAATAGTTAATTAAAATAAACAAACAAATAAAGAATTACACCCTTAATTAAAATAAACAAACAATTAAAAAAAATAACACAATGAATTAAAATAAACAAACAATTAGACACATAAGCATATAGATACAAAATCAATTCAAAATCAATTTAAGACTTGAGTTTTATTTCCAGTTCTTTTGAATACAGTTGGGATTTGAATAGGGGTCCACTAGATGGATTCCCGAGTTGTATATGGAGGATCAGTTGTTGCATAAAGGTTATTTATTAATGAAATTTTATTTCTGAGGTTTTCAAATATTGGATTACTCTTTTAGTTTTCATTTCAGCAAATTTTATTTATCTCTTTTGATATAATTATTCTGTGTTCGATTATTGCTAATTGTTTTGATATCCTCGGGTAATCGGGCGTGGGCCTGGCCAACCCGCATCCGGAAATCCGGGGGTATCATAAGTTGCAAACAAGCAAATGATGGAATCATTAAACAAGCAAATCATGGATTCCAATAAGCAACTCTTGACATCTTTGCAGCCTACTCTCCAAATGGTTCACTCTCATACTCAATCCATAGCTAATCTCGAAAATTAAGTGGGCCAAATAGCTAACTCGGTGAATCAATTGCTTTAAAAGGACAAGGGCAAGCTTCTCGCTCAACCTTTTGAAAATCCTAGAGGAATGCATGTGATTGATGAAACCCCTCCTCCGAGTGGGCCGACTCATGAACAAGTTCAAGCTATCACCACCCTTCGGAGTGGTAGAGTGGTTGACAATAAGGTTGATGGAGACACAAGTGAGAAAAACCCTCATTTGAAAAATCCAAATTCAAGCTCTTCTAATCCAAATCCAAGCTCTTCTAATCCAAATTCTTGTCCAAATACCATTCACGAAAATCCCACACATGTCACCCAAAATGTGGAAACTACTTATGAGCCAAAAGCTCCGTTTCCTCAACGTCTTCAAGAGTCGACACATTTTGGGAACAAGAATTGTAAAATTCAAGACATGTGGGAAGTTTTCAAGCAAGTGAAGATTAACTTGCCCCTCTTGGATGCTATCAAGCAAATCCCTCCCTATGCAAAATTTCTCAAAGATTTGTGCACTCAAAAGCACACTTCTAAAAATCATTTGCCCCAAAAGGTGAGGTTGACTGAAAATGTTAGTGCTATTATTCAACACAGCACTCCTCCGAAGTATAAGGATCCGGGTGCCCCCACAATCTCTTGCGTCATTGGTGACAGAAAAATCGAGAGGGCCCTCCTTGACTTAGGAGCTAGTGTGAATTTAATTCCATATTTAGTCTACCTACAACTTGGTTTGGGAGATCTTAAGCCGACTTTCGTGGTTTTGCAACTTGCCGATAGATCAGTCAAGCATCCACGAGGCATTCTTGAGGATGTTATCATCAAAGTGGACAAATTCTACTTCCCAGTAGACTTTGTGGTTCTTGATACGGAACCGGTCCATGACCCAAAAAAGCACATTCCCGTAATCCTTGGTAGGCCATTTTTAGCCACGGCTAATGCATCAATTAATTGCCGAACCGGGGTGATGGACATTGCTTTTGGAAACATGCAAGTCAAACTCCACATCTTTTATGCAACTCAACATCCCTCCAATGAGAATGATTGTTTTCTTGTGGATGTCATTGATGAAGTGGTTAAAGAATCTCTCCCCTTCATTCTAAGCAAAGATCCTCTTGAAACTTGCATGTCCCATTTTGACTTCTCAAACTTTGATGTTGATCAAGCCATTCAAGAAGTCAATTCCTTGCTTGATATTAATGCGATCATGGATGTACCTCCTTGGAAAATTCCAAAAGAACCACTTCCCTAACTTTCCACTACTCCTCCGGTCCCATCATTGCTATCTCCGCCACAACTTGAGCTTAAGCCACTCCCGGCCCATCTCAAGTATGTGTTCCTTGGTCCAAAGCAAACCCTTCCGGTCATCATTGCCTCGGACCTTCAAAAAGACCAAGAGACCAACCTTTTAGCGGTGCTCCAAGGGCATAAAGAAGCTATTGGTTGGACAGTGGCAGATTTGAAAGGAATTGACCCCTCCATTTGTATGCACCGCATTCATATGGAGGATGACGCAAAGCCTACTAGAGAGGTCCAGCGCCGGTTAAATCCAAATATGAAGGAAGTGGTCATGAAAGAGGTAATCAAATTGCTAGATGCGGGAATCATCTACCCTATCTCTGATAGCAAGTGGGTGAGCCCCACACAAGTTGTGCCCAAGAAATCCGGTCTCACCGTTGTTGAAAATTTAGCGGGTGAGCTCGTGCCACAACGGACTACCACCGGGTGGCGTGTGTGCATTGATTACCGGAAACTCAATTCGTCAACTAGGAAGGATTATTTTCCACTTCCATTCATTGATCAAATCCTAGAAAGGTTAGCCGGCCAAAGCTTTTATTGTTTTCTTGATGGTTATTCCGGCTATAACCAAGTGGCAATCGCCCCCCAAGATCAAGAGAAAACAACATTCACATGTCCCTTTGGTATTTTTGCCTATCGATGTACGCCTTTTGGGCTTTGCAATGCGCTGGCGACGTTCCAAAGGTGCATGATGTCCATATTCTCGGATATGGTTGAAAAGTTCTTGGAAGTTTTCATGGACGATTTTTCTGTATTTGGCTCTTCCTTTGACTCGTGTCTCAAAAATCTATCTCTTGTGCTCCAAAGATGCAAAGAGACGAATCTCATTCTAAGTTGGGAGAAAAGCCACTTCATGGTCCAAGAAGGCATTGTTTTAGGACATGTCATTTCTAAGCGGGGAATCGAGGGAAACAAGGCAAAAGTTGAGTTAATCTCTAATCTTCCTCCTCCGAATTCAGTCCGTCAAATTCGTTCTTTTCTTGGCCATGCCGGATTCTATCGTCGCTTCATCAAAGATTTTAGCAGAATCTCACGGCCCTTGTGTAATCTCTTAGCCAAGGATGTTCCGTTCAATTTTGATGACGTTTGCATGGAAGCTTTCATCAAACTTCGCACTCTCATCTCATCCACCCCAATCATGAAACCCCCTAATTGGTCTCTTCCCTTTGAGATCATGTATGATGCATCCGACTATGCATTAGGGGCGGTTTTGGGCCAACGTGTGGATAAACTTCCGCATGTCATTTATTATGCTAGCAAAACTCTCTGCGATGCCCAATTGAACTACACCACCATTAAAAAAGAATTGCTAGCTGTGGTGTACGCCTTGGATAAATTTCGCTCTTATCTTCTTGGCTCCAAGGTCATCGTCTTTTCGGATCATGCTGCTCTTAGGCATTTGTTAGCGAAAAAAGAGATAAAACCCCGTTTAATTCGATGGATCCTCTTACTTCAAGAGTTTGACATTGAAATCCGGGACAAAAAAGGGACCGACAATGTTGTCGCCAATCATCTCTCTCGCTTACTTATTGAGAAATCTTCAGAATTCGCAGCCATCCGTGATTCCTTTCCGGATGAGCAACTTCTTCAAGTTTCACATTCTACTCTTCCATGGTTTGCGGATATTGTCAATTATCTTGCGGTTGGCAAAATTCCAGCTCATTGGTCTAAACAAGAGAGGGACCAATTTTTCTCCCAAGTCAAGCATTTCTTTTGGAAAGATCTGAAACTATTCAAGTATTGCCCAGACCAAATCATCCGGCGATGCATTCTTGAAACCGAGGCTATAAGCATTCTAAATTTTTGCCATACTATTGCTTGTGGAGGCCATTTCAGTGCCAAAAAGACCGCTAACAAAGTCCTTCAAAGTGGATTCTTTTGGCCTACCTTATTTCGGGATGCATACAATTTTTGCAAATCGTGTGAACGATGTCAAAAACTTGGATCCATGTCCCGAAGAGACATGATGCCCCTCACCAACATTTTAATTGTTGAAATTTTTGATGTGTGGGGGATTGACTTCATGGGACCATTTCCATCTTCTTATGGCTATGAGTACATCCTTGTAGCGGTGGATTATGTGTCTAAATGGGTTGAAGCCGAGGCTACCAAAACCGATGATCATAAAGTCGTGATCCATTTCATTCAGTCTCACATCTTTAGTCGTTTTGGTATGCCCCGAGCAATCATTAGTGATGGCGGATCTCATTTCCGAAATCGTTATCTCAAATCCGTCCTTGCTAAGTATTCAGTCATTCATAAGGTTGCTACACCTTACCACCCTCAAACGAGTGGTCAAGTAGAGATTTCTAACCGGGAGATTAAGCACATTTTGGAAAAAACGGTTAGACTGGACCGCAAAGATTGGTCATTAAGGCTAAACGATGCGCTTTGGGCTTACCAGACAGCTTATAAGACACCCATTGGCATGTCACCATATCGACTTGTCTTTGGCAAAGCATGTCATCTCCCGGTAGAATTAGAGCACCGTGCTTATTGGGCCATAAAAAGGTTCAATTTTGATCTCAAACAAGCCGGCTCTAATCGTGCGTTGTAATTAAATGAACTTGAGGAATTACGTAACGACGCGTATGAAAGTGCAAAAATCTACAAGGCAAAGATAAAAGCTTTTCATGACAAACACATCGTCAAGAAGTCTTTTGCCCCCGGACAAAAGGTTTGGCTTTTCAATTCCCGCTTGAAACTCTTTCCTGGTAAACTCTGGTCAAGATGGGATGGTCCTTACATTGTCACTACTGTCTTTCCTCATGGAGCAATCGAACTTCATGATCCCACAAAAGGATCACTCTTCAAGGTTAATGGCCAATGGCTTAAGCCTTGCATTGATGGCACAATCCCAACCTGAAAAGTTGAGGAAGTCCTCTTGACGGACCCAATTTATGAGGATTAGTGCCAACTCTAACTTCGTCTAGCTATCGACATTAAATTTAGCAAAGCAAGGGAATAAATTCTTTCAATTTCCAAGCTTCCCTCCTTTCAATTGCCTGAGCCTTGAAATTTTCCGGGAAATGGTTTCGAAAAGCCAAAAATTTGATTTTTCTGGAATGCTCTTCAATTGTGTTTCACAATTTTAGACTGGCTTATTAGACCTTCTCAACTCCTGTTTTCATTCCCGCAAGTTTTCGGCTCTATTAGGCAATTTTCTCGGACTTTCGACTTGGCCCTCACATGCATAGCCTCTTCTCTTCCTGCATTGTTGGATCATGATTCCTAAAAATCATCCATACATTACATTGATGTTGCAAAAAGTTGAAAAGTTTCTTAAATTCATTCATGCAGTAGAGAGTAGTTGCAAGGTCTCAAAATTTTCCCAAATTTCATTCATACATTCATTGGAGGAAAATTGCATAGTTTGAAAAATTTTCTAATTTTTCCATGCATTGCAATGAGGTATAGAGTTGAATTTTTCATCCTTGCATTCGAATGACATGATGTTGCAAAGTTTAAATTTTGTTGCAATGTTTCAAGTTAAAAATATATATATATATATATATATATACAAATTTTTGCAAAATTTTCATGAACTTGAAACATTGCAAAAAATTTTTTACGTTCATGTCAACTTATTATTATTATTATTGTTAATAATAATTATAATAATGCAAAATTTTTAAGGTTCCAGTTCAAAGTTTTCTTGCATGCATTGCATTCATGCATCATGATCCATGCATTCAACTTTCATCACATAATCAAATGCATTGATTTTCAATGAGCATGCAAGACTGCTGATGAATTGCAATTGCATGGAAATTGCATGGAATGCTTTTGCCACATTTTCCCAATGTTTCCATTCATGCAAATGTAGTGCCAAGTGTGAGCATAGGACTCAATGTTACATGGCATGCCCACTGTTGTCAATTGCTCACTGGCATGCTCGCTGGCCCTCCATGGTTCCATGGTATCAAGAACCTGCTTCCTCCTCATGCCCAAGCCCGAGTGCTCAAGCTCTCCCTCTGTTATCATTTCAGTCCTCACAGCCAAGCTCACTGCCACACTCTTGAGCACTCCAACCACCCATCCGAGTGTTCAAACTGCTAGCCGAGCCCTCACTCAAGCATTCTCACCCTTCCATCTTTCAACCTCACCCACTGCTCAAATTTCGAGCACTCGAAGCCCAAGCTTCGAGTGCTCGACCTCTTCATGCCCTTTGCCCGAGCCTACTGCCTCCACTTCGAGTGCTCGAAGTGAAGCTTCGAGCACTCGACTAAACACCCAACCTCAACCCATGCATGTAACCCAGCTATTTTCTCTCTCATCAACTCACCACACACCATGAACCCGCGACCAACCTGCTGCAAGCTAACCAACCTCTCTCTCCATCAAACTATCACCCTCGGCATCATCATCACACACATGGTGGCTCACTCTCGGCATCAACCTCACACACACATCTCACACATCATGCAAACCATGCATGAGCCTCTCGGCACACTCTCAACCATGCCACCATGCAAGCTAACTCCAACACAAACCCACTTCACAAACCACCAAACTCTCGACATGCACCCACCCACACACCATGCAGCCTTGCCTGCATCCCACCCACAACCCTCACCTTCTCTATCTCAGCTTCAACCTCATCAACCCACTTCTATGCCACCAATCATGCATCCAACAGAGCTCATTTCTCACCTCAAAACCACCAACTTCCTTCCAACCATCGAGCCAACACCCTACACCATCATCAAACCCATCTCACACCTCACAACCAACTCCCTCTCTCTCAGCTTATCACCAACCCCAAACCAACTCTCTCTTTCTCTCAACCGAGCCTCTCCACCAAGCCACCCTGCATACCACCACTCAAACCAACCACAAACCCTCACTCTCGGCTTCCCCCTTCTCCCCACCAACTCAAACCAAACCAACCCTCAAATCCATGCACAAACAACACATCACCCTCACCTCTCTGTAATATTTTTGAGCACTCAAAGCCAAGCTTCGAGTGCTCGCAAATGCTCGAGCTCTCACACACCCAATAACCGAGCCACTGCCCTATTCTAGAGCACTCGAAGTCCAACTTTGAGTGCTCGAGCTAAGCTTTCCCTCTCTCTTTTAAAACCAACCCACCTCACTCTCACTCACCCCTCTCGGCTCCAACACCCCAACCATCCTTACCACCTTACTCCCAACTCAACCAACCACCATTCCCCACACCACCTTAACCCACCATCACCACCCCCCCCCCCCACCTAGGATAGAGTCATTCTTGCTCTAGGATACACTCTCTCTCAAGGTATGCCTCTGCTATCTTTTCTTTTCACTTTCTTAGTTAAGTTGTTGTGATCATATTAAGAAGTATGGGAAATACCTTTAAGGAGGTTTTGTTGTGCTGTTGATGTTGCTCTATGCTAGAGCCTTGTTTGTGCACAAAATTTTTGGGTTTTGATCCTCCATCCCACTCCTCTTCACATTCTCTCTTTTGTGGTGCACGCCAGGTGCTCGCTGAAAGTCCTCAACCAAGTCCACCTCTCTAAATGTCTCATGCCGGTCCTTCTCGCCCTCCTAGACCTTCTGCGGGTGCCCGTGCTATCAATCGTGAGCGACCACGTGATCCTTGGGATCGCAAACAACTCAACTACGAGCTTTCTTTTCCGCTCACGGATGCCTTTGACATTCAACCCACTACTTCGTGGGCTGTAGCCGAATTGACTAACTGGCGTCTGCAGCATATTTGCGCGCCCCTTGCCAGGGTTGCCTACCCCCGTGTAGTGCGCCTCTTCTACCAGAATCTCCAATGCCCGGAAGAGTCACCCATTTCTCTCACTACATCCATTGATGGCACCACCTATGCTTTCACTATGACTGACATCATTCAGGTTTCTGGTTGCCCCATTGAGTGCCCCGATGACATTGTCAATCATGAGAATCTCCCTTTATATGACGAGCCGAATACATTAACTGTAGAGCAGATTGTTACTGCCATTGGCAATGTTGACAATCCTAATAGGCCCCGGTCTTTTATCCGCAAAACCAATCTTCCAGAACGCCTCTGGTTCATTGACACTATTTTCAAGCACAATGTCTGCCCTTTAGTGCATAGCACCGAGCGTAGGGGCCTCCTTTTGCAAGCCTTATATGACATGGACCAAGGCCAATGGTTCTCCATCCCGGAGCTCATTTGGACCACATTTATGAAGTTTTGGCATAACGCTCATAATGCACGGGCTCCGCGAGTTGAAAATTAGAAATTGCCTTTGCCGTTTTTCATCACTCGGCTCCTAAAGCATAAAGGCTTCATTGTTCCTCCCCGTGAACCTAAAGGCGAAAAGATTAAAAATTTTACCAAGCGCCGGTGGATCAATGTTCTTAGCCATTCTAGTACCCCTCAGCCTGCTGCCCCCCTGTTCATCCAAGCTCCACCTCCTCCTCTTTCTGAGGATGCTTCCCCGGCAGTAGCCGCTGTAAGGGTAGAGCCTCCGGTCGACTCTCAGCAGGACCAGGCTTTCATTCGGGCTAGCATTGCTGGTCTTCATGAGCGGATGGATCGTTTTGAGAATTCGTTGTCCGCGTACACTCGGACTATGTGTGAGACATCTTCACGTGCTGAAGAAGATCATCGTCTTGCTGCTGAAGACCGCCGTGTCGCAGTTGACGAATGTCATTTGGCTTCCACCGAACGGCGTAAGACTCAATCTCTCCTCCATTCCATCCTCGCCCGTTTACCCTCTGGCCCGTAGCTTGTTGCGAGTGTTGGACCTTATCTTTTTGTTCATATGTAAATATTTTTCATCTATCTTTTGTTTTACTTTTGAACTTTCAGAATTTGCTATGTATAGGTTGCTCTAGTAGACATGATCCCTGTACAGCTCTTTTTGTAATCATGTAAACTCTTTTTGAAATACAAATTCTCTCTTTTTTGTTAACTTTATGTACATTATTTTTCTGTATTTATGCTTATGCTATTAATGCCCGTTGTGGTTGTTTCTTTTTGTTCTTCGTTATACTATCTAGGTGGCGCAGTTCATTTCAAGTTTGGGGGTTTTGTTTCACCATGCCGTTTCCCTCCCCCTGGGTATTTTTGTTCCTTTTTATTCTCTCATTTTTGTCATCAATTTTACTCCATATCCCATATTGAGGACACTGTGTATTTCAAGTTTGGGGGTATTTTTGGGTTCATAATTTTTGCTAAGCAATGATAATGGAATTTGAAACTTGTCGGAGACAAAGCATATGTTTAATACCTTGTGTATAGAAGCAATTGAGAATTTTTTAAAATAAGGAAATTTGAATTTGAAGTAATCATGCAAAATACAATGTAGTCTGTATAAATGCCTCAATTAGATTCTTGCTGGATTTACACTCTTATAAGCTTCACAATGCACAGATGCACATTGGAAACTTAACTGTGAGGCATGCAACTTGATTGACCTTGACCTTGGCCTAGTTAATCTGATTTGATAAACCTAATAGATGAATATCTTTGGCATGATATAAGTTGTCAAAAAAAAAAAAAAAATGAAGATAAGAAAGAAAGAAAATAATGACCAGTTGAAGTTCGTAGCCTTTCCAACTCGAGCTATTAAGCCCTATGGAGTGTCTGTACACTTAACACCCTAAAGCCGTCTGGTTTGGGAGTTGTTGGCCTAACGCTTGCTACATGGGTTGGTTAGAAAGCTTAAAGGACTTAAACATTGCACGGTCATTCAAAAAATGTGTGTAATAAACATGGTTTATTGGAATTCGTAGCCTTTCCAACTTGAGCTATTAAGCCCTAGGAGTGTCTTTACACTTAGCACCCTAAAGCCGTCTGGTTTGGGAGTTGTTGGCCTAACGCTCGCTACATAAGTTGGTTAGAAAGCTTAAAGGATTTCAACACTGCACAACCATTTTATGTTTCACTTTTGAGTTATAATAAATTCTTAACAGGCAACAAAAGTTGTCTTGAAAATAAAATCATGCCTTAGGGACTTCATGTAAAGGGGAATTCATTGATTTGAAAACTTGTGCCTTGGAATTGGAAAAGAAAGTAAAAGCCGCATGTTGAGAATTCAATTCACTTTCACTGGAGTTTGAGTTATTTCCATTTAAGAGATGATAATTGAATTATTTATATGGACTATGATGTTGATGCATGCATGTTGAAATGGTTTTTGCCAATTTTTGTATCAATGCTTCATATATGCAAGGTAGTCTTCCCAATGATCCCGTCTCCAGCTCTTTATCTGTTTCAAGTTGTATTTGAGCTATGTTTATGTTTATTTTTGCCATGGTGGATATTTTTGTAATAGCATTCCCATGTTTTTCATTCCATTGAGCTTTGCATTTTGGTTTTGCTAAGGGACTAGCAAAATGTAAGTTTGGGGGTGTGATAAGCGCCGAATACTATATATTCAAGCGCCCTAAATTACATTAGTTAAGTCCATTAATTGATTATTTTATGTAGATTATCTTCATTTGCATGTTTTTGTACATTTTCAGGTTAAATTGCAAAAATGAAGCAAAAATGATGCCTTGTGGAATTTTGAACAAAAAGGGTGCCAATTCTGAAATTCTGGCAGCAGTAGAACCTGACTTTTGTCGCCATTTTCGACCTAAAAATCTCAAGAACTGGACTTCTATCATAACATAAAAGATTTAGAGCTCTTAATCAGATTTCCAAATCTTCAAGCAGTTCATCATTCGGAGTTCGGAGCAGAGAGTTATGATCTTCTTACCAGAGGTGCACAGAACTGCCTGGCAGCACTGAAGTGCTGCCTTTCTCCCCATTTTTGACCAACCATACTTGAGAATTGGGTCTTCATCAAAACATGAAGTTTTTAAAACTCTGAATCAGCTCTCCAAATCTTGAAACAGATCGTCATTCGGAGTTTGGAGTATAAAGTTATAGTCATTTTACCAAACTAGGTCTGTGCTAAGCAAGAAGAGCATGTTGCATATTACACTAATTTTGAGTGCTCGAGGCCACCCTTCGAGTGCTCGAAAATTGACTAGAATGCAGCTCGGGACTCCTCATTTTCAGCCACTTGCTTCATTGGTTTCCTCAATTTGAATCTCCCTCTTTTATGAAGTGGTTGGGAATGTTTTTGGAGGAGAGAAAGGACTTTGTTGAAGGATATTAGGCAACCAAAGGCCACACATATGCTATCCTTCATTTTTTTTACAAGATAGAGGAGAGAGAAGAGAGCAAGAAAGGTGTGTTCTTGAAGCAAAGGAAGGAGCACGAAAATGGAGTCTTTCTTCAAGCTTCCTCCTTCCTCTAGTGCATCAATGGGTAACTAAACTCTATCTAGGGAGGTGATGAAGCCTCCCCTTGTTGTTCATGTTCTAGATTAGGTTCTATTTTGGGGATTTTAATGTATAGATTTTGGTCTTTTCATAGTTTAGAGCATATTACTTCTTGTAATGAACTCTATTATGTTTAAATGATTGATGTAAGTTATTTAGCTTGACTTGATGATTCTTACATTAATCTTATTGCTTGTATTCTCATGGTGACAATGGGGAGAAAACTATGAAATGTTTTCAAGGCATGTTGATAGAAAAATGGATAGTCCATTGCTTAGGAACTTCCTTTGATGGGTTATGCTAGTTTCCTACTTCATGTGCTTTGTCATTTGCTTGAATGCTTGATGGTCTTTAGCTTAAGATAATATATTTGACTCTACATCCTAGTTTAGGTAGTTCAATGTGTTAGCTTTTGAAGGATCATTCTTGTGCCAATTTAATGGATCTCTTAACAAATATATGGTAACTAAGTGTTGTCATGTATTTCTTGACCATTGCGTATATTGTCCATCCCCAATTTAGACTTAATCTAACATGTACTTAGGGTGTAGTATGAATTCATCTCCCTAGTCTTCTCTACCTAGATCTCTCTTTCTAAATTTCTTACAATTTTATTGTTAATGTATCTTTGAATTCCTAGTTTAGTGACAAACAAAAAAACCCTTATTACCCCTTATCATTCTAAAAGTATTCTAGACTCTTAGGTTGCCGTAGACTAGCGCAGTCCCAGTGGTTCGATTTACCCGACCAATAGCCCTATTTCACAATGATTCGTGCTATTGCGAAGGTTGATGTATGATTGACCAACCGATCACATCCGCCCTGAAAGAGGTGAACTCAACTCGGTGGGCAGTGATGTCAGCTCGCATAGCTGCTACGTCCTCCTCCCGTGTCTGCAAGCGTGCTCCGAATCCGGGAGTGGGAACTGGAGACTCAGGCAGAGATGCCTCTGAATAAGACTCCCGAACTCGCTTCTGAGCAGTGGCTCGATCACTGGTATCATCGGCATCAGCATTATCTGCAGCATTGGTATACTCCTCCGCAGGTCGCTCCAGGTCAATGTCCATGCGATCGGCAGCCGAACCGACTGGTGCGTCGTCCGCTGCGATATCTACTGCTGCTGGAGGTGCCGGCTGTGCCTGGGCTGCCTCCTCCTCCATTAGTTCAGCTATTGCCTCCATAGCTGGCTCCTGAAGACTCCGAATAAGAGCATTGTAGCTCTTCTTCCAGTCTCTCCTCCCGTAGAAGCTGGACCGTGCAAGGGGCTCCTCATCTGGGGCCACTCTCTAGCGCTGGTCAAGAAGGATCTGCGTGATGAGGTGTCCGAAGGGCAGGACCTTGGACCGCTTAGGGTCCTCCCTGGAAATAAAAGAATCATACAGCAACCTCATCACACTCCAGATGAGGATTGGGATAGATACCCAGCAGCCTGTGTAAAAAGCGTAAAGAGCTGTCAAGTAGTCATGACGCCTCTAGATCTTGTGGCCCGCCACTGACCGGTCCTTTACAAGGGTCGCGATACCAAGTCAAGCTTGAAGAGTTGTGAATTTAGGAGGTGGCCAAGTTTTACATTTATAGAAAGCCACTACTACCTTTCTCTATATAAAATATAGATAGGGCGAGTAGGGATCGTCCCAAGGGATTTGATGGTGTATCGAATTGTGAAACTATGGTAATTAGGGTTAGTAGGTCGAGTGATCACACAAGTGATTGGTTAGTTGATTAAGCTAAATTAAATTCAACTAAATAAAAAAATATGAAGTAAACAAAAGAGAGAGAGAGGTCTTGGGGTGTAGAGATCACCACCAAGCAATACTTTTCTATACCACTAACAAGTGATCAATTGAGGGTAATGGATGTGTTGCAATATGATAAGGGTGTGTGTGCATTAGGTTGATTCAATTGGCAAGGATGACAAATCAAGCAAGTATTGTCTAAACATCATGTGAAGAGCACAATATATCTAAACAATAGAGCATATATTGTCTAGACAACATGGGGATAGCAAAATAGATCAAAATAAGTCATTAATCTTTCATTAAGCTCACAATCCACATACAACACAATATTAGAGGAATATGCCATTTGGACTCACAAGCATGGAACATCAAACATCAAGAGTAGATTGTCCTCCCATCTAACATTACACTACCACTACACTAAATCTACACTACTAGCATGAAAATAAAGCTATCTAGACTAAGTGAGAGGCACAAACCATCAAGAATAGGCATAAACCATCAAATGAACCAAAATAACATTCATTAAGCATATCATCTTGATAATCTTTAGATCTATAGCATCAATACACATAAACATGCATAAAAAACACTAAATCTAGAGATAAGCACATGAATATCCTACTCTAGCATACATAGACATATGGATAGAATAGAAGAGTCAATTGGAAGCATTAAACCATACAAACCATGAAATAATCAAGATTTATATATATATGAATATCAAGATTTATATATACATGAATATCATACAACACTAATCCCTCAATAATACACAAGATTAGAGTATAGAAAGCATGCTTGGGGCTAACTCTAGCCCCAAGAGGATGTCTAGCCACTCATGGTAGTGATGATCCAACCCTCAAGGGCTAACTCCATGGCTGCTCCTTATTGGTGAAGATCTCCTCCAATGGTGCTCTAGCTTCCCTCCTTCCTCCTCTCCAAGAATAGCCTCTAAGATCAATTTTCAATGTGTCACAAGAGACTCTCTCAAAAAGTGTATCATATTCCTTATATAGGTAGGTCAAATACACCCCATGATGAGCTGTGGTCGTGCAAGGCATATTCTCCAATCATTGGATGAAGGACGGAATAAATGAGCTGGACTTTAACTTTTTTTCGCTCGAGGAAGTTCGATCGATCGAACTGCATCTTGGATCGATCGAAGTGGTCTGACTCCTCCGGATAATGACAAGGCTGGGATATTTTCAAGATATTTATGGGGAAAAAGACAAAAGTGGTTGGTAGGCGTACAGCTATGGATAAAATCAATCATTTGAATAAGACAAAATAGGGTTCGATCGATCGAAGGTGATGTTCGATCGATCGAACTTGGAATTTCAGCAAAGGCCAAGGTTGGATCTATCGAGAAGTACTATGATCGATCATAGATGTTCGATCAATCGAACTCTAAGTTAGATCGATCGAACTTTTCAGCTGCACAACTTTGATTCCTTTTTGCTCCTTTCTTTCTCCACTTTGCTCCCTTCTTTGGTTTATCTTAGGATTGCTTCAATTAAGCTCTTATTTGGCTGAGTTAGCTCAATTTTGGGATTAGTGCCTGAAAATATAAATAACACGTAATAAGTCTAAAACGGCAAAGTAGGATAGATAAAGGTACTAGAATGCTTAAGCTTAACGGGTTTAAATGCGCACTTTTCAGTACTCATCACACCCCCAAACTTAAATATTGCTAGTCCCTAGCAATGAACTAAGAAGTAAAGGAATGAAATAAAAAACTTTACAAGTATAAACTGGAAAGCAAGTAAAATGATAACACCATTTTCGTAGGGAACACGATTGCATTTAGCACATGCGACAAGACTTTTAAACCCCTAGGTTACCCCTAGTGGACGAGTAAAGTCTCGTGAGGGTTTCCAAAAATGGTACCCACAAACATTAAGCTCATTCTTTTAAAAGAGGCACCAATATTGCAAACAAGCATTGGGAGAAAACTATCTCAAGTATGCAAATTTTCAACCGTTTCTAAGCAATCTCCCAAAATTTCAATATCAAGTAAGCAAGTATGGTCCTCCACATATCAAGAAAATGATCATGAAAATCGAAACAAGTCTAGAATCCATGTGAGAGGTCTGGCATCAAGTGTGTTGCTATCTTAGCCAACTAGAGAAGTAATCACATCCTTACCCTCAAACTAGCACACAAATCTAGTACCGATCATCAAGATAAGAGAGTGGACCTTTTATTAAAGCTTTATTGTTCTAGGTGCGCTTATTCTTTTCACTCTTTTTCTTTTTTTTTTTTTTATTGAGGATCAAAGATGGAAATATTGTGCAATGTGTTGATCTCTTAAGCTTTCTAGAAGATTCATGTAGCGAGCTTTAGGTCAATGACTCCCAAACCAGATGGCTTTAGGGCATTAGGTGTTAAGACACCCCAACGGACTTACAAACTCAAATTAACTAGGCTACAAATCAAGACAACATCCATTTAATCATTTCCTACTTCTCACCTTTTGGGAGAAGTCCTCACTTTTATTGCTTTTTGCAACTTTTTTTTTTTTTCAATTATTAACCTAGAGTTTGGGCCCTCCACCTTTCGGTGCGAGAAGTTCACTACTTAATGAGGCAAGAATCCCGGCTACTCAATGAAAAGGGGTTGTTATCCACCTTTATCAAGAATGAAAGTTTCAATGCACTACTAGCCCAATTGGGATATAACCAATTCAATAATCAACAAAGCATGTACCCTACAATTGAATGCTAGCGTGCACTGGTGCTAGTGTAGAATCCTAGAATGAATCTCAAAACAATCACAAAATCAGGATTATGTGGACCACAAGTGCAAGCATGATATTAATATTTTTTTTTTTTGAAAAATTTACTCCTAAATGGCATTCAAAAGGCATACAAGGAGTATTGGACTCTCAAGTCAAGCAATTTTTAAATTTTAAGCAATATAGTCCTCAAAAGATCAAAATCATAGCTAGAAATGGACCAAGTATAGAAATATCCCTCAAATACACAAAACATGCTCAAAATTTGAATTTTAAAGCAACACTGAAACATACACCAATACCCCCAAACTTAAACTACACATTGTCCTCAATGTGTGAAGAGAACAAAGGAAAGAGTATACTAGTGCTGTAGATATGAATGATCGGGATAGAAGTATCCAAAGTGGATGGCATGCCCCCCCCCCCCCCCCCCCCCCCAAACTTAGGATAAACTGTGTTCCTGAAAAGTTTGCACTCGGATAAACTCATTAGATAACAAGATAGGATAATCAGTGCACAGTGGACATGCAAGTGTAAAATGGGATAAATAGAGAATAGAGAGAGAGGTGTAAGAGTGGTCCTGAAAAATTAGGCAGCACTCTCTCACTGAAGTCCCTGTGGTGTACCTGATGGAGTCAAACATACAAATATGAGATACTAAGAGACATCCATAATCAAAAAGCAATATATAAAGAATATAAAGTGCAGGTACATCAATAAAATAATAAAGCCGACAGACCGGCCGCAAAGTATAATACAGTAACAGTGACAGTATAATACAGATCCAGAATAAAAGAAATGAAAGCATAGAACAACTGGAAGTGGAGTCTCAGGAGGCTTGATCGTGAAGATCTGCAGTGGCTGGAGGTGCAGGTGCAGGTGCGGGTGTAGGTGCAGGTGCAGGGAGTTGGCTGGAGAGATCGGTAAAGCAGGCCATGACATCCGCCCTGAAAGAGGTGAACTCAGCTCGGTGGGCAGTGATGTCGGCTCGCATGGCTGCTACGTCCTCCTCCAGTGTCTGCAAGCGTGCTCCGAATCCGGGAGTGGGAACTGGAGACTCAGGCAGAGATGCCTCTGAAGAAGACTCCCGAACTCGCTCCTGAGCAGCGGCTCGATCACTGGTATCATCGGCATCAGCTTCATCTGCAGCATCGGCATACTCCTCCGCAGGTCGCTCCAGGTCAATGTCCATGCGATCGGCAGCCGGACCGACTGGGCTGGAGGTGCCGGCTGTGCCTGGGCTGCTTCCTCCTGCTCTAGTTCAGCTGCCACCTCTACAGCTGGCTCCTGAAGAATCTGAATAAGAGCATTGTAGCTCTTCTTCCAGTCGCTCTTCCCATAAAAGCTGGACCGTGCAAGGGGCTCCTCATCTGGGGGCACTCTGTAGCGCTGGTCAAAAAGGATCTGCGTGATGAGGTGTCCGAAGGGCAGGACCTTGGACTGCTTAGGGTCCTCCCTGGAAATGGAAGAATCATACAGCAACCTCATCACGCTCCAGATGAGGACTGGGATAGATACCCAGCAGCCCGTGTAAAAAGCGTAAAGAGCTGTCAAGTAGTCATGACGCCTCTAGATCTTGTGGCCCGCCACTGACCGGTCCTTTACAAGGGTCGCAATACCAAGTCAAGCTTGAAGAGTTGTGAATTTAGGAGGTGACCAAGTTTTACATTTATAGAAAGCCACTACTACCTTTCTCTATATAAAATATAGATAAGGCAAGTAGGGATCGTCCCAAGGGATTTGATGGTGTATCGAATTGTGAAACTTTGGTAATTAGGGTTAGTAGGTCGAGTGATCACACAATTGATTGGTTGGTTGATTAAGCTAAATTGAATTCAACTAAATAAAATAATATGAAGTAAATAAAAGAGAAAGAGAGGTCTTGGGGTGTAGAGATCAACACCAAGCAATACTTTTCTATACCACTAACAAGTGATCAATTGAGGGTAATGGATGTGTTGCAATATGATAAGGGTGTGTGTGCATTAAGTTGATTCAATTGGCAAGGATGACAAATCAAGCAAGTATTGTCTAAACATCATGTGAAGAGCACAATATATCTAAACAATAGAGCATATATTGTCTAGACAACATGGGGATAGCACAATAGATCAAAACAAGTCATTAATCCTTCATTAAGCTCACAATCCACATACAACACAATATTAGAGGAATATGCCATTTGGACTCACAAGCATGGAACATCAAACATCAAGAGTAGATTGTCCTCCCATCTAACATTACACTACCACTACACTAAATCTACACTACTAGCATGAAAATAAAGCTATCTAGACTAAGGGAGAGGCACAAACCATCAAGAATAGGCATAAACCATCAAATGAACCAAAATAACATTCATTAAGCATATCATCTTGATAATCTCTAGATCTATAGCATCAATACACATAGACATGCATCAAAAATACTAAATCTAGAGATAAGCACATGAATATCCTACTCTAGCATACATAGACATATGGATAGAATAGAATAGTCAATTGGAAGCATTAAACCATACAAACCATGAAATAATCAAGATTTATATATACATGAATATCAAGATGTATCATACAACACTAATCCCTCAATAATACACAAGATTAGAGTATAGAAAGCATGCTTGGGGCTAACTCTAGCCCCAAAAGGATGTCTAGTCACTCATGGTAGTGATGATCCATCCCTCAAGGGCTAACTCCATGGCTGCTCCTTATTGGTGAAGATCTCATCCAATGGTGCTCTAGCTTCCCTCCTTCCTCCTCTCCAAGAATAGCCTCTAAGATCAATTTTCAATGTGTCACAAGAGACTATCTCAAAAAGTGTATCATATTCCTTATATAGGTAGGTCAAATACACCCTATGATGAGCTGTGGTCGTGCAAGGCATATTCTCCAATCATTGGATGAAGGACGGAATAAATGAGCTGGACTTTAACTTTTTCTCGCTGGAGGAAGTTCGATCGATCGAACCTTCACTTGGATCGATCGAAAATGGGTTCGATCGATCGAATTGTATCTTGGATCGATCGAAATGGTCTGACTCCTCCGGATAATGACAAGGCTGGGATATTTTCAAGATATTTATGGGGAAAAAGACAAATGTGGTTGGTAGGCGTACAGCTATGGATAAGATCAATCATTTGAATAGGACAAAATAGGGTTCGATCGATCGAAGGTGATGTTCGATCGATCGAACTTGGAATTTCAGCAAAGGCCAAGGTTGGATCTATCGAGAAATACTGTGATCGATCATAGATGTTCGATCGATCGAACTCTATGTTGGATCGGTCGAACTTTTCAGCTGCACAACTTTGATTACTTTTTGCTCCTTTCTTTCTCCACTTTGCTCCCTCATTTGGTTTATCTCAAGATTGCTTCAATTAAGCTCTTATGTGGCTGAGTTAGCTCAATTTTGGGATTAGTGCCTGAAAATATAAATAACACGTAATAAGTCTAAAACGGTAAAGTAAGATAGATAAAGGCACTATAATGCTTAAGCTTAACGGGTTTAAATGCGCACTTTTCAGTGCTCATCAGCGAAGAAAATCATTCTCGGGAAAAAGACGAAAAGTGAATAATGTCAAAAAAATGAAAAAAAGTGGAAATGACTCGGTCCTTAAAGGAAGTTATCAATCCAAAGGAAAGAGTCTCAGAAACCATTTTCGAGCACTCAAGACGACACTAAGTGATGAGTAACCAAACTAAGAAAGGAAAATTCAACAGAAAAAATTTATCCGTAAAATTTCAGAAAAAGGAAAGGAAGGAAAATGACCAGGTCATTATAAAATATAACCATTTGAATTAAATTTTCATACCATATAATAATTAAATAAAAGTCTCAAATTTATTCAAATATTCCCAATTTAATATATGTTAATAAGCATATCGAAGCTTAATTTAAAAAAATACCACAATTTAATTCCAAGCTATATACAACCATGTGAATTAAATCTTATACAAAGAAAATAATTAAATTAAATTCTAGAATAAATACAAAGGCATGCATACAAGTTGTATAAGTATTAAAAACATGCAATTCATCAAGAATTGAATCCTATAACATCCCCTACCTCAATTTGAGATGAAAATCTCAAAAGCCACCTAAAGGAAACCGCTTCGAATCTGACAATACTTTGGGGTTATGTCAGGGATAACGAGGGAAACAACTATCCCCCTTGAGGCATCACCAAAATCCAAACCCGAACTCGAAAACCGAACTAAAAAATGGTCAAAATCGGATTCTAATAGAGGCAAAACGAAGATCTCGCCAAACCCGACAATAAAGTATTAATCATCGAGACAAAAATCAAAGAGGAAGAGGGTTGATTTGGGAAAAGAAGGATGACAGCCATGGAAGAGCTGAATAACCAGGTCTGCAGCAGTGGAGAAGAAGAGGAAATGAAATGATTTAATTTTCCAAACCCCCTAGTTATAGAAAATCTCAAAAAGTGCCCCGAATGGGTTTCGCTGGGTCAAAAAAAGTGAAATCTGTGCAGACGCGCTCAAACGGTAAAACATTGTGAACAAAAAAGAACCTAAATGAAAAAAAAAAAATGAATAACTGAAGAAATGGCGTCAAAAACAGAGTCCCGAGCAGATAGATATGCCCCGAACAAGTTTGGCGACAACCGGGCCCGAAAACCCTAAAACTGGGGAAATGACCAGGAGAAAATTCTAAGAGTATACGACTCGACAAAATATGAAAATGAATCCCGTATGAGGATCCAGGCTCAAAACAAGATAACTGCAAAACTGGCCAGAGATATTTTCTTAAAAACCCCTAATCAAAATATCTCCAAAAGATATTTTTGAAAAACACCCTAAGAAATAAAAATATTTTTGAAGAATCCTTTCATCCATGCCCCTACGGGAAAAAGAAACAATCGACGAGCTTTTCTCCAAAAGTACAGTTACGCGTTTCTAGGAAATCAACTGAAATGAAAACTCATGAAGTCAAAAATCAACTCCAAATACGAAAGTGAGGTTATGCCAAAAAAAATGACAAACGGGGAATAGGACGAAAAGTGAATAGTGTCGAAAGAAAAATGTGGAAATGACTCGGTCCTTATTAGGAAATTGTCAATCCAAAGGAAGGAGTCTCAGAATCCATTCCCAAGCACTCGAGACGACACTAAGTGACGAGAAACCGAACTCGGAAAAGAAAATCAACGGAAAAAAAAATATCCGTAAAATTTTGAGAAAAAGGAAAGGAAGGAAAATGATCGGGTCATTACATTGTTACTCTGCTCTAGGTTCAGCCTCTGAGGCTGAATGTCGTGCCCATTTTGCCAGACATGAGGTTTAAGGGTGTTCATCCTTTTTGGTAGACAAACGACCTTCCCACTGTTCAACCATTTGTTGGTTGGCTTGGAACCACTAGAAGGTGAGTTTCGGCGGTCCATTTAGAGAAATTAAAGATAGTGCATGAAAATAAATAAATTAGTAAATGTCTTGTAAATTAAAGGCAAAAAGTAAGTGTAAGAAAGCAAATGGAAAGGGAATTGAAGTATTGAAAAGCCATGGGCTTGAAAGCTTCAGGGAAGCATTTAAATACAATTAATTTAACAACATAAATAAACAAGCTGCAATAGCTTAGAACAAAGCTATGAGAGGCATTTTTTGATCTGTTTGGAGACCTTAATCTCTTTAAAGATGAGGTTTTTTTATAAAGGAGCCTCGGTATATATAGAGGATTCGGCTAACTGATGGGAGAACTTGGGGAGCAATACTTGGTTGCAAGAAGCCACTTAGCTATCTTTTGTTGCTTAACCATTTACGTTTGCTTTGCATCTATAGAGAAGTGATACTTGTCTTGTCCCTAAGCTAAAAAGGTAGACGTGTTAAGTGTTGTGTCTGTTAAGCCTTCCTTTAGCAGACAATGTAAAATGGTATTGGGTTGTGTTCCCGGGTGTTACTTCCTATCTGAACGAAGGCAACTCAATGGAAGACAGGATGAATGCCTTGTATGGTCTTGCTGACTTATCAACTTCTCTCACCAAACGCGAATTGTGTCGTATTTTGGACGATAGGAATTTAGCTGCAATTGATGAAATGACCAATGATTTGAATGAGTGTTATAAGTAATCGGATCAACACTTTCTTCACCATAACTCGATCTCCACCATGAAGGTAATGGTGCAAGCGCTACTACTTTAGTCATTCAAACTAACCGACCATATATATTGGGTATTGTGGGTAAGCTTGACTATAACTCGGTTATGATAACTGAAACTGACCGATAAACTCTTTGGGTTTAGGTTCTATGTCGATCTTCAGGAGGCATATCGATCAAAATATTATTTTGAGTGCAAACAAGTATGGAAGAAATCATATGTCAAGTTGGTGAAGAATTATCATGCGAGCCGATTGTATGTGAAGAAAATTTATTCGGAATGTGTCAATGAAGAAAATTTGGTGCCATATTCTGGAAGTCCTTGTGACAATGAATAATACGTTTCTATAGGTCTTATAGCAAGAAAGATTTCATGTTATTTGTAGCCAAACTCAATGACGAGTTATTTTGAAGTGGAAGGAATTGATGTAGAACAGAATTTTCATGAGTTTGATAAGTTCATTTTTGACCCGAAAGTGTTTTTTTTTTTTTTTATTTTTTTTTTTTTTATAGTGAAAACAGCACATTGAGGAAAACCCACTATGGACCATGTCATTTTGCGGTTGAAATCCTTCATTTAGGACTCAATCGTGTTTTTCTGTCATCTAGGAAGCCTGTTGAATATTTCAAAATTTTTGTTCGTGGCCTAAATGATATCGAAATGTGCTGAATTTTTATATTTAGTAGTTTTTAGTAATTAGGTTTCTTCTTCTATTTTTTTCATTATTTTTAAAGAAAATTGATTTTTATGCTTATTTTTTGGATACCTTTTATAATTAGTTTCGTTTTGTTGTTAGGTTCCTTATCGTATTAGGTTTTCTTAATTGCAAATATGCAAGTACTCAAGAACCAAAAGAAAAACACATTTTTGTTGCAATTTTTTTAATAAAAAACTTTGTACATTCAAAATTATTTATCGTTCATTTGTGAACACTTAAATATAATTTCCACTCTGTCATAATTACACACAGTAATGCAACAACCGCACCCCGATACGGACAATTAAATTAACACAAATTATACAC
This sequence comes from Cornus florida, assembly GCF_030987335.1. Lineage (NCBI taxonomy): Eukaryota > Viridiplantae > Streptophyta > Magnoliopsida > Cornales > Cornaceae > Cornus > Cornus florida. The sequence goes on from NW_026775572.1 coordinate 51,841,300, forward strand.
TAGCGATAATAGACTATGATGATGCAAGATTCTGTCACAACCCATAACGACGTCATAACCTACAGAGAAGAGAAAAAGTCGTCGAAAGGCACTGCTATAGAACCGGCTCAAGAGTCTCCGACAGTCAAGTTAGTACAAGACTAGGAAGATTAATGGACTCTGTTAAGGATATTTTTTGCATACCTTTTGAATTGGCTGACTACTCTTTTTATAGGATAGGTTACAGTATCTGATAAGGGAATTAATCTCCTTATCATAGTGTAATATGGATCTGAAGAACTCATCCTTATCCATATCGCTTCATAATTGTAGCTTTTCTGACTTCTTGGCTTCCATGTCTGTTAAAACTCGTGTATTCGTGTTGGATTGTAGAGACCGTATCATCAGTTGTCCCCCACTCTCATGTTTGGATCTCAAACTAAGAGAATATAAGGTGTTTGGTTCCTTGGAAGATTAATAATATATATATTTATTTATTTATTTATTTTATATATTTATATTATTGGGGTCTCCATGGAAAATGCAGGGGACCTTTTCGTCAAAGATTGCAATGGCCCATTTGTCATAAAGTTACAAAGAACCTCCTTGTCAAAAAGCTGCAAGGGACCCCCTTATCATAAAGGTGCAAGGGATTCCTTTGTCAAAAAGGTGCAATGGACCCCTTGTCAAAAAGTTACAAGGAACCCGCTTATTAAAAAGGTACAAGGGACCCCCTTGTCATAAAGGTGCAAGGGATCCCTTGTCAAAAAGGTGCAAGGGACCCCTTGTCAAAAAGTTACAAGGAACCCCCTTGTCAAAAAGGTACAAGGGACCCCCTTGTCATAAAGTTACAAGGGACCCCCTTGTCAAAAAGGTGCAAGGGATCCCCTTGTCATAAAGGTGCAAGGAACCCTCTTGTCAAAAAGGTGCAAGGGACTCCCTTGTCATAAAGATGCAAGGAACCCCCTTGTCAAAAAGCTACAAGGGATCCCCTTTTCCTTTACAACATAGAGGTCGCTGGTGTAGGCCTTGTATTGTGGCCACTTATTTGTAGTTGTTAAGAGAAAAATGTAGGGGACTCTTGTTAAACAACGTAGGGGACTCTGATGTAGGCTTTGCACTATTGCCACTTGTTTGTAATTGCCAAGTAACGCAGGGACCCTGTAAAGGACTCCATTTGGTGGGCAACTAGAGGAGGGGGCCTCGCATTTTCAATTTCAAATTGCAAGTGTCCATTTTTCAACGGCTACTTTTATAACCGTTACAGTAGATTAAACTCTTCTCTGCCTATTTAAGTCGCAGAGAATTCCTGACCATTTTAATTATCTTCTTCTGCCTCCTTCCTCCCCTCTTGCTTCTTTTTTCCTTTACCACTTGCACTCCTTTCCTTTTTCCCATGGCTTCTTCAACCCAGCCTCCCGGGGAGGTCATTGAGCGTAATAATTCAGCTGGCAAGGTGTTTCCCATCAAACCACAACATGCAGCTTCGTACTTAGACGCCAGCCACCTTGGCCAAACTGAAACTAAAATTTTCATTCCTGGAGTCTGTGGAGGTCCGATGTGCTTCTCCTCATGAAAGAGTATGTGACGATCCTCTGGAAGGTTATACATATTTCTTTGAGATAGCTTTTGATGCTGGCTTATGATTCCCTTACCTAAATTTGTTAGGGAGCTGATCAAGTTCTTTAATTTAGCTCCTTCTTATCTTTCTCCAAATGCTTGGAAGACGGTTGTGGGATACATGATTTTGTGGCATTTGTGTGGTAATACTCCTTTAACATTGAAGGAGTTTCTTCACTGCTTTCAACCCAGGAAGAAAGCTGGTGATTGGCTCAATTTTCCCCACCTATCTGACGCCTTGCTAGGAAAGCTTCCTAATTACCCCTGAAAATGGAGATTGGTTTTCTTCATGTCAGGAGATGGTTGGGAGTTCTATGTGGGTGCCAGCCCCGAGGACAAGAGCCTTTCTGTGCCCCGATCGTGGAGTGAGCCGAATCTTGTCGGTAACTAAAAGTTTATTTTATTTATTCCCCTTTGATGACTTCTTTGACTTATTTAATACTTCTTATTTCAATAGCTCCTACAATAGATCGTGACTTAGCCAATGAAGAGCTTACTAATGTCGCAAAAGCCCGTGCGTACCCGTTGAAAGTGTGGGCTGAGATAGTGAATCCACAGACCATTGCCTCATTTAAACTTAGCAACAGGGTTGTTGCTCCATCCCTCACCATAGGTGAAAGTATTGTGAGTTCGTCTCTTTAACCAAATTGTGCAATCCTTTTATTGTCTATATTGATTGTGTTAGCTCCCTTGCAGCTGCACCATTGGCATTTGATCATTATGTGATTAAATAGCTTCGCAATAATGATAACACATCTCCACCGGCCAGGAGGAGAAAAAGGAGTGGTTCAAATCAAGTAACTCATCCGCCTGCTGAGACCTCTTCATTACAGGAGGCAATACCTAACCCAAATCCTTTTTTGATAACCTTTAACGTCCCTACACAACCATTATTTTAGGACATGCTTAACAGTGAAAACCTTTTCAGTGGATCCGTTGAACCCTCGCTTGCCCTATCGCTTCCCCAAGGAGGACCTCTCTGGGGCTATTTTGGCTAATCTACGAGGGCACCTTGGGTTACTTCATCCAGGCGCCAATCAGTCCTTCGTGATACTACTTTACTCCCCGCAGGATGGATAACTTTGTTCTAGCAGATGATGTCAATGATCTAGAATCAGCTTCATTTGAGCAAACCTTTGATGATGGCCTTCACGATCTGGATCAAGTGGGTGTCCCTCCTTTGTTTATCACAGCATTATTATTTTTTATTTTTTAGCTCTCACCTCTACCTTTTGTTCACAGGTTGTCACATTCCTTACGAGTGTGTCGTACCGTGCCATAGCTTCCAAAATGCTGCTCAACAAAAAGGAGAAAGAGTTTAATTCCACAGTATCTTTCCTTCGTGCAGCTTACGAATCGAGTCAAAGCGAGGTTGCGAGAGAAAAGGGGCACCGAGAGAAGGCGGAGGCAGCTGAAGCGACCCTTACCAAAGAACTAGCAGATGTGCGAGCCGGCTATGACGCGCACATAGCGGACCTTAATGCCGATTTTTCCACCAACCTTACCCTTGAAGGACCATCTGCTATTGCTAAATTCAAAACTTCCCTAGAGTTCGAGTATCTGAAAGCAAAGAATTTCAAGGATGGCTTTGAGTCTTTTCGAGCTGATGCCATTTCTGCCTATCCAAATGTAGATTTTGGAAGCTTTGAGCCATTCTTGGCTGATTCAGATGATGTCATGGATGTTGAGGAAGAGGAGGAGGATGACAAGGAGTAGCTTCCCGTTCCTCGCTTTATCTTTATGCAATTTTAATTCCATTTAGTATTGTAACGTTGAATATTATCTTTTGGTTGTGAACCAAACTCCCATTACACGGAGTAGTGTTATTGTATGAAGAACTCTATTATGATCTTGAATCATTTTGTGACAGTGGCTATAGGTTTTATCTAGCTAGCCCTTTATAGTACGAAACACTGTTAATATCCCTTATAGACGGGGACATTGGTTACGGGATTCATTCAACCCGGGTCCTTTTAGTACAGGACACTTATTTCTTATTCCTTATAGTATGGGGACATTGATTACGGGATTCATTCAGCCTGGGTCCTTTTAGTACAAGACCTTATTTCCTATCCCTTATAGTATGGGGACATTGATTACGGGATTCATTAAGCCCGGGTCCTTATAATACAGGACACTTGTTATCATCCCTTATGATACAGGGATATTGATTATGGGATTCATTAAGCCCGGGTCCTTATAATACAAGACACTTATTATCATCCCTTGTAATACGGGGATATTGTAAGTATAAAGATAACTGATCAAAAGTTAATGCAACTAAAAGGAATTTTATTAAAGACCATCATTGCCCCAAGGCCTATTGAAAATGAAAGACTAAGTCGCGAATTGACACGAATCTAACATTAAACATCACAAGAAATAGAAAAATAGAAACTAGGCTCCCTAGTTGCGTGAGTCACTGTATAAAAAATAAGGTCACCGGGTTGGAACCTTATTTTCCTTACACGAGAGTTATAATATCGAGACATCGTTTGTTAATAGGCTGCAACTCTGATTTAAGCATGTTCTCTTCTTTCTTTAATTAAATTCAAGTTGACAGCTAGTTCTCTTTCATTCTGGAGTAGATCATAGTGTTTAGTTCTAAAACTTGTTACACCAGTTTCCACTAGAATTATTGCTTCGCTCCCAAAGGCTAAAAGAAAAGGAGTTTCAACTGTTGGGGTTTTTGTTACAGTTTTGTAAGCCCATAATACACTAGGCAGCTCCGTCGGCCACCCCCCTTTCGCTTTCTCAAGTTGCTTCTTAATTAAACTGAGTATTATTCTGTTGGCCACTTCTGCTTGCCCATTGGCTTACGGATGCCCTGGTGATGAGTAATGATTTCTTATTCCTAACTGGGAACAAAAATCTTTGAAGATAGCACAGTCGAATTGCTTACTGTTGTCTAACACAATGACATGGGGAATTAAAACCTGCACACTATAGACTTCCAAGTGAAGTCTTTGACATTATTTGCCTTAATGGTGGCCGGTTGTTGAGCTTCCACCCACTTGGTGAAATAGTCTATTTCCACAACAGCATATTTAGTTTGCCCCTTCCCTGTAGCCAGTGGACCAATCAAGTCCATTCCCTATTGAGCAAATGGCCATGGACTTGACATCGGCACTAGCTCCTCTGGTGGTTATCTAGGGACATTGGCAAATCGTTGACATTTATCACACTTCCTTACAAATTCCAGTACATCTCTCTGCATGGTGGGCCAATAATAGCCTTAATGAACTGCCTTGTAAGCCAAGGATTTGCCCCCTGCATGATTTTCGTAAGCACCTTCGTGTATCTCTTTCATGATATAGCGAGCTTCCTTCGCTGAGACACAACGTAAAAAGGGCAGAGAAAAACCCTTTTGTAGAGAACTCCATTGACGAGCGTGTACCTGGGTGCTCGAACCCTTACCTTCCGAGCTTCTACTGGGTTTTGTGGTAACTCCCCATCCTTGAGGTACCTAACTATTGAATCTGCCCACTCTAACCCTAGTGCTAACTGGTTTACTTCCTTATGCTATTTAGATATATTAGGCTCTTCCAAATACTCAAGTGGTATAACCTTAGTACTCTCAAGCTCCACTGCGGTAGCTAGTTGAGCTAATGCATCTGCATTCTCGTTTTCAATTCTGGGTATTTGTGTGATTGTAAACTTATTAAAGCGACCAGTTAGGACCCTTACCTTATGCAAGTACAATTTCCTCTTGTCATCTTTGGCTTCGTATTCTTCAAAGACTTGTCCTGTAATCAACTGAGAATCAGTAAACTCATTAAATTGTTGCACTCTGAGAGCTTCTGCTAACTTTAATCCTGTTATCAAAGCCTCATATTCTGCTTCATTATTGGTGGCTCTAAAACCAAACCGAAGTGTATATTTCAGATTCTCTCCCTCTGGTGATATAATCACCAATCCGGCCCCACAGGCTCGGCTGTTGGATGACCCGTCATCATAAAGAGACCAAGCATCATCTGAATGCATCTGATTCTTAGGATCAATTTTAGCTGTGGCTGTGACCCCATCCTCTTCTAGAAAAGAAGAAAACTCAACCATAAAATCAGCAAGTGCTTGGCCTTTTATTGCTATCCTTGGCTTGTATTGGATGTTGAACTCACCGAGCTCTACTAACCACTTTGTGAGGCGTCCTGATGTCTCTGGCTTGTAGAGGACCTGCTTTAGTGGTTAGTCTGTTAGCATTATTATGGTGTGTGTCTGGAAATATGGTCTGAGTTTCTTTGCTACCACAACTAGTGCAAATGCTAGTTTCTCTATTGCCGGGTACTTTTCTTCGGCTCCCCGAAGTACTTGGCTGGTATAATATACCAGTTTTTTAATATCGTTTTCTTCCCTAACCAATGCTGAGCTTACCACTACCGGGGAAACTGCTAGGTAAAGGTATAAACTTTCTCCAGAAATTGCTCAAGACAATAATGGTAGTGAGCTGAGATAGTTTTTCTGCCAAATGAATGCTTGCTCGCACTCCGGGGTCCACTCGAAGGCTTTCTTTAGTATCTTAAAGAAAGGAAGGCACTTGTTAGTGGCTCAAGAGATTAACCTGTTCAAAACTGCAACCTTTCCTACTAACCTCTGAACCTCTTTGATTGATTTAGGTGATCTCATATCTAGTATAGCCTGAATCTTTTTAGGGTTTGCTTCGATTCCCCTTTAGCTTACCATATACCCCAGAAATTTTCCTGAGGATACTCCAAATGTGCACTTGCTTGGATTCAAGCGCATATTATAGGCCCTAAGCACATCAAAAGACTCCTGTAAATCAGCTAAGTGGTCTTTAGCCTTCAGGCTCTTTACCAACATGTCAGCCACATACACTTCCATGTTTCTCCCTATCTGTTGCTTGAATATTGTGTTAACCAGCCTCTGATAGGTGGCGCCAGCATTCTTCAACCTGAATGGCATCACCTTATAGCAATATAGACCTTTGTCAGTAATAAAAGAAGTTTTTTCACTGTCAGAAGCACACATAGGGATCTGGTTGTATCTGGAGTAAGCATCCATAAAGCTCAGTAACTCATGTCCTGCTGTACCTTCAACCAACATATCGATCCTTGGCAAAGAAAAACTATCCTTTGAGCAAGCCTTATTTTAATCTATGAAATCAACACAAAGCCTCCACTTGCCATTTGCCTTCTTGACCAGGACCACATTTGACAGCCAATGGGGGTACTGTACCTCCCGGATAAAGTCGGTCTTCAGGAGCTTCTTGACCTCCTCTAATATAGCGAGGTTCCTCTCTGGAGCAAACACTCGCCTTTTCTATCTGACCAGTTTAAAAGATGGATCCACATTGAGTCGATGTTGTACAATGGGGGGGTCAATGCCTGGCATGTCATTATGTGCCTATGCAAACACATCTTTGTTATCTTTGAGAAGTTAAATGAGTGAATCTCGGATGAGTGGGTTGAGTAGTGACCCTATACTCACCTTTTTTCTAGCTCTTTCTTTATCCAAATTGATCTCTACAAGGCCCTCCACTGGTTCCACCCTTTGAGTGGGTTCCTTCTCAGTTAACCCTTCTGGTTTCTCAATAGCCAATGCTTCCTACAACTTTTTTGTTCTTAAAGCGGCAGCGTAACACTCCCTTGATGTTGCTTGGTCACCTCTTAACTCACTAATGCCTTACTCTGTAAGGAACCACATCAATTGGCGGTATGTGGAAGTGACGGCTCTCATTGCATTCAAAGTTGTTCTCCCTAGGATTATATTATATGTAGATGGACAGTCCACTATCAGAAAATCTACCATCACTGTCAATGGAAGTGTGACTACACCTAAAGGGAAAACCTTCTCTCTAGAAAAACTAACAAGGGGGGACTTCATTGACCTTAACCTTTCCTTGCCAATATACATATTGTCAAATGCATCAATAAATAACAAGTCGGCAGAACTACCATTATCGATTAGTACACAGTGGATTGTGTAGTTGGCCACGACCATTGTCACTACCAAAGGATCGTCATGTGGCTGATGGACTCCCTTAGCATCTTCTTCCGAAAAGGTAATGTCCTGGCCCATCACTCTAGGAGACTTTGCTGGGGGTTCCTGAATTTCAGCTTCATTGACTCCTGCCGAGCTTCGGACTCTCCTGACATGGGCTTTTCGCGCTGAGCTTGATTATCACCCGCATGCAAATCCTCCTGTTGAACTTAAGGATTTCATCCAATGACAATCTAGTTGTTTTGATGATTACAAACCATTAATGGTATTTAAGGACTAATGTTCACATTGAGCGTTATAGATGATTTATATTTAAAGAAGAACCTCAATGAAGATCATAAAGACTATTCCAAGTATTCTATTATTTAAGATCACATCAAGGAAAGAAATGGATACAAAGAAGAGTTGAAGTTGCAAAGAAATATAGCTTGGATTACAATGAGCAAGAAAGTAACTCAAAGGAAGGAAGAAAGTGAGACTACCTCAAAGCCTAAAGATCATGGACAAAGCTTGAAGAAAAGGGTAGATAGGATGGTGAGTGTTTAGGATTCAATGTCAAAGTATCTATGAATCCATTTGAAGCTCATCTCTATAGGACCATGCATATCATATCATCATTCATATGCTCCTATATCCATTAGCAATAAACTATGCACTCAATTCATATATAATTGTCATATGGAGTCTTTGCTAAAGAGTGAGTTAGTTCAAGCTTGCATAAGCTTTGAAAGAACTCAACACTTGAGCTAAAATGCTAGGACCATGCACATCAATTACATCATTCACTTTAGTCTATAGAAAGTAGAGTCTAAGGCTTAGAACTTAATTACTCATCTCTAAAGCCTTAGTAAAGGACATTAGGACCTTAGTATGCACTTGATGAAAAACTGTCTTTCTGGCCAAGTATGAAAAATGGCTTAGTGTGAAAAATGAATTTTTGAAATAATGATTATTTCAAAATAATTTTTCCCGGTAATAACTCTTTATACTTCAAATAACCTAAACTGATTTTATGGGATTTTTTCATCAATTCTACATTGGTCTACGCAAGGATTCATTTTTACGAAAACTGTCAGAAATCCAAATTTGTACTAAAACTGAATTTCTACGTTTTGATTTAGTTGGAGTTCAATTTTCTAGTATTTTTTATTGAATCCAAATGGGGGGGTACTTCCTTATTTACATTGTAAACTTAAATGTTTTCAATGGAAATAAGCTGTGTGCAGATGTCCTGTACTGAAAGTCCTAAGCATAAACCTGTCATCTGTCAAAACTGTCAATGCACCAGAAAACGTTGACTGGTTTAATGCATACGTCGACTAATTTATGAAGCATACGTCGACCGGTTTGAAGCATACGTCGACCGCTATCTAGGCAGTACTAAACTTCAGAAACTCAACACATACGTCAACCGGTTTGTAGTATACGTCGACCGGTTTGTGCCATACGTCGACCGGTTTATGCCATACGTCGACCGGTTCTTGTCGAATCTGCAGATTTTAAACTGCAACGGCTCTATTTTCCTCGACCTTTGTGTATTCATCTCCTAACAGCTACATTGAGCTTGCAAACTCTATAAATAGAGTAGGGAATGTCTTAATAATTAAGAAACATCATTTGAAAAACTTCACATTGCATTAAAGAGAGCTTTTGTTCTCAATCTTCTCTTCATCTCTCTCATTCACTCATATACAAATCTTGAGAGATTTAACTAAGGATTCAAAGGGCTTTTGCTCTAATTCGAATCTTCATAGAGCTTTTGTTCTATTCTACACTTGAGAGATCTTATTAAGTTCATTAGAGCTTTTGTTCTTTACTTATATAATCTTCTCTCATTCATATCATTTATAGAGTTTGAGCTTCACTTATATTCATATATACTCTAGTTGAGAGCTAAAAGTTTGTACATCAATCTTTGAGAGATATTTCTTGTGAGCTTGCACTTGTATATCTGTCTTGAGAGAGATTCAATCTTGTACTTCAATTACAATCTTTTCTACAAACTTGTAAGGGTTGGTGTGACCCAAACGAAACCTAGGAGAAGGGTGTTCTCCTAGCAAGGAAAAGAAGCAAGGTCTTGCTTCATGTAAAGGTTTGCTCTCCACCCGTAAGGAGAAGCTCTATTGGATTGGGAAGTCTCAAGAGGGATCTTAAGCCGAGGAGTAGGAGTTTCCGAACCTCGCAAAAATCGCTGTGTTATAGTTTGCAATTTCTCTTCCCTTATCTCTTTCACAATTGTGCTATAAATTGTTTACTTTCATATCTTGATTTCATATGTTGATTATTGCACAATAGGTTATATTATTGATTAGAAATTGTATTTCTATAATTTGCGAAATTTGGTCATTGACTTTATTCAACCCCCCTCTAGAGTCAATTCTTGGGCAACACCTCCCATAATCACTTTTATTTCTCTCAACGGGTGGCCAGAAGGGTTATTCTCTTTGTTAACACGGGCAGGTTGAGTTGCACTTTTTTCGCGGTCTGTAGCATATTTGTGCAACTGCCCCCGTCGAATTAGGCTTTCTATTTGGTTCTTCAAGTTAAAGCAGTCATCGGTATTGTGCCCATAGTCTCTATAGAACTGGCAATACTTATCCCTAGATCTCCTTATTGGATATGACTTTAACTTGTGGGGCCATTTCAAGGAGTGGTCATCTTGGATCTGCAGGAGGATTTAGCTGATCGAGGTGTTCAAGGGAGTGAAGTTAGTGCAGCTATCTTGCCCCCTGGGTACTCTAGGGGGCCTATCATTGGTAGGTTTTCTGAACTTGGTGTCTCTCTCGTCTTTGGAACTATCAGCTAGCCTTTTCTTGTCTCCTTTCTTGTCGTCGACTCCTTTGCCTTTTCTTGAAGTCATGGCACCTTCAGCATTCATATGTTTCTAGGCGTTTATTAATAATTCTGCCATGTTGTTTGGTGGGTCTTTTGATAAGGAAAATAGAAACTTGGAAGATTATAACCCTCCCATAAAGGCTGTAAGGGCAACCTTATCATCCACCTCGTCGACCTGCAACATCTTCGTATTAAACCGGCCAATATAATCACGCAATGACTCCCTTTTGTCTTGCTTAACGGTCAACAGATAAGTAGTTGGCTTTCGATATCTCCTCTCTATAATAAAATGCCTTATGAATTGCTTACTGAGTTTGATGAGCGCTGAAAAGTGCGCATTTAAACCCCTTAAGCTTAGGCATTCTAGTACCTTTATCTATCTTACTTTACTGTTTTAGATTAATTTCGTATTATTTTCATTTTCAGGCAGTTATCCCAAAAATAAGCTAACTTAGCCAAATAAGAGCTTAATTGAAGAAATTCTAGGATTAAATAAAGAAAGGAACAAAATAGAGAATGAAAGAAGCAAATGAAGCCAAATGTGGGAAGCAGCAAAGTTCGATCGATCAAACTTCAAGGTTTGATCGATGAATAATGATCGATCCCAGCACTTCAAGATAGATCCAAGCCTTAGCCCAAAAGCAAAAAGTCTAAAGTTCAATCGATCCAACACCACCCTTCGACCGATTGAACACTTTTGTCCTTATTCAAATGATTGACCCTATCCATAGCTGTACCACCCATTAACCACTTTTGTCCTTTTCCCAAAAATATCTCCCAAAATATCTCAGATTTGTCTTTTCCCAAAAAACTGAACCAGTTGGATCTATCCAGCCTAAGTTCGATGGATCTCAGCCAGTTCGATCGATCCAAGTCCAAGGTTTGATCGATCGAACTTCTTCCAATGCGAAAAAGTTAAATTTCCATCTCATTGAAAGTTGTCCTCTATCCAATCATTAGAGAATATTCTTTTCACGACCCCAACTCATTTTGTGTGTCACTTGACCTACCTATAAAAGGAATATGATGCACTTTTTGAGGGGGAGAGCAATTTGAGCTAATATCATTTTCATATCATCTCTTGGAGAGCAAGCTTAGAAGAGGAGGAGGCTAGAGACACCATTGGAGTTCTTCATCAACAAGGAGCAGATTTCTTCCATGGAGTTAGCCCTTGAGGGTTGGAGCAACATCACCATGAGTGGCTAGACATCCTATTGGGGCTAGAGTTAGCCCCAAACATGCTTTCTATATCTTAATCTTGTGTATTATTGAGGGATTAGTGTTGTAATTGATGTTTTGACACTTTGATATATATAGATCTTGTTTATTCATTGATTTATGTGGTTTAATGCTTCCAATTGATCATTTCGTTCTATTCATATGTCTATGTATGCTAGGATAGATGTTCATGTGCTTGTCTCCAGATTTAGTGTTATTGATGCATGTCTATATGTATTGATGCTATAGATTTAGAGATTGTCAAAACATAGTGCTTAATGGAATGCTCTTGTGATTTTCTTAATGGTTCATACTTATTGATTGATGGATTGTGCCTCTCCCCTAGTTTATTTTCATACTAGTAGTGTAGATGTAGTGTAGTTGTAGTGTAGTGTTAAATGGGAGGACAATCTATGCTTATTGTCTGATGATCTAAGCTTTTGAATGCAAGTAGCATATGTCTCTAACCTTGTGTTGTATTTGGATTGTGAGCTTAATGAAAGGATTAATGACTTGTTTTGATCTATTGTACCTTTCACATGTTGTTTCGACAATATATGCTTCATTACTTTGATATATTGTGCCTTTCACATGATATTTAGACAATACATACTTAATAAGTCATCTTTGCTTGTTGAATCAACCAAACACACACACACACACCAATATTGCAACACACCATTTGCCCTCATTAATCACTTGTCAATGGTATAGAAATGCCTTGCTTGGTGGGTGATCTCTAAACCTCAAGATCTCTCTCTCTATTACTTACTCTTAATTGCATTCTTTTGTTATCACTTAGTTTAATTTAGTTGTTCTCTAATCAACCAACTAACCAATTGTTTGATCACTCGACCTACTAGCCCTAATAGCGATTCCACGACTTTGTTCGATCCTCACAATCCCTTGGGACGATCCCTACTCGCCCTAGCTATATTTATTATGAAGGTAGTAGTGGCTTCTATAAATGTAAAACTCTTAGCCCTCACCTTAAAATCCACACACTCTAAAACTTGACGGTAGTGCGGCAAAGACAGGTCAGAGTTCATCAAAGTCTTTAATAGATCTTGGCTTCAATTTATTAAACTAAACCCGGGCTGAACCTTTGAGTGTTGTAGGGAAAGCACTGTACATGATCTCATCCGGAATGGCTTGCAAGTTTATGAGGGACTTGGAAGTTTCAAAGTGGTCGAGGGGGTCGCGCGTTCCGTCAAAACTATCAAGATGAGGCATCTTGAATTTTGTTGGCAATGGGAGGGCTATGATCTAAGGACTAAAAGGTAGATTCATCTTTTGAACAAGGTTATCAACTATGACAGGACCCTTTCTTTTTAAGGCTTGGGCCATTCCTTCCACTTTCGATTTGAGATCCTAGATCTGTTGATCGACGTAAGTTGCTTCAGTGCATTCTCCAGTATCAGACATATCCAGGGAACAAGGCATGGAAGTGCGTAGGTCTCTCTGTCAACCTCCCACTTGACTACAGTCAACTTTATCGCTGTCATCGTTACCTTCAGAGGGCACTATAGGGATAGCTAAGTGTTGCATGATTGCCATATTTTGTTGGACCAACTGATTCATAGCTTGAGTAAGATTCTGAACCTGTTACTCCAATGCGACAATCTTCCCATCGTTTAGAACACGCTTGGAGGTGTTCCCTTAATGGGATGCACGCTCGGACTGATCTTCTCTCGCATGAAGTTGACTAGTGCGAGGTTTGTCATTCCTGTGATGAGGTTGATTGTCATCATGATGTGATTGATGACCATCGTTGTGACGCGACTGGTTTTTATCGTCATGTGGTTGACGGCTACCGTCATCTCCATGCCGTGATTGATTTGCGCCTTGACGCTGTTGATGGTGGCTGCCATTACCATGCTGTGATTGAATTGTGTCTTGACACTGTTGATGTTGGCTACCATCACCATGCTGTGATTGACTTCTGCCGTCAAGGCGCGAAGGGTGCTGGCTTCCTTCTCCGAGTTGGACTCCGAATCGCAACTGAACCATTTATTTTCCAGGAAACTAATATCGCTTCCCATAGACGGCGCCAACTGATGATGCAAGATTCTGTCACGACCCAGAACGACGTCGTAACCTGCAGAGAAGAAAAAAAGTCGTCGAAAGGCACCGATATGGTACCGGCCTAAGAGTCTCCGACGGTCAAGTTAGTACAAGACCAGGAAGATTAATGGATTCTATTAAGGATATTTTTTGTGTACCTTTTGAATTGGCTGACTACCCTTTTTATAGGATAGGTTACAGTATCTGATAAGGGAATTAATCTCCTTATCGTAATGTAATACGGATCTGAAGAACTCATCCTTATCAATATCGCTTCATAATTGTAGCTTATCTGACTTTTTGGCTTCCTTGTCTGTTGGAACTCGTGTATTCGTGTTGGATTGTAGAGACCGTATCATCACACTACATCCATTAAACATCGTCAAGCACCAGGACATGTGACATTATAGAATTTTTTTTTTTTTTTTTTTTTTTTTTTTTTTAATTTGTTCTTTGACATTTGCAAGTATTTAAAATTATTCCGATAACCAAAAGAGACAACAGTAAGATTTATGAGAATGATAACAAATTCTTATTTTTAAATACAAGAACTTATTTTTATGGTGATTGTAAATTTTTATTTTTTTTCATGTCTCAAAAGTAAACTAAAGACGAGAATTCACATTTTTTGAGTAGATTCGTTACTTTAGTTATCAAGTAAAAAGATCATATGTGAAAACAAAAAAAAAAAATGTGTGAGAGAAGTAAATTAGAATTTTATCATCATATTAGGTTTGCTTAAAAGATCCACAAAAGAAAATGGAGAGAGCATATATATTGTTCAAAAAATTATAATGAGACTTACATTATTTTTTATAAAAAATAGTTACTTGAATATATATATATATATATATATATATATATATATAAAAGAAAAATTAGAGGGCTTTTTAGTTTTTCCCCATACGGGGGGGGCCTTAAGTGTTGCCTGAGGCCCAGCCGCCGGTGCAGTTCCTCAGTTGATTTTCTCTGCCTTTGTTGGCTGCAAGCAACATGCAACCAAAAAAAAAAATTATAATATAAACATGCAACTCAAATTCAAACTAAATTGATGTTGGCTTAGCCTACAATGCGAGATATATAAATATAACCAATATATTTGGCAATTGATTTGAACAAACAATTCAGTACACTGTGCCATAGAGTCAAAAGACTACAAAACTTTGTTGAGATGTCCGCGATATAAAGGACGCCCTAGTTTTTGCGGCAAAATGATTTTACACTAGCCCTTTCACGATCAAGTTTTTGCTTGATTTGCCGAAGAAAAAAAGTCTTTGCTTGGAATTGCAGTTATATATATATCATACCCCAAACTCACTTTGAGCAATTATAAACATATTTAATCATAAACAGACACAAATAAACACCATTGAGAATTTCAAATTTTTTTCAACGATAATGGTGGGGTTGGGTAGTGATGGATCAGGAAAATTATACCATTGGGGCAACCTTGAACGACAACAATTTTTTTATTTTTTTTCCAAGCTATCATAATAAGCAAATGAATATAATTAATTGATATTTTCATTGAGTACATCTAAAATTATATACAATCAACAAGTTTTATATTTTGAAAACGCCATATGTTAATTTCATGCTACCAGATTTTTTTTTTCAACATGTACACTAAAATTATGATGCATCCACTGCTTTCTCATTAGATTGCGCTATTAATTGTTTACAATATTCATAGCAAACTATGCACTAAAAAAAAAAAAAAAAAAAAGTGTGGAAACGAGAGAGCTCTCTTAGTAAGACCCAAGAATAAGTGTGGGAAAGATTATATAGTAGGGTATTTTCAAAACTTGAGTGGTGAATTTTTGAAAATTTTAACAAAAATTATTAGTTATAATGTAATTAAATACATATATACTTTGTGTGTATATACTTTATAAGTTCGTCCGGACCTATTAAAACGCCCCATAATCTAACGAGTACATGCACTCCTCGTGTCTTACATGCACTAGTGAGATTTTGATCGTGTTCCAAACATTTGAAATGCTTATGTTTTAAGGAGCATATATATCTCTAAAATATAGTTTAAAACACCACAAACCATTCCAACAATATAGTTACTATATATTCAATAAAAAATAGTTAAAAGAGTTATTATTTAATGCACCAAGATCAGGAGTTTTAGTTTAAAAACGATTTAAAAAAAAAATATATAAAAAAAAATAAAAAAAAAAAATAATAATCAACTGGGCCTTGGCTCTGTAGAAGCAGTGTACTATTTGAAAACTTGCTACTTTTGAGAAGGAAAAAAAAAAACTCACCAAAGACAAACTAAAGTATCTTCACCGTCTTACCCCTTCGAACACGACGTTTTCTTCAAATGAGAGTGTGACATCACGAGCCTTGTTGTCAATTCTGCTTCCGAACTCAAGTCTTGAAAATCAAATAATAAAATTGCAACTAGATTGAATTTATTTTGACATCAAAATTTATCAATTACTCCCTCTATTCCATATTGGATGTTTACTTCGAAAACTTTGATTCATTACCATCTTTTGTCTTTACTTCGATTCACTACTATAGTTGCAAAAATTCACTTAACTAAAAAGCTAAAAGAATAAATACAACTCACTCAAATTAAAAGAACAATTTAAAAGAATAATTCAAAGAAAAGCTTGTAATGCTCGATGATCTTTATTGGAGGTATGCCTCTATTTATATACAAAAACATGGCGGAATTATGGTAGGATTGCTATACTGGTCCTCCTTGAAAATTCATTCCATGTACAATTATTTACAAACAAGTTCCTTCCCTTATTCAATTTCTTTTTATGTAAGACTTTTCCCATGTAGAGCTTCTTTACATATAGGACTCTTTCCCATGTTAAATTTCCTTATATGAAGGATCCTTAAGTAAACAGGACTTTGATTAATCTGAATAGACTTGGATTATAATGTAAATGGGCCGTTTGTCAATTCTGCTTCCGAACTCAAGTCTTGAAAATCAAATAATAAAATTGCAACAAGATTGAATTTATTTTGACATCAAAATTTATCAATTACTCCCTCTATTCCATATTGGATGTTTACTTCGAAAACTTTGATTCATTACCATCTTTTGTCTTTACTTTGATTCACTACTATAGTTGCAAAAATTCACTTAACTAAAAAGCTAAAAGAATAAATACAACTCACTCAAATTAAAAGAACAATTTAAAAGAATAATTCAAAGAAAAGCTTGTAATGCTCGATGATCTTTATTGGAGGTATGCCTCTATTTATATACAAAAACATGGCGGAATTATGGTAGGATTGCTATACTTGTCCTCCTTGAAAATTCATTCCATGTACAATTATTTACAAACAAGTTCCTTCCCTTATTCAATTTCTTTTTATGTAAGACTTTTCCCATGTAAAGCTTCTTTACATATAGGACTCTTTCCCATGTTAAATTTCCTTATATGAAGGATCCTTAAGTAAACAAGACTTTGATTAATCTGAATGGACTTGGATTATAATGTAAATGGGCCGGATGAATTTTTAGCAGGCCGAGAGGTTAACACTAGCAGCCTTGGATCGATATTGACTTTGTTTGGGCTTGATCGAAATTGGTTTCTGATGGGCTATTAGAGAACCAATGAGATTGTACTTTATTTAAATGACGTGGACGACTCTTATTGGAAGGGGATTTTTCCCTCCACACTTTGCCCTCAATTCCCTCCTAAATCGAACTACGGCTCCTAATTAGAAGGGACTTGAAGTTGCACGGTTGCTAATTTTGCAAGAGGCGGTTCGAGAAGTGACTATTGACATTCTAACCAAAGAACTCCTTGAAAGCTTTCTCTTACCTTCACTGCGCTTATTACGTCATCGTGATATCAGGTTAGTTTTTTATTTATCTTTTCTGATTTCGTATCATGAGTAGTTCATTTACCCACAATCACATAGAAATTGTGGATTCCGAAACCACACCGTCGTTATCTCCTGTTCTTCTTAGAGTTCCTCTTCCTAGGGTTTCCAACACTCTTGAGTCTACGAACGACTCTGTTGTGCAAATAGATGATTCACTGCCTCAAGCAGAGGTATCCACTTCCGGATCGGATGATATTTTTACAAAAAGAGAAAGAGAGAGGTGATTTTGTCAGTCCATCATATCAAGTTCACCTTTGATTCTGTAAGGGAAGAATTTGAGATTCCCGAAGGGGTAGAGATTGTTGAATACCCCAACAATGCCGATTTGAGTTCTGCTGAAGGGGTGGGTGAAAATGAGTTACTTCTATCTGTTTGCCATCTGAATGCCCTTCATTTTCCCCTTCATCCCTTTTATCAATTAGTCTTCAGTCAGTTAGGTATTGCCCCTCTTCAAGTAAACCCTAACTTTTTTCGAATAATTTCGGCATTTCTTATTCGTCGAAGGCTAGAGAGTCATGATTTGACTCTCGCTGACTTATTGGTCACTGATACTATTTCTAAACATTAGACCAAGCTTGGCCATTATTATTTTACTTCCTCTCTTCAACAGAGGATATGTACAGACCTCCCTACTTCCGAGAAGAGATAGAAAGAGAGGATGATTATTGCTAAGGGGAATTGATCTGTGTCTCAATCAAACAAACTTCCTATTCCCCACAAATTTGGGATATTAGGTATAGAAGATTTACCTTCTCTTCATAAAAAATGCTCTGGTTGCTTCCCATGTCAAGTATTACTTTTTCGTTATATTTACGAATTTCTTGGTGTTTTTTCAATAACGTTCCCATCTTCTGTAGCTAGGAAAAGGCTTGCCTTTCTTGAAGAACAAGTTTGGAACAACCCTCCTTCTGTAGAGGACCTCATTTCTTCATCTAATTTGAAGGAGCTTGCGTCTAGTGCTTTAACAGCTAATCTTATGGATTTGTCACTTCCTTCTTTCGACAATTTTCCTCTCACTGACGAGGAGAAAAAGAGTGCTGAAGCTCTCAAGAAGAAAGCTAACAAACGTCTTGCAGTTGTGCGCTCTACAGAGCAAGAGAAGGAAGTTGATGAACTTCCTTTGAAGAAAAAAGTTAAGAGGAATCCTCTTCCTCCTGCCAAAGGCAAAGGTACTGATCTTGGAAAGAATAAAGGAAATAAGAATGAGGAGGTGGAACCTGAAGAGGAAGTTCGGGCTTTTATCCTAGTAGATAAAGGGGAAGCTTAGAGGCCAACTTTTTCCAGGGCTAACAAATCAGTTCTCCATTCTGGAGATTCTATAGTCACCGACCCCTTTTGCAGCATTGGCAGTTGCTCATGGGATGTGGCTACCCAAAGATGAAGAATCGATAAGCAATATGGGCTTGGATCAGCTCCTTCCGTCTGCCCCTATTCGTGCTATAAAGGTTCGATTTTACCACTTTGTTCTATTCTTCCTTGCTCCTGTAATTATGCTTCTACCTATATCTTAATTATCCAGTAGAATCTGTACCATACGATAGCCTTATGTGCGACTGCTGAGGCTCAATCTTTATCTATTCAAAAGATAGAGAATGATCTTGCTTCCACTGAGAAGAAGCTCTCTCACGTACTTATGGATGTTAAGATGGCCTATGACGCGAGGGATCTGTATAAGGGTCATCTTGCAGCTTCTGAAGCCAAGGTGAAAGAACTAAAAGCTAAGAATCTACGCTGGAGAGATGCCATTAGCACCTGTACAACCGCCGGGAAGTAGATGCAGGAGCGTTATTCCTCCTTAGTGCGCCTATCCAGCGCAAAAGCTTTCTGGTTCGGCTTTGCCCAAGGTTCAAGTGACAAGTTAAAGGATCCGGATGCTTTTGAAGCAGATATGGAGGTGACCTTTCCTTACGCTGAGGGTTTGAAGGCCCAAGAAGCTAAGGTTTTATTTGCTGAAATGGTAAAGTCTCACCAAGGGGATCCTCCAACTTCAAGTTCATCAGTTCCTTCAGCTGCAGCTCCCAGTCCGAATGTGGTTGATAATTCATCTGTTCCTCCAGCTGCAGTTTCTAGTCCAAACGTGGTTGATGCTTTTGCTTCAGCTCATTTTGATCCTAAAAGGAAGTGAGCTGAAAATGTAATAGTTGTTTACACCAATGGATTTTTGTTTCTGAACAATAGTTGTTTTAACTTGCTTAATCGATATATCTATTTTTATGTCTTTGAGTATTTCAAAGTTGTATTTTTTTCCTGAGCAGACACAAAAAATGATGAGTAACAAGAAGCGAGTTCTCCTGATATCTAGGTCACTAACCAGAGATTGCTATATTACTCGGTGATTCATCTATTAAGGGAACCTTTTTTGTTGTGTATTAGCTTATGATAATGAGTATATCAGTGCTTTCTTGCTTTTATATTTTTTCGATGTGGGACAACTTATTTAATGGATAAAACCATGTTGATCTAACTTTATGGGTTCGAGAGATGGATATTTGAATACTTTTCCCCCATCCAAGATTAGACTTAGTTTATTGTTGTGTTCGGATTCTTAGGGTCCGAAGCTTGACGTTTATCGGCTATGATATGTGCCTTAAATAAATATATTGGCACCTTCAGACTCTTGAGGTCCGAAACAGGTAATTCTTTAGTTTTTGTATACGCTTGAGGGGAATTTATTGATACCTTTATTGATACCCTCGGATTCTTAGGATCCGAGACAAGTAATTCCTCGGCTATGCGCCTTAGAGGAATTTATTGATACCTTCAAACTCTTGGGGTCCGAAGCATGTAATTCCCTGGCCATGTTCCTTAGAGGAATTTATTGATGCCTTCAGACTCCTAGGGTCTGAAGCCTTCAGACTCCTAGGGTCTGAAGCATGTAATTCCTCGGCTATTGTATGTGCCTTTGAGGAATTTCCAAGAATCCTTTGGATTCTTGGGGTCCGAGGCATGTAATTCCTTGGCTATGTGCCTTAGAAGAATTTATTAATACCTTTTGGACTCTTGAGGTCCGAGGATTTAAAAGTAAGAGAAGACCAAGGAAAAAAGTGACAGTAACTTGGCTAGATTCCCAAACGTTTGGTTTGGGGCCTCCAATTTTACGGACACTCTTTTCCTAGCATCTACTTGTAGCAAGATTTGGTTATATTAACCATTCTCTTTTCTTATTTTTATTCAATGTGGGACAAAGGTAGAGTTAAGTTTTTAGGCCAAATATATTGGGCTTCTTGTATGTAAAAAAATGGGGTGAATAATTGCAAAGATTGCCCTCTGGACATAGGGCCTGAGAATGGCTCATGGGCTACCCTAGTTTCCAATGGGCCCTCTTTGTAATATGCTTATTTGTTTAAGTGTTTCCCTATTTAAAAGGACTATTCAAGTTACTTTTTATCGATGTGGGACAAAAACAAAGATTTTGTTTTGTAAAAGGTCCTATAAAGAAAAATATAGTGTATTTAAAAATAAAAATTTTTGCTTTGTTAAAAACATAATTTTGTTTTTCTTGTCGTAATATCTATATTAGGGTACTAGTCTTGCCCCCAATTATGACAAGAAATAGAAAGATATTTAAGTGAAACAGTACATCGAATAAAAAGTAGCCACAAATATCAATAGGGATAATTTCACTGACACCCCTTGAGATTTGGCCAAATATCAGTCTCAAACATCTTTCAAAAAAAACTATCACTTAGCTCTATTTTCGCTTTTCCGTTACTGCCTCTGCTAAAAACATAGAAAAAGACATGTTTGCCCTTAATTTTTTAATCACATTTATTCTAAAATATTAGATAATGTAAATGACTTCTATACCCCTACACCCACTATTTCTCTCTCCTCTATCTGTATATGAAGGGACGACGATTCTGTTTGTGTCTCTCTCTTCAAGGGACGCTTCGGTTTGTAACAACATACAAGGTATCACCAAGCCAATGATTCAGAAGATTATGTGTGTATATACATATATATATATATAAACACCCAACTTCTCTGCTCCTAAATTTCTAGCTCCACCAGTTGCTCCCCGATCTAGCTATTTATGCCGGGATTGTAATTGAGGCGATGGAGTGTGGATTATACATACATATATATATATATATATATATATATATATATATATGAAAGATTTGCTTTCTATTTGGGATCTGAACTTTCGTCTCAACGCTCTAAGCCTTACTTACCCACTCTTCTCTCTCACATCTATCTCTCACACACACAGCTTTACACACAGCCATGCCCACCACCACCACTTTGTACAGTCAACGTCTCTCTCTCATCTCATCTTTGTATAATTGATTGATGATGGATAAGAGAAGATTGGCGACGGTGATGATAAATATTCAACGAAGGCTGACCACTGGTCAACAACAATGGCTTGATTTGCATCGGCAATGGCTTGATTTACGTTGGCGATGACTTGATTTGTATGATTTTAGGGCTGATTTGTGTTGGCGAAATTGCATCGACGCTGTGAACCAAGTATCAAAATAAATCTACACCTAATCTCCTCTCTCGACCCAATCGGAATCGTCCCCCCTCTCTATCTCATAGAACCAGTCTCTTAGCCGTGAACCAAGCCTGCACATCGTGTGGCATCAATGCTGCTGCCGAGCAAGAATGTCGGTGTGGTTGTTTCACCAGAATGAATAGTGGTACTGGTGGTGGTGGCTGCAGGGGTGGGAATGGAGTCACAGTGGTGGTTATGGGTTTAGAGAAGGAAGGAGTGATTTAGGGTAAGGATGAAATAAATGAAAAATAAAAATTAAATATATATATATAAAATGACATAAATAGATTTCAATTAACATGCTAAACAATAAAAAGCAGGAGCTTTTGTTGTCCAAAAAATATGAGGACAAGCCTATATATATATATATATTTGAAATGCTGGAATATATGAATAGGTGATTGATCATAGAACCGGACACTTGTAAAATTTTTCTTATTTTTCTCTTTCTCTTTTTAAATTTTAATAATTTCCTTAAAAAAATATAATTTTCTTACTTAAAATTTCCTTAATTTCCTTAAAAAAATATATGAATGGGTGATTTTTCTTATTTTATTTTTCTATTTTAGTTTTTAAAATTTTTCTTATTTTTCTCTTCTCTTTTTAAATTTCATTAATTTCCTTAAAAAAAAAAAAAAAATTCTTTCTTAAAATTTCATTAATTTTCTTAAAAAAGTATAGAATCGAACATTTGTATGGCGTATAATAGCCCTTAATACCAAACTGTATGATGTTGATCACCTACTTTATTTATTCTTGTATATGGAAACGGAAGGGTAAACCTGTCATTTGAATACTCAAACTAAAGTCAAATGAGGGTAAACATGTAATTTTAATCATTAAAGCAACAATTTAGTGGATCAAACCAAAGTCAAAGGGTAAGAATGTCTTTTTACATGTAAAAAGTGGTCTGACACACCTGTCAACTAACTTTTGGGGTGTGAGTGAAAAACGGAGCAAATATTTATAATGTGAGTGATAGTTATTTTCGAAAGATGTTTGAAATTAATATTTGGCCAAACCTCAAGGGGTGTCAGTGAAATTATCCCATATCAATATATTTGTGGGGGTTGATTATTATACGTCGTAATGAAGACCGTTGGATTCTCGGGACCACTGGTCGTTCATTTATCTAACTTTCTCCATCTTTTGGAGCATCGTTACATCACACATTTACAAAAGAGGATGTAAAAAGATGTAGTAAATAAGAAATTTCTATTATATGGGCATTGCATAAAGAAATATAAAGAAATGGACGAAATTTCTTAATGATAATACCTTTTGAGGTGCATGACATTCCATGGGCATGCGATTACTCGCCCACCGGCTTCAACTAGCCTATAAGCTCCTTGCCTCACTACTTTTGTAACTTTGTAGGGTCCGATCCAATTAGGCTGCAATTTCTTTACGTGTGCCGTCTCCTGCTTCAACGCCCAATCTCCTACTACAAAGCTCCTGAACTTGACTCTCTTATTGTAACTGTTTCGCAACTGCTGTTGATATGAAGCGAGCCTAATTGTTGTAGCATCCCTCTTTTCTTCCAAAAGATCAAGGCTATGTTCGAGCTGCTAATCGTTGTTTCCTTCGAGTAATAAGTGTATTCAAAGAGTTGGGACTACTGACTCTGTGGGGATGACAGCTTCGGACCCATAAGCCATTGCAAAAGGACTCTCTCCTGTTGGCCTTCGTGGAGTGGTTCGATATGCCCAGAGTACCTTGGGCAGATTCTCGTGCCACTTTAATTTAAGTTGTTCCAATTTTTTCTTTAGACAGTTGAAGATGGTTCGGTTGGTTATCTCAGCCTGTCCATTCCCTTGTGAATGGCTAACCGTGGCCAACTTCTGCCTAATTCCATGTTCGATAAAGAACTTCCTTGTGCTTTTGTTGTCTAGATTTTTGCCATTGTCCATCATGATGACTTCGGCACTCCGAATCGGCAAATTATACTATTCCACAGAAAACTTTTCACTTGCTTGTGAGTTACGCTCGAATAAGCCTCTGTTTCTACCTACTTTGTGAAGTAATCCATGGCCAGTAGCACGTATTCCTTTTGTTCCACTGCTTTGGCTAAAGGTCCAACCATATCAATTCCCCATTGTACGAATGGCCATGGGTTTACCATCGCATGTAGATCTTCAGCTGGCTGGTGCTTCATTGGGCTATACCGTTGGCATTTGTCACATCTTCTGGTATATTCCTCAGAATTTTGAGCTAGGTATAGGTAGAAGTAGCCTTAAGTTAAGACCTTCTGGGCAAGGGATCTCCCGCCGGAATGGTTGCCGCAATTTTCATCATGAACTTGCTTCAACACCTTGAGGGCTTTAGTGGGGTTTAAGCACTTCAAGTAAAGACCTAAAAATGACTTTCTGTATAGATGGTTATTAATAATGGAATACTTGTCCGCTACGAACCTTATTTTTCTAGCCTCATCTTTTTGGTTTAGAAGGGTTCCGTTTTTGAGATAACTCTCCAATGGGTCCATCCAACATGGCTCTCGTGGAATCTCTAGAATCACCATTATCTGCAGCTGAAGATTCATGCTAGGTTCGTCCAGAGTGTTGATAGGCACTATCCGGATCAAATCTTCATTCGAGGAAGACGCTGATATAGCTAGTTTATCTATTTCGGAGTTCTCTTCTCTTGGTACTTGGTGAAATTCGATTTGGTCGAACCCACACATAGCACTTTCTACAGCCTCCTTATATGCTTTCATTCTTTCTTTCTTGAGCTAATACTTTCCTGTCACCTGATTCACAATGAGTTATGAGTCACTAAAAACTTTTAGACATTTTACCTGAAGCTGGCTTGCCAATCGGAGTCTAGCTTACAAGGCCTCATATTAGGCTTCATTGTTGGTGGCAGGAAAATTAATACGGATTGATTGCTGCAGCTTGGTTCCTTCTGGGGTTATAATGACGATCCCGGCTCCTACACTGCTTAGGTTTGAGGAGCCATCTACCCGAAGCTCCCATTGTGGTTCGTGAAGCTCTAGCTCTTCAGGCTTATCTTTATACTCTAGGAGGGAATCAGCCATGGCCTATCCCTTGTGCAACACCTTTGGTTCGTAAGCTAAATTGAAAGAACTGAGTTTGATTGCCCACTTGGTGATTCTCTCGGATAGGTCTGGCTTGGAAATGATGGCTCGCATAGGGTAATTTGTGAGGACCACAATGCGGTGAGACTCGAAGTAGTGCCTGAGCTTTCTTTTTGCATATATTAAGGCTAGTATGATCTTCTCTGCTTTGTTATATCTTGTTTCAGCATCTGTCATCATCTTACTTGTGTAAAAGACCAGGTGTTAATTCTTTCCTTCCTCTTAGATCAGCACGACACTTGTGGTTATACCGGAGATTGCTAAATACATGATGAGGACTTCATCAGGCTTCAGAGCAAACAAAATTAAGGGTGTCATATAGTACTTTAATCGAGTAAGAGCTTCTTGCTGCTGAGGTCCCCATATATCTTTGTTCTTTAACCTTATAGCATCAAAGAATGGTTTACACTTATCGAACAGTCTGGATATGAAGCGGTTAAGAGCTGCAATTCTACCGGTTAGAACCTATACTTCCCTGCGAGTTTTTGGCTCCTGGTTCTATATGAGGGCCTAAGCCTGAGCCGGGCTTACTTCAATTCCTCTCTTATTGATAATATGGCTGAGGAATTGTCCTGAGGAGACCGCGAAGGAACATTTGGAAGGGTTCAATCTCATATTGTACTTTCTTAGAGTATCGAATACTACTTGAAGATGCTTGGGATGATCGTCCTTTTTCACACTTTTAACTACCATGTCATTGATACAGGCTTCGACTGTCTTTCCCAGCATCTTCTCGAAGATCTTGTTAATGAGGCGCTGATAAGTGGCCCTAGTGTTCTTAAGTCTGAAAAGCATAACTTTATAACAGTAAGTTCCCTTCTTTGTAATGAAGGATGTCTTTTCTTCATCCTCTGGATTCATAGGAATTTGGTTGTAACCGGAGTATGCATCGAGGAATGTGAATCTCTCATAAACTGTGGTAGCGTCAACCATCTGATCTATCTTTGGTAATGGAAAACTATCTGTGGGACAAGCCTTCTTGAGGTTGGTGAAATCTATAGAAACTCGCCATTTTTTATTCTTCTTTTGGACCACTACTACGTTTAAGAGCCACTGAGGGTAATGTACTTCGTGAATAAAGCCTGTCTAAAGCAACTTGTCTATTTCTTCAGCAATGATTCAATTTCTTTTAGGAGTGAACCTTTTGTGTCATTGTTTGACTGGTCTGAATGAAGGATCTACCCTTAGATTATGGCATAAAATCAAAGGATTGATTCCCGGCATATCTGAATGGATCCAAGCGAATGTATCTTCATTCCTTCAGATGACATCAACTAATACTTCCTTCTCTTCTACTATTGGGGAAGAGCCCATATAAGTGACTTTATGTGGGTTACTGAGGATAACTTCGATAGTTTCAAGATATTCCTCAGTGGGCTTTGTGGCTTCAGTTTCTGCCTCTATTTCCAAATACTTGGGCAGAGGGCTCTGCAATTGCTATTTAATAACACCTTCAGGGGCCGAATCTAATTTGGATATCCTAATCCCTTTCTTTGCTTCATTCAATGTCAACATGTATCATTCTTTTGCAGCAACTTGATCTCCCTAAAAGTTAATGACCTCTTTTCCATCTGGAGATAAGCATCGCATCACCTGATGAAGAGTAGATGGTACTCCATTCATTTGGTGGATCCAATCTCTTCCCATAATGAGATTATAGGAAGGATGAATTTCTGTCAGAACAAAGTTTTCTTTTAGTGTCCTCTTCGCCGTAGTGACTGATAAATCGATTATCCCAATAGGGTCCACCTTTGTTCCATCAAACCCCATCAGAGGACTAGAGGTGGCTCGAATTGACGATGATGAAATCTCCAATTGTTCAAAGACTGTTTTTGTTATAATATTGTGACTACCACCAAGACTCTTTTAATCATACAGTTTGCTACCAGAAGACTAATATCAAGTGGATCTTCGTGGGGAAGCTGCACTCTTGATAAATCTCCATCTCCAAACCCGATACTGATACTGCCCGTAGCGATGGTGTTTACTGAGGATAATTTTCTTAGCTTGTGGACAACCCTCAATCTGGAGCGGTACACTTCTTTTGTTTCTCGGTCTTCCTCCGACTTCCCATGTATTGCATGAATGACCTTCACTTGATTTCCTTCTACCTTCAGAGGATTAACTTCCCTCGGCCTTGATTGCTCCTTTGGAGCGAGATAATCTACTAAGTCTCCTCTGGCTATCATGTTTTCCACTTTTAGCCTAAGGGATCTGTAATCATTGGTTGTATGCGCATAATCCCTATGGTAGGCGCAGTGTTTGTTTTTGTTCCTCTGTTCCAAGGGTTGTCACATTGGTTGAGGAGCGGTGAATCTCATTTTGTTCTCCTAGAATAATCAAGCAAATGTGGTACGGAAGGGTGTTAACCTCTTCTCGGTCTTCAGCCTTTTCTCAAGTATTTGGGCGACTGGTGCTAAGGCATATTGGCTTCTTTGACTTTTTGAACTCAAAGCTTTTTCCCGAGGCTTATTTTCTACCTTGACAAGGGTGGCATGATGTGCTTGGTGGGCTACATTCTCCTCTAGTCGAATGTAAATTTGTGCCCTAGCATTGGGAGTCTGTATATCCGGAAGGGAATATTTGACTAAAGAGGTATGGAACTTGGTCCCTTGGATCATACCGATCTTGAATGTTTCTACAGCAGTCTCAGGGTGACAATATACTATCTTTGAAACCTCCATGTTGAACCTAGACAGGAAATCTTGTACGTTTCTCCTTTCTTCTATCTTATAGTGAAGAGACTAGCGATAGTCTTCTTCTGCTTCTTATTTTCGCAGTATTGTGCTAGGAACATGGCGCACAGAGTTTCGTAGTTCAGGATAGACTTGCGTGGCCTATTCTTGAACCACTCCAGTGCGGCTCCTATTAGACTAGTTGTGGTTGTCCAGAGCCATCTTCTGAGAATAGCGATCTAGGTGGCAGAAAGGATCTCCTGTAATGACCCGAATTTTTCGGATAAATTTTTTTCGTTGTCTAAGAAAATATCTTTTGGAAGAAAATATCTTAATTCAAGGGTATCTAAGAAAATATCTTTTGGAAGATATTTTCATTCTGGGGCAGTTTCGCAGATTTCACTTTTTGGAGGGGCCATTGTGCAATTAATGAAAGTTATTGCTCAATGCCTTATTTTGAGCCTAGATCCTCGTATGGGATTCATTTTGACATTTTGTTGAGTCGTGGACTCTTAGAATTTCCTCCTGGGCGATGTTTTCTAGTTTCAGGGTTTCTGGCCCCGGTTTGCGCCAAACTTGTTTTGGGTATAACTCTCTACTCAGGACTCGGTTTTCAATGTTGTTTCTTTTGTTGTTCATATTTTCTCATTTGAAATCTTTTTCGTTCATAGAGTTTTGCCGTTTGAGCGCGTCTGCTCAGATTTCACTTTTCAGGACTCGGCGGGGCCCGTTCCGGATACTTTTTCAGTTTTTCTATAAATAGGGGGCCTTTAAGTGAAAAATCAAATTTTTGCTCTCTCTCCTCTCTCTTGGCCGGATCTAGAGGCAGCCATGGCTGCCATTTTCTCTCTCTTCTTTTGAGCTTCCTCCCTTCATTAAAAAGTGGTGATGCCTTTATGTTTGTTATTCCCCTCGGCGAGGCCTTCGATTCCAACCGATTGGAATCTCATTTTGGCCATTTCTTAAGTTCGGGTTTGAAGTCAAGTTGTGTTTTTGATGGGGCTTCCTTGGGATTCATGTTCGTGGTATTGTCCCCGACAAAACCTAGGAGTTTCGTCGGATTCAGAGCCGATTTATTTTGGTGGGGATTTGAGATTTTATCTCAAATGGAGGTAGGGAATGTTTTAGGCTTTTGTGTGTGTTGTTTTGAGTGTTTAGCATGATTATACAACTTATATGTGTGCTTTGTATCAAATCTAGAAAGTTCGTAATTTTTAATTCTTTGTATAAGATTTAAAATTCATGATGATATATAACTTTGATTTGAATTGTGGTATGGTAAAAAATCTTGTTTTAATATGTTGGTTAACATATATTAAACTTGGATTAATTAAATAAGAATTCTCTTTTTAATTAATATTTATCGTTTGTGAAAGATTAAGGTTCATGGCCGTACCTTGCATGAAATTGAGTGGTATTATGCTTCTAAATTGAGTTTTGGCATGTTTGTTAACATACTTTAATTTGAGAGCATTTGGTTGAGTTTGAAAATTTAGAGACTTTAATTATGAGAATTAATTAAAATCTATTTTTGTGGTTTCATGGGCCTAATTAAGCTTTTGTGTGAATATATGTAATGACCATGATATGTCTATTAGCATATATTAAATTGGAGACAATTGGATATGATTTGAAATCTAGAGAGTTTAATTATTTTGATGTAATTAGATTCTATCTTGTTTATCCATCGATTTAATCATGTTTTAGAAGGTGCTTCTATTTTAAGATCATGGATTTAGACTTGTGAACTTTTCACTTGATTGTGTTATATGCATTGAAGGGCATTGTTATTAAATTTATATTCATGAGAGTATGTTTCTAATATGAATATATTGTTGGCTTGTGATTTCATAGCATTATGGATATGAAATGCTTATTATGCACAATTGAGAGTTATATTGCTAACTTGTTACTATGTAGTAGTAATATGTATAAGTTATGAACTTATTTAGCTTATTTTGGAATCTTGGAACATTGTTGAGTTGAGATAGCTAGGGTTTGGCTTTAGTACGGGGACGTGAGTCCTTTAAGTCATTGAGATAGTGCGCACTTAGGGTGGTCTTCCCTGCGGGTTAATGCCCGGAATAACCATTGAGGTCTCGACAGAATTCTGAGCGTGATGTCTAAGTCTTCCACCATTTGTTTTCGCAATCAATTCCAAGTTGACAATTATGTTTACCTTGTTGGCTTGTGGTTTTGGCTATTGGCGATTTTGATGTTGTTAAGTACATCCATACTAAATTGCTATATTTAGTTGATTTCACACTTTAGATTTTTAGTTGATAACCTAGAGAATCTATGTCTTGATGTGTGGTATTAGATATTCCAATTATGCTAAATTGTTATATTTAGTTGATGTTGCATTTTACACTTCAAGTTGATAACCTTGAGAATCTATATATCGTTGCTTTGTGTAAGCATGCTCCTATGTTGTTGCTTTGTGTAAGCATGATCCTATGTTGTTGCTTTGTGTAAGCATGACCCTATGTTGCTAAAATTACATGAATGAGGTGATTGATGCTAGAAATGATCTTAGGTAGTTAGGATGCTCCTTGAGTCTCACCTTTGACATAGACGTTAGGTGGAATGAACCACAATAATTAAATTATGCAAACTTGTAAAACGTAGGTCGATGCATGCTCATTTCCTACGAGTAACTTTATGTTACTCTCCCCTATGATACTGGGGCATATTTTAGGTACAAGAATTAAAGTTGAGACTTCCATTATGCTTGGATGACTTGTGGACTTGAAGACTTCCATTTTTGTGAAGGTTGGCTCGGAATGCCAATTGTAGTCTTAATTGTCAAATGTGTATATTTGATTCGAAAATTGTAATGTGTGCCTAAGCACACTTTTCTCATTTTATGTATATGACATGAGGCCAAGGGCCAAACTTCTTTTAGAATCACATTTATGTCATGGATGTTGATTTTTGCCTTTAATGAGATTATATGAAATTCATGCGTTTTAGTAGGCTATTTTGCACCGGAGCGTATATTGTGTATGAAATTCGTTATCTAGAATTCATTTAACATGTATGAGGTGTGGCCAAAGGCCAAACGGTATTTTGAAGTCATTTCATAGTTTTGAATTCCAAGTTTTTATTTCAAATTACATTTTTGGCATTTTGGCCGTTGGGGGGGTCATATTTTGTATCGGCCATATTTTTGGGCCATGGACCATTGTAGCACATCTTACTAGGTAGGTTACATTTGTGTGCATAGTCATTTCCGGGCAAAGCTTCTTCTTTGATGAAATGAGCCTCCTACGGACTCATTTTACACTTTTGTTGCATAATCTCACCTAAGGGTATTTTGGGAATTTTCTTTGGAAAATAAATTCCGTTCTTTACATGGTCACTTAGAAAATGTGATGTTAGGAGGGGTTTCTTATTCGTGTTTTTCCAGAAAATGTCATCTTGGCATCGGAAATCGATCCTGAAGTTCAGCTTCTGTTTTTCCTTTTAGCAACTTTTTGGACCCTCTGGACCAGTTTTCTTGGGAGGGCATTTTGGGCATTTCACAGTGCATATTTTTTGATTTTTCTCAAGAATCACGTAGAAAACTCGATTTTGAGGTGGGTTTCTTCTTTGAGTTTTTCCAGAAAATGTCATCTAGGCCCTCAAATTTCAATTTTTTCTGGAAAAACCCCTGCTGCCAGGTTTTTGGGCTGCCCATTCTGCCTCCTTCACATGTAAACGGTTAGAAGGGGCTTTGTAATCGGTTACATGTGCATGGGCAGTGTTTTGGTCGAGATTTTTGGCTTCCTAACCGGTTAGGAAGGTCTCCTAACCGGTTAGATGTTCTTGCTTGTCCCTTTTTTGACCATTTTGCCCCCTCTTCTTCCGTTAGCCATATCTTCTTCATCCGGACTCCAAATCAAGTGATTTTTGAGTCTAAGTTCATTGATTTTTCATTGTATTTCCAATGGTGTGCTCGGTGGCCCCCACTTTTAAGCTGGAAATGACGATTTTGCCCCTAGGTTCATTCTTGTTCGTTTTTGAAGCGTTGCTTCCGCATTTGATTCCTTTGGGTTCCGTGACCTCGTTGAGGGTCATGATGGTGTCTTAAAGCCATGTAGTATCTCTAGAGACCGTTGTTTGTCTTTTGCTTCCGCATTTTGGATCCGTTATCGGGTCATTTTTCGGTTCATCACTAACGCACCGGGTTAAAAAACTTGGGCCGTCACATCTCTCGTGTCATTGAACTAAGTGAAGGCCGGCATGATAAATTTTTTAGGTCTGTCGACATAGTATATCTGATCAGTAAATAGAGTCTTCACCAGAGAGGCCTTATGCTCCCTGGCCATCTCGGTGGGTGTCTGAATCCTTAAGAGCTTCTTTCATCAAAGGCCTCTTGGATACCATCCTGAACGTCGTTTGTCCATATTGTGAGTTTGCAGCTGGATTCAACCTGTTCATCTTGTGTGTGATGAGGTGGTTGTCTGAAGCAACTGTGATGCCCCTCAATTCTAGAGCCACGGGTGATCAAGTCCGAGCACAGATCCGAGAGATACCAAACAATTAATATATAAACGAACACAGATTACAAAATAGATTTAAAAAAAATAATAATTTAAAGCTGAAAAGAAAACTATTTATTAAATCCTCAAAATATAGTTACAACTCGGGAATTCCTTCTGCGGACCCCTAATAAAAGTCCAAACTGAAACTGAAATAACTAAATTAAAATACTACAACTAACATATAAAATAGTCCAACGTTGTCGGAGGAATGAGAGTTTGGATCTGCTCTGCATGAACAAGCTCTAACCCTGGAACTAACAAACACCTGAAAAAAAATAAAGGAGTGGGTCAGGCCCACATGTAAGTCCTATTCCACTACGATCCAATCAGAAACCCGATACACAGATACATCCTAGATAACTCAACAATAGCTGATAATCCGTAAATATATATATATAGTCGCACTAAAGGACTCTCACTGGACTACAGGCCGGTCTCAACCTAAATAGAGGTAACATGCTAAGACGTACACAAAGTGGGCATGTGTACCTAAACCTAAACAGGGTACACCTCCAACCATCGTATCCAGCTATGCATCCCAATGCATATACGCTCCCTAACCGTCGATCCTGAGACTCAAGCTCATATCGAGGTATCATAACAATATATTTAAAATCAATCCTGTATCTTAGTAGTGCCGCTCAACTAGTCGTTGCCAAGACACTACAAATCAATAGGACTTAACTTTTAGTTAATCCAATTATTATTTCGAAATAGGTAGGACTTAATGTTTAGAACTAATCTATCCCTAAAGTAGGTAGGTCTTAGTGTTTTGAACTAAGCCATCCCTAATATGCCACCATCCCATACCGGTGCATATACATCCAGATAAGTAGGACTTAACTTTTATAGTTAATCTAACTTATTTCAGAATAGGAAGGACTTAGTATTTTATACTAATCCGTCCCTAGCATAGGTAGGTCTTAGTGTTTTGAACTAAGCCATCCCTAGTATGCCACCGTCCCATACCGGTGCATACAAACTTCCTTATAATAACACAATTGTTAAGACAATAATTGTTATTTATCAACCATTAAACATGATATGCATAAATACAATTTAATACATATATAACCCTATTAGGCATTCATTATAGGGCCTAAAAATAACATTCTAGTAATGTAAACTGCCAAAATAATCTAAGCATTTACATTCTACAACCTGCCCATAAATTGATGCAATTATATATCAAACATGTATCAATTTTATTCCAAACTAAGCATAGTTAATTTTAGATAAATCAATATACTTATAACTCCATCTAGATATGATTTACAGTATTAAATCATAAATAAAACAATATCCAAGTTACAGTAATTAGGTTTTTAGAGCAATACAGTGCACAACATATAGGTTTTTCCTCAAGTTCAACCTACTGCATTCCTTTGTCAAATTATGAATTGATATTTCCCTATTGTTATATAGGTTTATAACATTCCTATACATGATTTAACATAATTTAAACCAAGTAAAAACACCCTGCACCAACCAAACAGACCCTAAAAATTCAATACAGTGCGTTCTGGAGCAAGAGAAGGCTCAGAAACTTCAGAGCCTTCTCCATGGACATGGGAGCTGGCTCTAAGGCCTTGGGAGCCAGCTCCCTACATGTGGGAGCTGGCTCTTGCATTGTGGGAGGCAGCTCCCTCCTTTGGGAGCCGTCTCTCTCACCCCTAAGAGCCGTCTCCCCGTCTCTGCTTCGTCTTCCTCAACTCCGGCGTGTTCCACGACCTCTGTATTTGTTTTAATACTAGCTCTAAGGTTTAATTAGTGTCCCACAACAGTTATAAAGCATTGACATGCATCAAAGACATCAATTAAACAAAGCTTAAACTTAAACGAAGCATGCATCAATTAACCAAACTGAAAGAACTTGTAATACAGTTTAATTCCAGCAAAGCTATTTTAGTTTACCCAGGCCTCTGTAAATCTTTTACTACATATTCTATTATTCAATCAATGTCCCAGACTAATTTTTAAGACATCAATATGCATCAAGGTTCTCAATTAAACATAGTTTAAACACAACAACGGTAGGAACCAGTTAACAGAGATTACAAAAATTCACATATCAATTTAATTCAATGGAACTAAAAATATTTCAAGCATGCAATAAAGACTTGTTTTAGCATCCATTAAAGCCCTGAAGTCTACCTAGGCATGCACATAACACGAGTTAAAGGGAAAGCGCTAGAACATGACTTGCCTCCGATTTCAGTTCAGAAACCTTTAAACCTCCGTCTCTAGCAACTCCGGTGACCTTAGTTGTTTTTAATAACCTTCGTTGCTCCTAATTCAATCCATGAGTATGCATCAACACCTCCTACTTGGTTCAGCCCTTGACTCTAAGCCAACCCTAACCTTTCTCTCTCTGTTCTCATAACTCTCTATAGGACTCTGTTACGTGAATAGGGTTAACAAAAACCCTTGGCAGACCTATACTTATATATTTATAGGTTTTAATTGAAACCCTAATTTAAATCCTACACCAACCCTAAGTCGGCTACGTTCAAACATAAAACCCTAGAATCCATCCACTACCTAAGTCGGTTAGCGTTTTTAATTTTATACGTGCATGTAAAAGAGAAATAAAATTTAATAGTTAATGCAAGAAAATAAATTTAAACAATCAATTAAAGAAAACAAATACACAATTAATTGAATTAAAATAAAATAAATAAAATAAGCAAATAAATGAAATTTAAACACCCAACTAACAAATTTAAATCAAATAATTTAACAATTAATGCAAATACACACTTAATCAATTTAAAAATGCAAAATAAACAATTAATTAAATACCAAATCTATCCTTTTGAATTTAGGGGTATTACATTCTTTCCCCCTAACAAAAGGAATTTCGTCCTCGGAATTCGCTCTTACCTTCTTCCAAAATTTATGGAAACTGCGAGCTACTGCCAACCCCCTATTCCCAAGTGGACTCAACCTCATTGTGATGACTCCCCTGAACATGCACCAACGAAATAACCTTATTACGAAGGATTGAATCCCTACGGTCGACAATATGACTCGGTGACTCCAAATAAGTCGCATCCGGCTGCAACTCAATCTTCCCAACATTGATATGTTGATACCGATTCTCATCTCGCAGATATTTTCGCAACATGAAAACATGAAACACATTGTGGACGTGATCCAAATTATCCAGAAGTGCTAACCAATAAGCGAAAGCTCCAACTCGATCCATAATCATGAATGGACTGACAACTCGCGGTGACAACTTCCCTTTCTTCCCAAAGCGCATAACACCTTTCATAGGAGACACTTTGAGTAGAACCTGATCCCTAACCTAAAACTCCAACGCATGAGTATGATGAGCTGCATAACTCTTTTGCCAACTCTAAGCCGTGCGCATACGATCCCTAATAAGAACACCCTTTTCAGAAGTATCCTTAATAAACACTGGACCCAAGAACTTGCTCTCTCCAACCTCTATCCAACAAATAAGCGATCGATATCATTGACCGTACAATGCCTCAAATGGTTCCATACCAATAGTATTTTGGAAACTATTGTTATATGGAAACTCTACATGAACGATCCTCCTAGTGGCCCTTAAAATCAAGAACACACGAACATATCCGCATGATCTGATTAACCCTCTCGGTTTGGCCATCAGTTTAAGGATGATAAGCAGTGCTAAGATGCAACTCTGTACCTAAAGCCTGTTGAAAACTCTTTCAAAATCCCAAAACATAGCTCGAATCCCTATCCGATATAATAAACAACGAAATTCCATGCAACCTTACAATTTCTGCAACTTGGTCAATGCATTGTTGACCCGAGAGTTGTGCCCTCAAAACCTTGTGAATAATAGAAGGTTTAACTATCTTATAAGCCATGAAAACATCTGATAACTCATCCACAGTCTTCAAAGCATTCCACTTAGTGGTGAAAGGAGCAGAAAAACTATAAATAGGTCAACGACTGAATGCATCTGCTGCCACATTCGCTTTCCCTGGATGGTACTGTATAGAGAACTGATAGTCTTTCACAAACTCTAACCATCTGTGTTGTTTCTTATGCAGCTCCCGTTAAGTGCACAAATACTGCAGACTTTTATGCTCGCGAAATAATCTGAAGGACTCACCCAATAGATAATACCTCCAAATGCATAAAGCAAAGACCCCAACTGCCAATTCCAAATCAAGTGTTGAATAATTTAGCTCATGAGGCTTAAGCTTCCGAGATTCATATGAAATCGATCATTCCTCCTGCATCAAAACACAACCAAGACCCTACAACGAAGCATCCATGTAGATAATATACTCTATCCTACTCTATGGGGTAGTCAAAATCAGTGCAGAAGTCAACTTTGTCTTTAGCTCCTCAAAAGCTCGCTGACAGTGTTCATCCCACACGAACCGTACACCCCTTTTTTTTTTCCAGATGGGTGAATGGTCCCGCTATCTTCGAGAATCCCTAGATGAACTTAGGATAATATCCTGCCAATCCGAGGAACTCTGAATCTCAGTAGTGACGTAGGCTAGCCCACTCAACCACTGCTGAAACTTTGGTTGGATCTATCACTATTCTTCTTTTTGACACCACTTGACCTAGAAATTTCACCTCGCACTGCCAAAATTCATATTTCTCAAACTTGGCATACAACTTGTACTCACGAAGTGTTTGCAAGATTATCCGAAGATGTCTAGCATGATCGTCCTCTAACCTTGAGTAAATCAAAATGTCATCAATAAAGATAATGACAAATTGAATCAAATACGCCCTGAAGACTCTGTTCATTAAGTCCATGAAAACTGTGGGTGCATTAGTAAACCCGAACAGTATGACACGAAACTCATAAGAACTATATCTAGTGAGAAAATATCCTGCTCCCTACCCCGAATTTAATGATATTTAGAATGCAGATCAATCTTAAAGAAGTACGTAGCTCCCTTCAACTGATAAAAAAAAAATCATCAATCCTGGGTAGAGGATACTTGTTACGTATAGTAACCTTGTTCAACTCCCCGTATTCTATACACAGGCGAAACGAACTATCTTTCTTCTTTATAAACAAAACCGATGCTCCCTAGGGTGAAGTACTCCTGTGAATCAAACCCTGGCTGAGTAATTGCTTAATCTTATCCCTCAGCTCTCTTATCTCCACTAATGCCATCCTGTATGGTGCTCTAGCAATAGGCGTAGTACCTAGAGCTAAGTCTATCATAAGGTCTAACTCTTGACTAGGTAGAAACCCTGAAATCTCCTAAAAATGTCCGGAAAGTCCTGTACAATTGGTATACAATCAAATGTCACAGTAACCTCCCTCTGTTTTCTCCTCCACATGGAACAAACAAGTACTAGGACCCCATTAGAACGTGGCATTGCAACGCTGTACATATCCTGACCAAGTATGGTGAACACAATGGACTTATCCAAAACAATCAACTTGAGCATGGTAATGCAATAATCAACCCATCCCAAGTATCACGTCACATAAGTGCATGTCCAGGACCGCTAGATTAGTTAGATATCTGAGTCTACCAATATCTAGTGTCACAGGCACATCACTCCGAAGTAAAATGGCAACATCGCCTAAAGATGAAGGAACACCGACAGATCTATCAACATACCTGTGTCCATTAATTTTTAAAATCAAAAATGCTGAAAAACAACATAGAGCTAAACACATAAGGTATACACAAAATTCTAAAATCCACTCATATTTAGAGTATCACTCTATCTTGAGCATTCTTCCTTGAAAACCAACTTACTGTATAAGTTCTTTATAAACTCTTTGGTAATCGTCCCATCTCAATACAATGTACTTACAAGCATATATCTGTTTGCTTGTCAAAACCAATCACTTCATTGTGATATTCCTCTATTATCGCAATATACACATCCCAATAGTCTAACAAAACCATATAGGTACATATCACATCAATACTATCACAAAACATAATAAAGATAGCCAAAACCATTAGTTCACTTTATTAAGAACTTTTCCAAACCATAGCTGTCAAACGAATAATCGTAAAGTATTCTTTAATATACTACTAGTGTGCGCGTTTAAATCAGTACTACACCTTTATTAAAAATCTCCACTGCCACTAGTAATTAAAATTACTCTTAAAAGAACCATCCTCCTTGCGGTTTAGTACCCCCCCGCTGGGATGGCCTGATATCTCCGCTTATAGGACACTGCCTGGAAGTCTGACCGTACCCTCCACAAGTATGAATTGATGTTTCCCTATTGTTATACAGGTTTATAACATTCATATACATGATTTAACACAATTTAAACCAAGTAGAAACACCCTGCACCAACCAAACAGACCCCAAAAATTCAATACAGTTCATTCTG
Organism: Cornus florida; assembly: GCF_030987335.1. Taxonomy (NCBI): domain Eukaryota; kingdom Viridiplantae; phylum Streptophyta; class Magnoliopsida; order Cornales; family Cornaceae; genus Cornus; species Cornus florida. The sequence continues at coordinate 51,879,971 of NW_026775572.1, forward strand.
GAGCAAGAGAAGGCTCAGAAACTTCAGAGCCTTCTCCATGGACATGGGAGCCGGCTCCCCACCCTTAGGAGCCGACTCTAAGGCCTTGGGACCCGGCTCCCTACATGTGGGAGCCGGCTCTTGCATTGTGGGAGGCGGCTCCCTCTTTTGGGGGCCGTCTCTCTCACCCCTAAAAGCCTTCTCCCCGTCTTTGCTTCGTCTTCCTCGACTCCGGCGTGTTCCACGACCTCTGTATTTGTTTTAATACTTACTCTAAGGTTTAATTAGTGTCCCAAAATAGTTATAAAGCATTGACATGCATCAAAGACATCAATTAACTAAAGCTTAAACTTAAACGAAGCATACATCAATTAACCGAACTGAAAGAACTTGTAATACAGTTTAATTCCAGCAAAGCTATTTCAGTTTACCCAGGCCCCTGTAAATCTTTTGCTACGTGTTCTATTATTCAATCAATGTCCCAGACTAATTTTTAAGACATCAATATGCATCAAGGTTCTCAATTAAACATAGTTTAAACACAACAACGGTAGGAACCAGTTAATAGAGATTACAGAAATTCGCATATCAATTTAATTCAATGGAACTAAAAATATTTCAAGCATGCAATAAAGACTTGTTTTAGCATGCATTAAAGCCCTGGAGTCTATCTAGGTATGCACAGAACACGAGTTAAAGGGAAAGAGCTAGAACAAGACTTGCCTCTGATTTCAGTTCAGAAACCTTTAAACCTCCGTCTCTAGCAACTCCGGTGACCTTAGTTGTTTTTACTGACCTTCATTGCTCCTAATTCAATCCACGAGCATGCATCAACACCTCCTCCTTGGTTTAGCCCTTGACTCAAAGCCAGCCCTAACCTTTCTCCCTCTGTTCTCACAACTCTCTATAGGACTCTGTTACGTGAATAGGGTTAACCAAAACCCTTGGCAGACTTATACTTATATATTTATAGGTTTTAATTGAAACCCTAATTTAAATCCTACACCAACCCTAAGTCGGCTACGTTCAAACATAAAACCCTAGAATCCATCCACTACCTAAGTCGGTTAGCATTTTTAAATTTATACGTGCATGTATGTGCATATAAAAGAGAAATACAATTTAACAGTTAATGCAAGAAAATAAATTTAAACAATCAATTAAAGAAAACAAATACATAATTAATTGAATTAAAATAAAATAAGTCAAATAAGCAAATAAATGAAATTTAAACACCCAACTAACACATTTAAATCAAATAATTTAACAATTAATGCAAATACACACTTAATCAATTTAAAATTGCAAAATAAACAATTAATTAAATACCAAACATATCCTTTTGAATTTAGGGGTATTACAGCAACTACCTCGGTTCTCGTCCTCTACTCCTGCCAAACCTCGTTGGGCCAAACCTCATTTGCTTGAGGTTCATCAATAGGAGGAATATTGTGGTTGGGGGGAGTTCTCGTTACATTGCCTAGTGGTGGTTGTGGTGCTATTTGCGCCATAGCTGTCTGGACAGCATCATTCCTCTGCTGAAGTAATGCGATCTGAGCTGTACTGGTCTTGTTTGCTTGACAAAGGGTCTCGAATTGCTGCAAGAACTCTTCTCGTATCTTTTGCATTAGTTCCATCTGTTGATCAGCTGTGGCTGTGGCTCCTCCAATTAACATCCTGGATCATAGTAGCATAAAAGTTTTCAAATCACTCATGAGGGTATATTTCTATATGTTTCCCACAGATGGCACCAAAATGTAGGTGCAAAAATTCACTTAACTAAAAAGCTAAAAAAATAAATACAACTCACTCAAATTAAAAGAACAATTAATAAGAATAATTCAGAGAAAAGCTTGTAATGCTCGATGATCTTTATTGGAGATCTATGCCTCTATTTATATACAAAAACATGACGGAATTATGGTAGGAATGCTATACTTGTCGTCCATGAAAATTCATTCCATGTACAATTCTTTACAAATAAGTTCTTCCCTTATTCAATTTCTTTCTATGCAAGACTTTTCCCATGTAGAGCTTCCTTCCATATAGGACTCTTTCCCATGTTAAATATCCTTATATGAAAGATCCTTACATAAACAGGACTTTGATTAATCTGAATTGACTTGGATTATAATGTAAATGGGCCGAATGAATTTTTAGCAGGCCGAGAGGTTAACACTAGCAGTCTTGGATCGATATTGACTTTGTTTGGGCTTGATCAAAATTGGGTTCTGATGGACTATTAGAGAACCAATGAGATTGTACTTTATTTAAAAGACATGGACGATTCTTATTGGAGGGGGATTTTTTCCTCCACAACTACCATCTTTTATTTTTGAGTCATTTGCGGTTATTTTTAGTTATATTCCTTTTATATACTTTTATATACTTATATAATATCTCTATTCCATAATAGATATCCACTTTGAAAACTTTGATTTATCAAAATTGTGATTCAAAGTTTTAAAGTGGACATCTAAGAGGAGCATTTCCAATCGTTTGTGTATAAATTTTTTTTTTTTTTTCTGTGTAAATTTGATGTATCATAATAGATTTACACAAAAATTTTGAATTATTTCTTTTTAGCTCCATCGGTTATTTTATACGTTTTGTGTAAAAATATATTTCCCAAAAACAACCAATCAGTGTCATGCCTGGACTCACATAATTTTTACAAACCTACTTAATATAGGGTTAATTAATGAGAAAAAGGGAGGACAAAAGAAATATGTTGATGTGACTGTATATATGTATATCTTAACAGACTGTTGGAGGTAAAAAAAAAAAAAAAATTACACATCATACATGCTAATATATATTTTTTACAAAAGAGTATTTTAATATACTAGTGGGGATGCTCTAATAGAAGCAAGAAGTAGTATAATTTTATATCTCACAAAAAAAAAAAAAAAAAAAAAATTTAAATAGTTAACTCCACCAACCACAGAAACTTCTTTAGTTAAAAGGATTGGAACGAATCATTTAATGAAGCCTCACGTGTCTCATTGTAAAGGGATGTGACATGATAGGTTTCGGCCCTATGAGTGTTTATATTAAGTAAGGGGTGACGTATAAAAAATACTCCGTACTATATTCTTCGGCGCCCGCATTTACAAAGTTGAAATGAAATGAAAATTCTCTATAAAATGTCTTGGAAGAATTGGATTTAATTCTTGAGAGCAGTGCAGGACGGACAAAAGAAAATGCAGCCCGGAAGCAGCTCACTTAAAACACGTAGAAATGAAATAGAGAAAAACCGAAGAAGGAAAACGAATCATCTAACTTCCATCCTTTCCTCTCTCATCTTTACTCAAAGATACTAGTGAAGATACCAAAAACGGATTAGACCAGACCCGACCCGCGAGTGAAGCATTAGATTGAATGGTAGGTCCGAGCCCAAGCAAAAAGGGTACCGCAATGAGCCCAACACCCACGAAAGAAGGATCGGACCGAACAGTTAAACTCAGCCCATAACACAACACTGAGAGTTAGGCCCAACGTCTGAGGCTCACATAATGAAGTCAGGCCCAAAAGGAAGAAGGCCGTAGAATAAGAGCCCTATACAATAAGTTGGTTAGAATTTTGGTGATGGTCTATAAATAGACCATACGAGTAGAGAGAGGGGGGGCTTTTTGGATTTTTCATTCTGTTGAAGTGTAAGAATTTTAGAGAGATAAAAATCGAAGGAAGTTTTTGCATCTTCAATTGGCACCGTCTGTGGGAATCGAACAACCTTCTGATCGGCAGAGGGTGGATCCACAGAGTTCAAGGTGTTCCTTCCACTTTGCATCAAATAATGAGATGCCTGGGGCCAGGCGGAGCCAAGGTAATCAACATCCATGGGGACCAGGTTGTAGCTAAGGAATGTTATTCAATAACGCTGAAGCATGCTGGAAAAGGGAAAGCACCCATCTGTTCGGCAAGCCAAAGATAGCAATTACATGAACCTCCCCCCAAGCAGAATGGGGAGGAGGAGCCAGTGGACTTGACCGAAGAACCCCTGGTTGATGTACAGATCGATCAGTTCCGACCCGAACGAACAACCAGAGTGGGGGAACGACTTGCTATGGCAGAGAAACATGAGTTAGTTGATTTCTTGTCTCAGAACGCTGATGTATTTGCGTAGAGCCACCTAGACATGCCTAGAATCGATCCTTCCGTATCTTGTCACTCCTTGAACGTAAATTCCAATGCAAGACCTGTAAAGCAGAAGCAGCGAAGGTTTGCTCCAGAGCGTAACCAGATCATAGCCGAGGAGGTTGACAGGCTACTTGGTGCAGGATTTATAAGAGAAGTGTGTTACCCTAACTGGTTGTCAAATGTTGTTGTTGTGCAGAAGAAGAATGGGAAATGGTGGGTGTGTATCGATTTCACCAATTTAAACAAAGCCTGTCCCAAGGATAGCTTTCCGCTGCCGAAAATTGATCAAATGGTGGATGCTACTACTGGATATGAGCGTTTAACCTTCGTAGATGCTTATTCCGGTTATAATCAGATCCCCATGGACCCTGTTGATGAAGAGAAAACTTCTTTTGTTACCGAGTGCGGGACCTATTGCTACAAAGTCATGCCATTTGGACTGAAAAACGCCGAAGCAACTTACCAAAGGCTTATTAGCAAAATTTTCAAGAGACAAATAGGGAAGACCGTGGAAGCTTACATTGATGACATGGTAGTAAAAAGTAAGAAGAAAGCTGACCATCTGAAACATCTACAGGACGTATTTGATGTGTTGAGGCACTACGGAATGAAGCTCAATCCAATCAAGTGCTCATTCGGCGTGAGTTCTGGTCAATTCCTGGGATACGTGGTTAATCATAGAGGCATAGAAGCTAGCCCAGCCCAAGCAGAAGCTCTGACTAAGAATGCCAAGCCGACAACAGTCAAGGAAGTGCAAACACTTACGGGACGGATCGCAGCATTGAGCCGATTCATTTCAAAACTGTCAGACCATTGCAAACCATTTTTTGACACAATACAAAGCCATGGCAGACAAGTTTAGGGGGATGAACAACGTAAAGCATTAACTAGTTTGAAGGAATATATGTAGAACCTTCCGATCCTGTCAGCTCCAGAACCAGGAGAAAAATTATTTCTATACCTCGGGGTATCCAACATCACGACAAGTGGCGTTCTGATCCGTTGTCCAGAAGGGAACCAATATCCAGTGTTCTATGTTAGCAAAATGATGACTGAGGCCGAACGACGTTATTCAAAGGTCGAGCGAGTGATACTCTCGCTAGTGCATGCGAAAAGAAAGCTCAGGTATTATTTTGAATCCCATCCTAATCTCGTTCTAACCACCTTCTCTATCAGAATAATCCTGCGCAAGCCAGACCTCTCAGGAAGAATGACGAAGTGGGCCATAGAGTTAAGCTCATTTGACATAATATATGAACCCAGAATGGCAATCAAAGGGCAAGCAGTGGAAGATTTTCTACTGGAATGTGATTCAGAAGACATAGAGGAAGACCTTTGAGGTTGCTTGTGGAGACTCTTCGTCGATGGATCCTCAAATCAGATGGGGGCAGGCATTGGGATCAAATTGCAGACACCAGAAGGTACGTCCTTGAGTCAAGCACTCCGGCTTGAATTTAGAGTCACCAACAATAAAGCGGAGTATGAAGCACTGCTGGCAGGACTTAAGCTTGCCAAGGAGTTGAAGGTCAGGAATTTGATTGTCTTTAGTGACTCACAGTTAGTTGTTCAGCAGGTGAATGGCGAGTATGAAACCAAATATAAAACAATGGAGGCCTATCATTCTGCTGTTGTGCGGGAGGCCAAAAACTTCGAAAAAATTGAATTCATCCAAATACCGAGAAAGTATAATGAAGATACCAACCGGCTAGCGTGTAGTGCCTCGGGTTCTGGAGAAACATTGGCCAGGGTAATTCCAATAGGAATATTAAACCAACCATCCATTTTTGTAGAACCTTGGGTTCCAGATCCTTGGCAAGTAAATGTTATTCCATATGAGCCAAATTGGATCGATCCGATCATAACTTACATCAGGGGAGGTATTCTGCCTGAGCAAAAAGATGAGGCTAGGAAAATCAAATCGAATGCTCCAAAGTACGCCATAGTGCATGACCAGTTATACAGAAGGTCTTTTTCTGGGCCGTACTTAAAGTGCGTCACTCCCACAGAGGCTTGGCAGGTGCTGTGAGCTATTCATGAAGGTGTATGTGGAAACCATTCAGGGGGAAGGTCTTTAGCACACAAAGCAATGACGCAAGGGTACTTCTGGCCGAACATGTCGTGAGACGCGGAAGAATTGTCCAGAAGGTGCGATAAGTGCCAAAGGTTCGGACCACTAATTCACCAACCACCTGAGGACTTGCACGTAATGGCCACACCATGGCCTTTCGCGCAATGGGGGATAGATGTGGTTGGTCCTCTGCCAACTGCAAGAGCTCAGAACAAGTATGTGCTGCTGGCTACAGATTACTTTACTAAGTGGGTGGAAGCAGAGCCGTACCCGAGCGTAACTCAAATTCATGTGAGACGGTTCATTTGGAGCAATATTATTTACCGGTTTGGCGTTCTGAGGTCAATCGTCATGGATAATGAGACAAACCTTGACAGCAAGCAAGTAAGAGAGCTGTTGGAGGAATATGAAATTAATTAAAAGCTGGCGGCAGTAAGTCACCCCCAGGCCAATGGACAAGCGGAGATCACGAATAGAACAATCTTTGCTTGTATCAAGAAGAAACTTGAACAGAAGAAAGGAAAATGGTTAGATGAACTGCCGAACGTCCTATGGGTTTACAGAACGACCCCAAGGTAACCGACCGGAGAAAGCCCATTCGCCATGGCATATGGTACCGAAGCAGTTATACCGGTCGAACACTTGGTTTCGACTGTTCGGAGTTTGGCATAAAGCCGAGAGCATAATGGTAGTATGTTGAGTTTTAACCTCGATATGCTGGAGGAAAAGAGAGATGCAGCGGCAGTAAGGCTCGCATCTTACCAACAAATGCTTGCGAATAGCCATAACAAAAAGGTAAAGCACAGAGACTTTATACCAGGTGATCTGGTTCTGAAAAAGAAGGTGGGGATAGTAAAAAAGATGATGCCACCATGGGAAGGTCCATATAGAATTGCAGAAGTCATAGGAAAGGGGGCATATACCCTAGAGACCATGACCGGAAGGCTGGTTAACAAGCCTTAGAATGCTACATCTCTGAAGAGGTATTATCAATAGAAAGTTAAGAGTTTCAATGTTGAATTTTGTTCATTTTCAATTGAATACAAGCGAATGTACAAGTTTCTGAGATTTATAAAAGTAATATTCCTCTTTAAGAGATTGATCAAGTAAAAATAGCAAAGTAAGTGGCAGCTGGCACTATGAGCCGAACGCCAAACACTTGCTAAGAAATAAAAAGCCAAGTGGCAAGTGGCATTCTAGCAGAGCGCCAGGCACTTAAGTAAAGTAAGTGGCAGCTGGCACTATGAGCCGAACGCCAAACTCTTGCTAAGAAATAAAAAGCCAAGTGGCAAGTGGCATTCTAGCCGAGCGCCAGGCACTTAAGCAAAGTAAGTGGCAGCTGGCACTATGAGTCGAACGTCAAACTCTTGCTAAGAAATAAAAAGCCAAGTGGCAAGTGGCATTCTAGTTGAGCGCCAGGCACTTAAGCAAAGTAAGTGGGAGCTGACACTATGAGCCGAATGCCAAACTCTTGCTAAAAAATAAAAAGCCAAGTGGCAAGTGGCATTCTAGCCGAGCACCAGGCACTTGAGCAAAGTAAGTGGTAGCTGGCACTATGAGCCGAACGCCAAACTCTTGCTAAGAAATAAAAAGCCAAGTGGCAAGTGGCATTCTAGCCGAGCGCCAGGCACTTGAGCAAAGTAAGTGGCAGCTGGCATTATGAGCCGAACGCCAAACACTTGCTAAGAGATAAGAAGCTTGCTAAAAAATAAAAAGCCAGGTGGCAAGTGGCATTCTAGCCGAGCGCCAGACACTTGAGCAAAGTAAGTAGCAGCTGGCACTATGAGCCAAATGCCAAGTGGCATTCTAGCTGAGTGGCAGGCACTTGCTAAGCATTTGCTCAAAAATAAAAAGTAAGTGGTAGTTGGCATTATAAGCCAAGCTCCAGACATTGCAAAGTAGATGAATGTGAAGCTGGTTGTTACCGCCCATGCACAGATAAAGTCAATGTTTTTGTCATCTCATTCATGATATGATCTGAGGTTACAAAAGATAAAGCATACAGATGACATAACTACAAAGAAGCAGGAAATTAAAATATCAGAAGAGTCCTAGCTAGCTGCCTCTGCTCTATCAGCCTCTTGATTGTGTTGACTCACCTCTTCATTTTCATTGGTCGTCCCATCCTTACGAGGTGGGGAGTCGAGATGAATAACTGAATTGTTCTGTTAGGGCCCAATCTCAGTAGCGATTGAAGAAGGGACCATAGTAGACAGAGGAAGAACGTCCAGAGGCTGAACGACAGAGGGAACTGTAGTGACCCTGGAGGAAGCAATCTCCTGACACTCATAAAAAATGTGTTCAGCAAGAGTGAAGTCTGGATCAACATAGACTACTGGAGGATCAATTTCTAGATCTTTACCAACTTTGTCCAGAGTGGAACCAGTTTGTCCGTCGGTAGGAGCATGGTCGAAGAAACCTTCTCTGTACCCCTGAGCATACCTGAGAGCCCCAACCCTTGAAAACCGGGCGTGAAGAGCCAGCATACCACCATTGACCTTGCTAATGGTGTTGAGCAGAGCATCACGCTCCTCCAGGGCTCTTTTCTCGAAGGTCATCCGAGCGGACTGTTCGTCAGCCAGAAGGCGCTGGAGTTCAGCTTTTTCGTCCTTGAGCGAGTTGCGCTCAGTCTGCCAAACACTCTTCTCAAGGTGAAGGGCATCCCTTTCATCCTGAAGAGAATCAGTTTCCCTTTTCAGGGCGTCTCTCTCTTTTTCAACTTTTCCAAGCTGGACGAACAGTTCTGTGTTTTTGGTGGCGAGGATGTTATTCTCTTTATGGGCCACCTCAAGGCTGTCAGAGAACTTTCGAGCCTTGGCGTCCCCTATTTCCACCTGCTTTTGCATGGCCATCATACTGAACAGGGTCTGCAGAGATATGCATGAACACTGGTTAAACCGATCGCATGGTCAGAGGGGGTTAAGCATAAAGATTTTTCTGATTAGGAGATAAAAATTACCTCCATGGCAGATAAGGGAAAGCGGCTGAACACCTCCTTCTGGGATAGACCTTTGGCGGTTTCAATGTCCTTAGGAGTCCACATGCCCCTGTAATATACCATAGTGGTCTGACCATCCTTGAACATGGTCTCGTTCGGCTTCACGAATGTCCCATCCGTTTGGGCGAATCGAGGAGTCCATGGTGTTGTTGTAGAAGCAAAAGCAGAAACAGAAGCTGAAGTAAAAGCCGCAGCTGTAGCAGGCCCAGAGGGGGCAGGAGAATTGATTGGGCGATGCAAGAGTGTACCCGGCCCAGAAATTCGGATCCTTCTTGAATGAGATGCATCATCAAGGTTGGCTGCACTATTGGGATGAGGCCTTTTGCCTCGCTCTTTATCCTGAGCGCCCGTAATAACAGCAGAAATAGTATTGACCTGAGGAGGTATGTTCAGATTGGTAGAAGGAACGCTAACGGCAGGATCAACAGCCACTACGTTCGAAATGGTGTCAGAAATAGTGGCCGAAGAAGAAGCCAAGGCAGGAGAAGAGGTTGCCGCAGCAGCAGCAACAGTAACTCGGGGAGGGTTCTTCCTTTTGCCGAATGAAGGAATCTGGAGCTGGCTCATTGCGCTGCCGAGGGCTGAAATGGCGAGAAGGTTATCTGAGGTAAGGAGGTCTGAGTAGGAAGGAACGTTGTTCAGAACGTAATTCTTCAAGTAATTGTCCCTATCCTTGCAAACACTGTAGCTCAAATCGTCACAAGGAATGCCTAAGGAAAGGCACAAGAAAGTACAAAAGCGAGGAACACAAATTTCACAGGGACAATCGTTCTTATGGGTTTTGAATTTCTTATATGAAGAGACAGAACACACGCCAAAGGTGCTCAGGATTGGATAATCCTCTGCAGCTGGAGAATACCAGGCCCCCTTAACCCCTATTATGTTGTTTTTCCAACCCTTTTTAGACTTGAGTGTGTCTTTGCATATGGACATCTTTTCAATCGGGTAGAGGTGGTAGAATGGTTCCTCAAGTCGGATCTTACTAACCTTGTAACGGAGAAGAAGATCTATGATATCAAGATCCAGACCTCTGTCACGAGTCAATAGTAGCAGAACGGATAGGATCCTAAAAAAATTTGGATTTACTTGCAGAGGGGAGATCCCTAGTTTGTTGAAAACATAGTTAAAGAAAGGATGCAAAGGGAACCTAACGATGTTCAACTGAAGATGGGTAAACAAGACTTCGCCGGGAAGAAGGCCGGCACCAGTCCTGATATCCACGTCTTTAGGGCAGTTTCTAATTTCTATATCGACAGGGAGATGAAGTTTCATGCAAAGAACATCTAGATCTACAGGCATGGTGAAAATGAATGAGGTTTTTAAGGGAGAAAAAGTGATTTTCCAAAAGAAAAAGGCAAACGAAACTAACCTCAGAAGGAGAAAACGTGAATTACTGCAAGATCGCTGGAAAAAGGAGCTTTCGCAGAGGTTCGCCGGAGGAGATTTGATTTGATTTGATTTGACTAAAAAGAAAGAGAGGCAAGCAAAGATTTGGCCAATAGTGATGCAAGATGGAGACAGTAAAAAAGGTTTGAGGGAACATCTCTGATACTTATAAGGACAGAGTGGGCCCGAAGGTCGAAGCATTAGGAAAACGAGGAGTTTCTTTAGAATCTCGAAGCATCGGTTTTAGATCCGACCGTCCATTTTCCCAAGAGGTCTTTTTGAGCCGTCAGTGTCATGATTGGCCGCCGATAATAATTACCCCCTTATTTACTAGGGGGTAATTATGGGGGCAATTGAAGATACCAAAGACGGATTGGACCAGACCCGACCCGCGAGTGAAGCATCAGATTGAATGGTAGGTCCGAGCCCAAGCAAAAAGGGTACCACAATAAGCCCAACACCCACGAAAGAAGGATCGGACCGAGCAGTTGAACTCAGCCCATAACACAACACTGAGAGTTAGGCCCAGCGTCTGAGGCTCACATAATGAAGTCAGGCCCAAAAGGAAGAAGGCCCTAGAATAAAAGCCCTATACAATAAGTTGGTTAGAATTTTGGTGATGGTCTATAAATAGACCATACGAGTAGAGAGAGAGGGGGCTTTTTGGATTTTTCATTCTGTTGAAGTGTAAGAATTTTAGAGAGAGAAAAATCGAAGGAAGTTCTTGCATCTTCACCAAGGTATCTCTATCTCTCTCTCTCTCTCTCACTATAATAAACACAAACAAAATGATAATGGTTTTGTGTTTTTTGATCAGGAAAGAGTGGCATTACCTGTTTTGTTAGAGAAAGCAGGTGACCATATAAAAGGACTGAAGGAAAGCATAGAACAACTGCAGAGAAGGAAGGAACAACTCAAGTTGCTGATACTTGCAGTTGAAGAAATGGGATCAACTTTGGAGGTGAAATTGATAACTCGGCTGAACAAAAATTTCATGTTGCATGAACTTCTAACTGTTCTCGAGGAAGAAAATGTTGACGTTGTGAGTGCAAACTACTCTAATATCGGTGACAAGATTATATATACAATTCATTCACAGGTATATTTATATAATCATAGATATATATATAAACACACAAGCAAGAATTTATTTTGCAAGTGCTGTATTTTTTTGGTAGTTCATGCTCCGAACTCTTATCCATTAGGACGAACTCCTAGGATGGTGAGTTATTTATTCGTTAGTACAACATTAACAACTTGTTATATACTTTTGCAGGTTATTTGGCCACGAATGGGCATAGAAACTTCCCGAGTGCAAGAAAGACTAAAGAAACTTGTTTTTTGAACTATGTAATATTATTGCTCGAACAAAACCTTGGGTTAGATGAGTCCTTTTAATATCCACAAAAGAATGAGAGATGTGATATGTAGATGTTACTTTGCTTTACTATATCATTTCTCTCTATATGTATCGTTAGTTATTGTCTACTATCATGGAAGTAGCGGGAGGAAGATTTGTGTATTTTCGAACTTTGGATTGTATTGAAAAATTGCAAAAATTTTCAAAATCACATTTTGATTAATGAATAACACTCTTTTTCGGAGATTTGTTCAAATTACACTACTGTCTTGAATTTTTTGTAGCCTCCTTAAGTGCAACTGATGAATTACAAAGGCTGCAAAATACAAGTCAAAATCAATTATGAGCATCCATAGATGCGCAATCACCTTGTCATTGAAATCATGTTAACCCCAATAAAAGTATAAAAAACTATATATATATATATAATTGTTAATAAAGAGTAGTTTTTTTAAATAACATAATTAAAGAAATTAGGTAAATTCGAATCAAGACTAGAGGAATTCGAAGATATTCCTCACTTTAGTAATGTGTTCTAACAATTTTAAAATAGTTGAAGACTCTCTAGGTACAATTAGAAATATAAAATGATAGCACTATTTTCAACAATCAAAATAAGTTAGATTCAATAATATGTATGTTCGTAAAGTAGCACCCTAAATATGAACCTAATCATCACCGTTCTATCATTAGCTAAACTAAAATATAAATTTGAGAAACTATCTTCTAAATTTAAAAAAAAAAAAACACATGCTCCCACAAAAAGTGTCTACATTTCTATTTTTGGTTGTCTCAAATAATTGTCCCAATTCAAATTTTAAAATACTATTTTTTTTTAATATTCCTAATTTACCCTCCTTACCTTAAAGTTTAAAAAGTATGAGGACCCACCATAGAAGGTTATATTTGAAAATTCATTCCCTACCACTATAATAAATAAAAATTAAAAATTATACTCTTAAAAAGTTAAATTCAAAAAAAAAAGGGGAGGAAAGTGTACAAAGTGAACAATATCTATAGGGTTGCCGAGACTTATTTGTGTGGACATCTTCTAACTGTATATATGTGTTTTGAACAAAATCGTGAGCTAAAAGGTGGGGTCGGACATGAAAGATGGTATTAAAACCAATTCACAGCTAGAAATTGGGGTGGGGATGGGGAGGGGGACGGGGAGGGGTTGACAATTTAGTCATTATTTATTATCAATTTCTTTTATATATATTTTACTCACATTCTTCAGACAATTAAAAAAATTTTAAAATTAAACGTCATATTGAGTGCAAAAAAACCCTTTGTAGTTTGAAAAGTGTGCAAATAACACTATTCGTGTTCAAATCTCACCCTTGTAGTATAAAAAGTGAGCAACTAAGGACTTCTGCCACCAGAAAATAGCATGGGCAAGTCATGTGACCAAAAAAACTTCTTTAATGCCAAGATTACCCTTTTGGACTCCCCAAACTATCCCACTCATTTCTATACATAATACCCCTATTTCTATTATTTTTCTCTCTATAAATGCTCTCAATATTTAATTTATTTTCTCTCTCACGACTCTTTCTTTCTCTACACACACATATATACTTGCAATTTTTGTTCAGTTTTTTTTTCCCCTCAATTTTTGTTCAGTTTTTTTTCCCCTCAATTACAAGCTCTCTTTAGAAATTACCAAAAAAAAACCACGCTTTAGAAAATTTATACTTGCCATATTTATTGCAAAAATTACTCCTTGAGTAATGGAGTAAGAAAATCGCATGGGGTCTTGAGAAAAACAATTGGCAATGATTGAAACAAGAAAAAAAAAACCTTTCGTTTTTGGTTGAATATAAGCTGAAGAATGGGCAATTTTATGAAGTGAAAGTTGTGAGTGGTACGCAGCGGCATATATCTCACAAAAGTTAAAATAGATTTAAGCTTTCACATGTGATGATGCACTTGAGGTTATTGTAAGAAATATGTATGAATGGCTGAGGACACCAAGAAAGATTATTAGAACAAATTTTATCTAGAGAATGTGGCTCCCTAATTTTCCTAATAACATCCTCGCATGAAGAATTTTATGGAGATGATATGAATGAAGGTGTTATTATAAAAATAAAATAACAGGGAAAAAAAAAAAAAAAAAAGACATTAAATGCGATAAAATGTGAACCTCACGAACATAGATTCATCACCGAATATCGAATTTTGGTGTATTAGGTGACCTAAAGCATGTGATTATGAGTTGAATGGAATGACCCTATGTGATGATATTCATTTGATATAATTAACTAGATTAATGACTTTTAGAGATCTGATTATACATGGTGAAAATGTTAGGCACCCCATATATATATCCATACTTATGCATTTATGATTGTCAATATTTCATATGATTCTCTTAGTGTGTATTTAGTGTATGCAGAACCTTATGATATTCTTTGTTAATCTAGCCCTTGTTTGTCATGAGATTAGACGTATTATGAAGACCCATGCTCAAATATCTAGACACAATGCATATGACTTATTATCTTAGGACATGACTTGGACAACATGACAACATGGACTAACCTACTAGAAATGACTTAAGTGGATGTTGAATGTTAAAGATGCATACTAAACTAATGTTAAATTAATTTGAAACAAATCTAAGATGTTTCATTTATGAAAACAAATCCAACAGTAGCCTTAGGCTTTTTAAGTATCTTCCTTTGGAGAGAAAAGAATCAGATCCAACGTAACTCGAAAAACACAATTTTGACTTAAAAGATACCTATCTCAACTTTGATAGAGTTTAAATTTGAAAATTGAGTACTTTAACACTTTGAAATTAATGATTTTGAATATAAAAGTGATTTAAAAATATTTTTAAAAAATCTAATTTTTTTTTTAAAAGAGTGCATTACGGTACATTGAAAAAAAAAATATTCGACACAGTAACAATCTAGGTCAATGTCCTTGGGACCTGAGGATCATATTAATTATTGTGATATGAGCAGAACTTAAATGTGCCTACATATGCTTAAGAATGTGTCCTAAACATCTATAATAATTTATTAAAATTATGCAGTTATATATCCATTATGTTAAACATGAATGTTGCCAAAAATCTTATTTTAGGTAAAAATGTATGAATTCGAAAGGGGGCCATAAAACTGTATTTTTCAGAATCAAAATAACTTCAAAAGTGATTTTAAAGTATGAAAATTTATTTGATTCTGGAAGAAAAAAAAAATTAAAACAAATTATTATTATTAGTATTATTATTCTTATTATTTTGGTTCAAAAAAGGGCCTTTTTGAGATTACTATTTGGGTTAAAAAAGTGGCCTTTTTGAGATTACGGCAACATCTCTGCTTAAAATGTTACTTCTGCTGTAAAAAAAAAAGGTTCACTAGAGCATAGGCAACACCAATTTCCTAAGTAATTTTAGGACTAACTTTATAAATAAATAAAATTTATAAAATTTACTGGCCTAACTTTATAAGATTAGAGAAATAACTTTGTGTGAGTAAAATACTTCATGATGTAAAATGACTTTTATACATGCACTCACCAAACACCAACATATGCATGGCGACACTAACAATATGAAAGAAGTTGATCAACCAAAAAGGTCAAAGAGTACCCAAAATAGTGCAAAATGGCGACACTAACGCAATTCAGACAAAATTCGGATTAAACCCATAATTGCAAGACCTAGTCCGGGAAACACTATACTTTTGGGAAATTTCAAAAATTCATGATTCTTACAATTCTTGACAATTTTGACGGCTTTTCAGCAAAATATATATGATTTAAAAACAAATTTATAGAGCTTTCATGATAATGAAAATTGAAACTCCATAATTAATATTCTACAAAGATCAATGAGTGTTGACTAATGGTTCAAATATCTTTTTTTCATATGGTCAACACTAATTATTTGGGATGCAATCCTTATCATAAAGGAAAATTATTTTCCATTCTTTCTTTTATATATACCAAAAGTCTTGTAATCTTCTTTTGATTAAAGCCCACTTCACAAATATATTTATTCCCTGAGAATAAAATAAGTTTTTTACATTTTATTCCCAATATTTGAATTTAATAAAATTCAAACACTCTCATTATCATGTGTACTTTTCATCAAGCCCAAGTTTGCATTTGGCCGAATCACCTTTGTAATTAATACCTCAGTTTGATTTCTCTTTCATTCCTTTGGAAGCATCAACGAATATTGGGTTTAGATTACATGACCTTTTAAAAAAAAAAAAAAAGTTTGAATCAAAAAATTTATTATTATTATTATTTTTTAATCTTGATAAAAAATACACTTACATAATTTTTTGTAAAAATTTAAAAGTCTTAAACTTCTATTTTAAAGAACGAGTAAATATCATTTAGACTACAACAGTGACCCCTATATTTTGTTGAAATGTGAATGCAAAGTAAAAATAATACATGCGGGAGACAAATTAAATACATTGAACTTATTGTGCCAAATTCAAGAAATCACAAGGCCATAGTCAATTCTTCTTTTTTACCCTTTTTTGGAATCTTGCAGCTCTGGATCTGCAGGAACATGCGAAGCGCGGAATTCAGAGTCTTCCAATGCTTGACGTTGTTCTACCAATGTGAACACATTATTTGTGTTCGAATTGACCAAAAATTTTGACTTGGAAAATTATTTTTGTTTTATTTTCATTTTAATATGCTAACAAGTACCAACAGTTCTATATCTCCTCCTTTTTTTTTTTTTTTTCTTTTTCTTTTTTTTTTTTTAACAATGCTAGGTTTTTAATTTCACAATCACCCTTGGAAGATTAATAACTTAAGGATAAAGATTACTAAAACTCTTGGTGTATTAATTGGAAAAACTTTGAAAACGGCTACATCAATACCCTCCAACCTCGGCTCTCTCCCATGTGCATGTGGTGGGTTCCATCACATCCGTAAATAGTAGTGTGAGTTATGCAGCGGAATAAATTGTTGAAAGTTTATGTTTTTATTTTTGAGAGGATTTAATCTCGTGCTTCACTATTCAATTAATTCTATCAAAATTACCTGAATAATTAAACAATTACATATAAGATAATATTGTCCAAAATATGGTCTAAGTATATAGCATTACTTATTTAAATATTATGCAAAATATAATGTATACATATATAATAATTATTATGAAACAATAATATATATATATATATATATATATATATATATATAATTTCTTATAAAATATAGTTATATATAAGAAATAAAATAAAAGTATACAAAAATATTAGAACCTGATTATAAGTCGAGGCTAGAATTTGATTCTATATCCTTAAGACAGATTCACCTCACTATGGTGCTAACGGATTCAGTGGCGTCTCTATCCCATAATACAAAGACTTTTCTTTCTTCGGTAGTAGTACTGCAACCCGAAGAAATGGGCGACCCGACTCGGTGTAATACTTTCTCTTTGGTAGACTTAAATTTAGACTCGAAGTCACACAATATTTCTATATGAATGAAAGAAAAGAGAAGAGGAGATAATTCAGAATAGTAGAAAAAATATTCTGAATTGAAATAATTTGCAAATGATCTGATAAGTGCTTAAATGTGACGCATTTTAGCACATAAGGTAGGGTATTTTAGTCCATTCATCTATCTTACTTTCATGTCGTAGTACTTATTTGTGTTTTTGCCTATTTCAGGTCAATAAAGTTCAAACAGGCTAAAAGGATCCATTTAGCTCAATTTTGGAGCTAAGGAGCAAAATTGGAAAGAAGTCAGAAATTTGCAATCCAGAGGAACTTTGATCGATCGAAGGAAATCCCGATCGATTGAAGTCGGCTACAATCGATCGAAAAGAGGTGATGCCAGCTCAGCAAAGTGGGTAGGGCCAAGAAGATATTTTGATGCCACGTCAGCTTCGATCAATCGAAGCTAAGTATTTAATCGATCGAAAATCTTCGATCGATTGAACTGATTACTGGCAGTGAGCTGTTTTAATTCTCGAGCATGCCGAACTCTACCTAACTTGTGTAGCTGCAAATTTCCTCCAATTATAGGCTGTATTTCTATCTTGGTGCCTACTCAAAGAGGCTTGTAATTGATTCATTGAACCATATTGTAAAAAAATATCATAAAGTTCTTTTACCAAAAAGAGAAATAGTTTTTCTCTCTAGAACTAGAGTTTTGGGAAGAAAGTAAGGACGAAGATGGTGATGTTAACCTCCAAGCAGCTAGCCCTTGAGGGTTCCATGACCATTACAATGAGTGGCTAAATCCTTCTCTTTGGGCTAAAGATAGCCCCTAGGCTTGCTTCCTAAACCTAACTTTTGTGTATTTTTGGGGATTTTAGTTGTAATAGATGTTTTAACCATGAATAAATATAGATCTTGTGATTCTTACTTGATTTGTATGGATTAATGCTTTCAATTGATCATTTAGTTCTATCCATATGTCTATGTATGCTAGAATGAATGTTTATGTATTTGTCTCTAGATTTAACGAAATTAATGCATGTCTATGTGTGTTGATATTATTAGTCTAGTGATGGTCAAGGCATGGTGCTTAATTGAATACTCTTGTGATTTATTTGATGGGTCATACTTATATCTTGATGGATTGTGCTACATCTTTAGTTTAATTAGTTTAATTTTCCTGTCACTAGTTTAGTTGTAATGTAATTGCTTTAATTTCTTAGATAGGTGGACAATCTATTCTTGTTGTTTGATGTTCCATATTTATTAATGTAAATAGTACATTTCTCTAGATTATTGTGTGTGCATTAATTATGGTTTAATTCAATGGTTATTGGTGTCATTTGATAGGTTGTGTTATTCACTAGATTAACTAGACAATCTATGCTTATTTGCCATCCACGCTTAGTTTTCAATTAGTGGCACACACACTCATTTTACAACTTAAATTTCTCCATTAATTTACAATTGCTAGTGTTTGGTGAAGTAAAACTTAGTGGTGAACTCTAAGCCCCAAGACTTTCCTCTCATATATCTTTCCCTAATTTCTAGATTGTTACTTACTTGCGTTGTTTTAATTGAACCAATAGTTTAATCAAATCAAACCATCTTTTGATCATTCGACATATTAATCCATCATTGATCCCAAAATACCATTCATTTCCCTTGGGACGATCCCTGCTTACTTTAGCTACATTAATAGTTAGTAGTGATAGTGGCATTATATAAATTCAAACTTGGCCACATTTTACACCACAATTGCAATTTGGGTATTGACACACACCAAGTTTTGGCGTCGTTGCCGGGGATTGGCAACGCCGTATTTTGGAACCAATTAGGAATTAGTACTCCTTTGATCTTGTCTTTATTTTATTTTATTTTGGTTACTTATTGTGTTTGTTCTTGATTGACTAGGTACATTGAGCCAAGGGAAGGGAAGCAAAGGGAAATTCTAAAGCAAAAGAAGCAAGCTAAACTAAACAAAGTAAAAGCATAAAAAAGCTAAAAATAAAAAATTGCAAAGCAAAGCAAGGCAAAGAAAATTGAAAACAAATTTGAAGTAGCTTAAGGACCTTTTGTGAGCTTTTCTAACTATCTCTCTAGTTAAATCGTCGGCCCGCGTGGAGGCTATCATATCTAATTTTACCACTCATAATAGAACGATTCTGTATAGGATAGTGCTATAAAGAGAGGTATCGAACCCACATGGAGATAAGATTTAGATTCAGTCTTCAATTTAGTTTTATCGGTTTACAAGTGGCTGGTTGAAAATTTTGTTTGGTTGTCACGATTAAAAGCAAATTAAAATTAAAACAAAATATTAAACTAAGTAATCAAAGAGAGAAATCCTAGGGCTTTGACTTCACCACAATCATCATACTATGGTTAATTGCATCAACTCTGGGGATTTAACCAGTTATGTTTTTAAATGAATTGAACTCAATAACATTCGTTCAATTCGGGTTTTAAAGAAAGATGTTTTACAAAATTCAGTTAACTGTAACCTATCTGCTGTTAGCATTGACTATCCACCTACCTACTCTAACTACTTTAACTACTTTGCAAATAATCCACCTTTCCTAAGCATAGATTATGAAAACATTCTTTTATAAAAAACATTAGAACACCATTACATGACCTATATTCTCATGTCCGGCAGGGCTCAGCCAGATACTGTCCAATAAGATAGGTTGAGAATAAATAACAAACAATTATATCTAAGACAAGGTAATAACAGTTTGTGATCTGTTAAAGCATGAAAACCAATTGAGTTGTCTCAATTGCTCATAGTCATATAATCAAGAAAACATAATATATTAAAATAATCCCAGAGTTAAGAACAATCAAACCATAATACTAGATTGGGTTACATCAGTGCCCTAAGAGAGGAATTAGCTATTCATGATGATGTCGGATATCATCTGTATTGGAGTTGTCTCCATCATCACGAACAACACTTCTCTTCTCAAGATCTTCACCTTCTAAGGTTGTGGAAACCCTAAAAACCACCACAGTATCAGCCTTCTGAATCATACGGGAAAAAGGACTTGGAATTTCGGACCTCCTATATCAAGGCTTAAGCCTTCTTTTATAGAAGAAAATAAGGATCTGGTGGGCTTTTAGGTCTTCTAGCTCATTTAGAATGAGATACGGCTTGAAAAGAAAACATTCCGGTAACTTAAATCTGATATGTCATGGAAGGCTTTAGCTTTAGGAACAAAGGCTCAAGCTTTAAGGTTCAAGCTCGAGCTTAAGGAACAAGGCTCAAACTTCTCTGAATTGATGCTCGAGCTTCAAGAATTGGTGCTCGATCTTCACTTAGACACTTAGCCAAATTTCTCCAATTAATTTCCGAAAAGTCTTTTTATTCAACACTTAAAATATTCTTGGGATTGAAATCTTTTAACATTGCTTGATCCAAGCTTCATGGGCTCGAGCATTTAGTTCTCAAGGTTCGAGCTTCAATGGATGGTGCTCGATCCTTGGGGTTAGGCACAAGGTCTGGGAGCTTGGAAATTAACCCTTTGAATTCCGGCGCCTTGTGCTCGAGCTTAAGGGTCAAGGCTCGAGCACCCTATGGTCAGGCTCGAGCACCCTTTGTTCAGGCTTGAGCCTGAAGGTACAACGCTCGAGCTTTAATGCTTTGTTGATTTTTTTTCTCTGACTTGTAAGGCTCGAGCCTCAAGACTTGGGCTCGAGCTTTGGATATTAAACTCCTCCAAACTTCACAATTAAAGCTCTCGACTTACTCTGAATGACCGACAACGACTCTGTAAGTTTCAATATCATCATAAAGTCCGGGTTTTAACCATTTCTCTGGGAAAGTACCTACAAACACATATTAAGCATAAATCAGTCTAAATATGGATAGAAGTATTACCTAAGGCCTTGACATACGTATATTTAGGGGCTCGAATATGCAATATTCAGCGCTTATCAGAGGGAAGGTTTAATTTCTTAGATAGATCGTCGGCCCGTGTAGAGGCAATTTATTTTTCTTACATATTGTTTAAAGTATAGGAGTATGGGATCAATGTATGTGGAGGTTTGTTGTTGATTGACTTGTTGCGGAGGAGAAATGATTGTTACTTGTTATTTGCTACTTGCTAGTTGTTATTTGTTTTGATTGTGCATACAAGGTCGTAGGTTATTAAATCATATTATTGTCCCACTTAATTTGAATCTTGAATCCATTATTCGTAATCCTAGGGGAAGGGTAATTCTAGTGACTCCATTTCATCAATCGAGGAACATAATGAGGACCATGTGGAGGACCTTGGTCACATCGACCAACAAGGCATCTTTCACCCTAATGTGCATCAACATCATGATAACATTCAAGTACCATTAGGCATGCCTAGACCCTTCATTCCACAACAACAAGGCCAAGTTACAATGGGAATGCCTTGGCCAATTTTGATTCCACCTCCACTTTCCGTTGTTTAAGCAAATCATGGTGCTCGTGTCGAGCCACCAATTGTGAATCCTCCTCTTGCTTTAAGAGATCATTATCAGTTAAATGAGTATAATGCACCAACATTCTTTCAAGTACCTCCATTTAGAGCACACCATTATGAGATTAAACCACAAACAATTCAAATGCTTCCCAATTATCATGGGCTACCAAGTGAAGAACCTTACAAGCATTTGGATAAGTTTCTTGGAGTGTGTTTTACTATGAAATACACGGACATGCCGGAAGAGGTTTTGAGATTAAAACTCTTCCATTTTACCCTTCAAGATAAAACAAAATACAGGTTTAACAATTTGAGGCCTTCTTCGGTAATTTCATGGGAAGAGATGCAAAAAGAGTTCTTGAAAAACTACTATTCGGTATCAAAGACCAATGCAATGAGAACTTCAATTCGAGAATTTTCTCAAGGGAAAGGGGAAATGTTTCATGAGGCATGGGAGCCATTGATCGATTTGCTTAGGAAGTGTCTACACCATGATATTCCTAAATGGCAATTGGTTCAATTTTTCTTTGAAAGTTTGTCGGATAATTATAAAAGGATGGTTGATGCTTTTATTGGTGGTTCTTATCTTGATAGGCATGAAGATGATGTATAGCGCTTATATGAGAACTTGAGTGAGAATTCAATGCATCGATCTTTATCATCTAAAAATGGTAGAAATATAGGTGGAAGGAAGAATGTCGGCTTATATCAAGTTGACAATTCTAATGATATAGACACCGGAGTAAAGTCTTTATCCTAAAGGTTTGATTAATTTTTTATCAACCAAAGTTTGGCGAATCAAATGTCTTCCTCCCCTAATCATACTCATCATCCTTCCAATGAATCATGCATGACTTGTTCTAGTGTTTTACATTCTACTTCCAACTGTCCCCATGGACATGTGCAAAGTGAACACCATGAACAAGTGAATGCCGTTTTTGTCAACCAAGGGAATAATCCCTATAGCACTCATTGTAATGCCGGGTGGAGGAACCATCAAAATTTCTCTTGGAAAAGCCAAGGGGAAGGCTCAAACCCTCCCCAATGTGGTTTCCAAGGCAAGTATGTTCTGCCCCGACTGCAAGACCAAGGTTCCCAAGGTTATCGTTTATCTAATCAAGCATCACACGAAACCAATTTTCAAACTCTCATTTTCCAAACTAATCTTTATATTCTCAAGGAAATTTAAGGAGTCCCGCATTTAAAGAAAAAGTTCTAATCGCTTTGGGTACTTTGGAGGCAAATACCCAATTGCTTCATTCTCATTCCCAATCAATTGCAAAGCTAGAAACCTAAGTCGGGCAAATAGCTAGTACATTGAATGCTAGGGAAAAAGGGAAAATGCCTTTGAATCCACCACCAAAGCAACAATTTGTTGTGGAGACCAATTCCTCTTCGGAAGGTCACGTACTTGAACATATGAATACGGTGACCACTTTGAGAAGTGGAAGAGTTTTTGATAATCAAGTTGGTGTTCCTAATGAAGAGAGTGAATCAGTGCAACCAAAAGTTGACACCCATCCCGTCTCACATCCTATTCCTCCTTCATTGCATGTAAAAGAATCTAATGTTGAAAATGTTAAAAAGAATGATTTTGAAAAAGTTTTTGAGCCCAAGGCTCTATTTTCGGATGCTTTAAAAGCATCCACCTCTTTTAAAAAGCAACAAAATAAAGCTAATGAAATCATTGATGTGTTTAGGTAAGTAAAAATCAATCTTCCTCTCTTAGATGCAATTCGACAAATTTCGACATATGCCAAATTTTTGAAAGCTCTATGCATACTTAAGAGAAAGGACAAAAGCCAATCTCTAAAAAAAGTTGTTTTAACTGAGCAAGTAAGCTCAATTTTGCAACACAACACCCTCCCAAAATTCAAAGATCCCAGTTCACCAACCACTTCATGCACTATTAGTGATCATCTTATTAATCGGGCTCTTCTTGATATAGAAGCGAGTGTGAATCTTTTCCCTTACTCGGTTTATATTTAATTGGGCTTAGGTGATTTGAAACCAACATCGGCAGTTTTGCAACTAGCCGACCGATCAATTAAGAAGCCCTAGGGTATCACTGAGGATATTTTGATTAAAATTGACAAGTTTTTCTTCTCGGTTGATTTCATTGTCATTGACACGGAGCCGGTCCCAAATCCTAAGAGCCAAATTCCCGTTATCCTTGGCCGTCCTTTCTTGGCTACCGCAAATACCAACATCAATTATAGGACGGGGATAATGAAGATTTCATTTGGTCACATGAAAGTGAAGTTGAACATTTTTAATCCAACCCTGAATTCATTAGACAAGCATGAAGATGTATGTGTTGTTGAAAAATGTCTTGAAAATGAATTTGACAAAAATGAATCTTTGTTTGGTATTGAAACTTCAAATGATTTGTCTTCCAAAAAGATTTCAAGAGATGTTGATTTAAAGTCGAGTGTTGAAAGGGCATGGAAGCCTAAAAATTTCATTGGCAAAGGGCCATCAATTTCACTTGAATCAAATCCAATAAATTCCTTAGGGAATAGTTTGTTTGGTGGGATTCAAAATTCCATTCACCCCACCAAAGAGGGGATGCATACCAAGATCTTTGATCCGGGCTAAAAGAGCCCAACGTCTTGCTAAAGACGTTAAAGACTAGTGTGTTTCATAGGTTTCACAACTCTATTCCTCCCTTATTTCTTGTTTTGATATTTTCTTACATCGTTTAGATATGTGTTGAACTGAAAAATTCAGCTTCCAGGAAAGTTTTTGCATTTTGTGCATTTCCAGTGACGTTTTGATCGAACGAAGTCATGTTCAATTGATCAAAATTCCACTTCGATCGATCGAAGCCCCTGAATCTATGACTTTTCACATTCCATTTCGATCAATCAAAGCTCATTTCAATCGATCAAAATCCATTTGGATCGATCAAAATTAAGTGTTCAATCAATCAAAGTTCTTCGATCAATCAAAAATGCGTCTTTTGAAATTCTGAAAAATGCTTTGGCCATTCGTCTTCCCCCTAACCCTAATTTTATTTTTATTTCTCTCTCCTCGCTTATTTTTCTTTTTCTTTCTTTCTTCTCTTTCCTCCTCCTTCTCTCTCAGCACACCCATCTCTTTTTCTCCCCGATTCTCTATCTCCCTCCCTTCCTCTCAATCTTAAACTCTCTCACTCTTTATTTCCCCCATAACCCAAACCATCACTATAACAACCCGGTTATTTACCTCCCTTTCTATTTTCTTGAAATTTTACGGATAAATTTTTTTCGTTTAATTTTCTTTTCCGAGTTCTGTTTCTTGTCACTTAGTGTCGTCTCGAGTGCTTGGAATTGATTTCTGAGACTCTTTCGTTCGGATTGACAACTTCCTTTAAGGACCGAGTCATTTTCACATTTTTATTTTTTGGCACTATTCATCTTTCGTCTTTTTCTCGGTTGTCACTTTGTTGGCATAACCTCACTTTTCGTGTTCGGTTTTGCTTCCACTTTTGTATGCACTCATGATATATGATTTCTTAGAGACGTGTGTTTTTACTTTCCTAGAAATGCATGCCATTTGTGCACTTTCTTCCTTAGGGGTGTGGATGCACACTTTTCTTGGAATTTTCCTTTCTTTTGGGGTCACTAGTGTAATTACTAAAAGTAATTATTTTTCATCTTAGGGACCATTTTGTAATTTTATTTGGAAGATATTTTCAAAAAGGACCTTTTTGCAATTTTTGAAAAGTGTGACAAGTGTCACACTCTCATTGATCCACTTGTTGACATTTGTGTGGGGACACTTTTGATACCTTGGATGATGACATGTGGAGGGTGGAGATTTATCCACTTGTTGACCTAGGATTGGTGCACTTGTTGGCTTGGATGGTTGACAAGTGTAGGCTTGAGATTAAGCCTAGGAAGGAGCCATTGATTTGTGACAAGTGTATACTCCAAATTTAGTCTTGTAAATTACTTTTGGGCCACTTAGGGATTATGGTTTTAAAAAAGGGTTTCTGTGCAATTGACCAAGACTTGTGTGTGTTGACTATGGTGTAAGATCACATAGTGAGTGGAGGATTTCTAATTCCTCCACTCACACTTCATCTCATTATTTCATTCTCTTCCTTACAAGAAAACCCTAGCCTCCATGGATGGAGCTTGATGCTTAAGCTTTGACCTTGATTTTTGAGGGCCTTCCACTCACCTTAGACCATGAAGCTTGGAACACTTTTTGTTCCTCTCACTCTCCTCTTCATAACCCTAGAAGGGTTTGCCATTTTGTGTTGATTTGCCTTGGATTATAGGGAAACGCTTCTCTAGTGAGGTAGGGGATGTTATAGACTTATATTTTTGCTATCTTGCATGCTATTGATGTTTATATAAGTTGTATGCATGTGTTTTGTTAATTTGAGAAATTAATGATTGTTGTAACTTGCATATAACTCACTTTTGACTTGGTATATGGCATGGCTATGACTTGATCTTTGTTGTATGTTAATTTGGAATGATTTGAATAGGTTTTCAAATTTAGAGATTTAATGAATTTAATTTGATTTAAATTCTAGTAAATTGTGTATTGCTTGTATCCCATTTTGGACTTGATATGTGGTATGACCATGACTTAGTGCTTGTTATATATTTATTTGGGATCATTTGAGTGACTTTTGAAAATTAGAGATTTAATTAATTTAGGATTAATTAAATTCCACATGATGTTATCTTGCTCACTTTGTGAAATTGATGTGATATTTGCAATCACAATGAAATGGACATTCACATATATTATTTTGAGAATTTTTGGACAACATTGATTTTTAGAGAAATTAATTAATTAGGTTTATCAATTTCTACTTAGGGTTCTAATGAGTTAGACTTGTATTTCATGGGGCTTTTGTCTTTTTATCACGTATCATGACTTGTTGCAACTTAGCTCTATTAATGTAGTTAATGAACTTGCACCCTTACATTGGAATGATTTAATTATTCAAGAGTTGTTAAACAAATAATTGAATCTTAATCTTATGCTTGTGGTATATTTACATCAATGGATTCTATGTGCTATATATATTTTGGTTGTAGTTTATGTTGATGCATACCATGATTTCTTGACATTTCACATGCCATCATAGTTGAGAACTTAGGGCATGACACGTGTGTTCCAAAATCTTGGTTGTGCATGGAATGTGGTTTAATGTAAGTCTTGTATCTTGATACTACTTTGGTTTGCACAACTTGTTGATTTTGGGACTTGGGATATCAATCAAGAATTGACATGGCTAGGACTTGGTTCTAGTACGGGGAATTGTCCCTCTAAACTATAGTGCGCACTAGGGGAAAGGTACCCATGGGTTAGTAGCCCTAAAGAGATCTCAAGAGTACGGTTTTAATCCGGGCGATATCCAAGTTTCCACATTGGTTGATTTCACTCTTTAAATTTCAAGTTGCTATTCCTTGAAGATTTAAACTTGTCATGTATGTGAAATGCTCCAATCTTGTTTCATTGCATAGATTTTATGCTTCATTCGTGATTTAACTCCTTAAATTTCAAGTGTTGTATTCTTTGAAGATTTAAGATTCTTTTCATGTTATATGGAATATCTCATCCTTGTTTAATTGCATAGATATTATGCCTTGTTCTTGATTCCATCTATAGCTCTTTTCGTGGCATGTGAATTG
This sequence comes from Cornus florida, assembly GCF_030987335.1. Classification (NCBI taxonomy): domain Eukaryota; kingdom Viridiplantae; phylum Streptophyta; class Magnoliopsida; order Cornales; family Cornaceae; genus Cornus; species Cornus florida. The sequence continues at coordinate 51,907,427 of NW_026775572.1, forward strand.
TTACAACTTTGTCAAATTGTGTAGATATTATACATTATCCTTGATATCATGTATTCCTTTTGTCGTGTTCATTGGAATGCCCCAATCTTGTTTACTTGCATGGAAATTATGCCTTATTCTTGATTTCATGTATGACTCTTTTCATGTCTCGTGAAATGTTTCATCCTTGTTTAGTTGTATAGATATTATGCCTTGTTCTTGAATCTGTGTTTAACTTGCATAGATATTGTGCCTTGTTCTTGAATCCGTGTTTAACTTGCATAGATACTATGCCTTGTTCTTAAATCCATGTTTAATTTGCATAGATACTATGCCTTGTTCTTGAATCCTTGTATAACTCTTATCGTGTTAATCAGAATGTTCTAATCTTGTTAATTGCATAGATATCGTGCTATGTTCTTGATTTCGTGTATTATCCCTATCGTGTTAATTTGTATGTCCCAATCCTGTAAATTGCAATGCTGTATGTGATTCATGTTAATCTATAACTTTTCATGTTTCATGAAATGTTCCAACTTTGTTCTATTGCATAGATATTATGCCCTGTCCCTAATTTCAAGTATTCTTCTTATCGTGTTGTATGGACTATTCTGAACCTTGTTAAATTGTATTGAAAATGCAATTCTTGTTGATCTATACTCAAACATCCTTCTTGTCGTGTTCTGTGGATTATCCCAATCTTGATTTATTTCATATACGTATGTATATCATGATTCTTGTTAATTTATGTTCTAGGGTAGCTTAGGATGCTCCCTGAGTCTCACTTTAATATAGACGTTAGGTGGCATGAGCCCCTTTAACATGTTTCACTTTAAGGTGATAAATTGTAAAACGCTAGGTCGATGCATGCTCATTTCCTACGGGTAGCTTTATGTTACTCACCCCTACGATACTGGGGCATATTTCAGGTACAAGAATTAAAGTTGAGACTCCCATTATGCTTGTATGACTTGTGGACTTGAAGACTTCCATTTTTGTGAAGGTTGGCTCGGAATGCCTTTTGTAGCTTTATTTGATAAAATGTGTATATTTGATTCCATATATGTAATGTGCACATGAGTGTACTCCTTACAATGTATTTGACATGTATGAGATGAGGCTGTAGGCCAATGACATGTATTTGTATCGTATGTAGTTTTGACTTCATGAAATATTATGAAAATATTGAAAAATGTTAAGTTATTGTTTCACCATGTTTGCATCGGGTGTGGGAATTCCATTCTTACTCTTTCATAGGATCTCATTAGTCATGTTTGAAGTGTGTCCAAGGGCCAAACAGTCATTTGAAATCATTTCCTAATTTTAGATTTCAAATTTTCCATTCCAAGTTCATTTTTGCCTTTTTAGCCGTCGGGGGGTTGGATTTTGACTTGGCCATTTCTGGGAGTCGCGGACCATTCCCGCGCACTCAAAATCACTTATTACATTTGCGCCCATATTCATTTCAGCCAAGAAGTCCATTTGGGGTCAAAAGCATGTTTGGTGCAAACTTACATTTTTTGCAGTTTTGAGCCTAAACTGAGCATAAGGGCATTTTTGGGATTTTCACATGAAAAACAAAGTTTTCTTTTGACATAGTTGGCTAGAAAACATGATTTTGAGGATAGTTTCTTCTTTGTGTTTTTTTTAAAAAGGCCCAGAAAGTCCTCAAAACTGCATTTCAAGGTTGCATTTCAGGTGCAGCCTATAGTAGTTCGAGCGCTCTAAAGGGGGGTTCGAGTGCTCTAACTTTGGGCAGAACTCTCGGGGCAATTTTTGAGCACTCAAAGCCCTTGCTCGAGCGCTCAAGGTACTGTTCACGTTTGTATGTGTCTTGGTTCAGCACTGCACCTCCGACTTCAAATTATCATATCTTCTTCGTTTTAACTCCGAATTAGGCGATTCTTGAGTCTAAATTGACCATGTTGAAGTAAGCTTTCCAATGGTACCAATTTAAGATTCATATTATTCTTGTAGCTCAAGATATTCAAGTTTTAGTAAGGTTGTGTCTGTTTTTGGTTAGAACCGGGATAGGGTTTCCCTTCCTTCGACTTCAGAACTTGATATCCTTGCCGTCCGGACTCCGAATCAAGTGATTCTTGAGTCTATCTTTATTAATTTTTTGTTGTCTTTCCAATGGCATGCACGGTGGCACCCATTTCAGTGTGGAATGACCATTTTGCCCCTAGGTTCATTCTTATCCATTTTTGAAACGTTGCTTCCGCATTTTCTCCCTTTGGGTTTCGTGACCTCATTGAGGGTCACATTGGTGTCTTGGAGGAGTGTTGTATCTCTAGAGACCATTGTTCTATCTTTTGCTTCCGTATTTGGATCCGTTTTGGGTCATCACAGGACACACTGGGTTGAAAAATCCAGGGTCGTCACAATCACCCCCTCATTCTCTTCTTATCATTGGCAAAAGGAATCACCGCCGAACCTCTATTTTTCCCGGCGAAAGCTTTGGCCAAAGGCTAAGCTTGTTTTCATCTTCTAGCTTGAATTTCTCTCGGGTCTTCACATTCTCGTCATCTCCCGCCGATTTAGGCCAAAGAGAGTTTGATCCTTCATTCTGGCGACCTTTGAACTTTTCGGTGATGCTCCGGCGAAGTTCCAGTCACCATCTCCGGCCACAATTGGTCGGAAAATTTTCAGAAAATCCCAAAGCTCTCTCTCATTCTTTGTTTTTTATTTTCTCTCTCGGGTATGTCAATTTTGCATTTTCATTTTGTTTTATTTTTAATTTTCATTTTTGTATATATTTCATTTTGTTTCAATTCAAACTGAAAAATAAAAAAGATTGAAAAACAGAAAATTAAAAAATTAATTGAGACTGAAAATTTGAAAATGGACCTTGGAACTTGTTTGTAGCACTGTGATGTGGAGATTGTGGAGTTTGTTATAATTTGTTGAGAAATGGATAATGGGCTTTAAATGAATTGGATATGTTGAAGTGTGTTAATATAAAATTAAATTTTAAACTGTGATGCATGTATAAGTTTTGAAAGGAAATGATGTTGAGATTTTTGGAAAATACAATTCTGCCTTAGTTTAAACTCTCTACATGGAACTTTGTTTGTCAATGGTAAATAAGATTGTTGATCTTGTTAAGTTGAATTGTGAAATGGAATTGGAATTGAAATGTTGCAATTTGAAATTGAAATTGGAATGAATTGTAGTTGTTGGTGTAGTTTAGAAGGAGAATTGACATATTCTAAATTGGCTTTGTGGATTGATTGTGGGCAGTGTCCCTTGTTGAAATGTTGAATAGATTTGATTTGAAATGACATATGATTTTTTGATTGTTGATTGAATGATGAAATAAGTATGTAATTGTTGTGTTTGAAATTTTGGGAATGTCCGTTTTTAAGGGGAAACCATGCCGGATTTTTGAAAAAATTAGATTTAAACCTTGATGTTTTATTCCAAAAGGCATGTTGTTTGTTTCTAAAACTTGAAATGGATTTTGGAAAGAGTTTTGAAGTGTGGATTTGAATTGAAAAGAAAGAAATTTTTAAGTTCTTGAAAATGTTTTGAAAATTCAAGTTGCCTTGAAATGAATAGTTTTTGACTTTGGTTGTGAAATATCATGAACTTCTTGTCTAAATGAAATTTTCTTTGAAATTGAAATATTTTGGAAACTTTGAATTTGTAATGGCATTGAAAAATTGGAATTGTTATGAGCATGAACCCGACTTGTTTCATTTACTTGTCTTGAATATGAAATGTATGGATGTGTTTTGAAATTGTCTTAATTGCTTGCAAGCATGACTTGACTTAAATTTTTTTATCTTTGAACTTGAAAATGAAATGTCTTGCCTTAAATGCTTAAATGAGTTTCAAATGGACCTCTTTGAAAAGTTTTGATTTGATTCAAGTGCCTTGTTTGGTAAAATAATCTTTAATTGTTAAAATACTTTGTGATCATACTTTTTGGGTTTCAAATGATTCAAAAGGAAAATTTTGACCTTTGTTTTGAAAATGAGAAGTCAAGTTATATAATTCCTTCTTTTGATGTTCATTCATTGCATAATTCTTGTCATGAAGCTTTTATATAATGCAATCGAGTGTTTCGACTCCAAAGTTTTCAAAAATTCTAATTTTGCCCCAAAAGTGTCGAGTAATTCCAAAGTTAACCAAAATGCCCTTGTTTGAGTTGAAGTTTGTTCCATTTGAGTCCTTTCCATCCATTTGCATGTGCTAAGTGCCTTTGAACTTGTTTGTGATGCAATTCTTGATTCTTACCATTTCAATCCAACTTTTTGAAATCATATGATTCCATTGTTGCTTATTGACTTAGAAACTTGTCAAATGTGTTCCTCTTTGAATAATTGTGTGCCCTTTGGAATAATTGCAACTTGTTACTTGTATATACACCATTTTACACACACTTATGTCTCATTGACAGTTTTTGAAAGTTTGTGCATATTTCAAATCTATCTTCTTGGAATTGAGCTTTGATTAAGTTTGGGGGTGTGTTATGGATCTTTGGAATTTAAAATGCACGAATTGGATGATGTTTCTGTTCTTTGGCCTTAGTATCACTTTTTGAGCTTCAATTGAATTTAGAAATGAAATTTTACCTAAGTCTAAGGATATGTTTACTTTGTCTTGAAAATTGTCTGTTAAAATGCCATTTGCTTGATGTCATATACTTGTGATCCATTCATGAGAGCCAAGTAAGGGCTTATGACCGAGGTTCTTTCCGGTCCTGATTTTGATTCAACAATGGTAAGCTTCTTGTATTCTCACTTGTTGACCATTCTATGTTTCATTTAAGCCTTAGAGGGGATCACGAGCCATGAGTGATCATAGGATGTTGATTTTTTTTTTGCATTAGAGTATGGGATATTTCTTTGTCTGGAGTTATATGTACATCATTCAGATATATGCCATCTAGTTGCTTACCATGTCCAGGATTCTTTCTTGAACTTATTTGTCATAACATGTTTTGGATTGTAGTATTTTGCAACCGTGCATTCCACTTAGTCTTTATTACATGACATACATGTTTCTTGAGTCCTAGGTTGACATTTGCCATGATTATATGCTCTATGTTATCCTGCCTGCTCCATTTGCTCTTAACTGTTGCACTTGTAGACATTCTTGCTTAGGAATTGATACGATGTCATCCTAGGGTCTACTTGTCTTATCATTGCAGCATCTACTTGAGTTTTAGGTTTGTAAATGCACGTAGCATCATTTATGCATATCACAACCTCTGCCTACCCTGTTGATCATATTTCTGCTTAAAATGTTTCAAATGTGACTTTTCTGCCCTCTATGCCATCATTGTATTGTTTAGCATATATGAGATTACTTATTATGCTTTAATCTATTCTATCTAGTTGAGGCATGTTGAATGATACTTGTGAAGCCTTCTTAATCATTTCTTGCACAAGCATGATCCTATTTGTCTATTATTTGCTTCTACTTGATTCAGGCATGTTTTGTGTTTTCTTATTAGTTATTTACCTTATGCTATACCTATGCACTGATATATTTTTGTTGCTTTTGCAGATGCAGTGCAGACAAAAGACTCTTGCTAGAAAGCAAGTATAGAGCGTTCCACAGCCTCCTCCTCGTCCTCTAAATGCATAGTCTTCTTCTTCATCTTCGTTTTTAGCACCTATAGCAGTCCATTTCGATCCATCTTCTATGGATGCCAAGCATCCTGTTGTCTAAGAGGTTCCGGCTGAGTCTTACTCCCATAAGAAGCTAGAGCCCGAGTATAGATTCGACCGTGATCTTTTCTCCGAGCTAGACCAGACTAAGTGGTCCTATAATGAGCTTGTTCGGAGAGGCATTAACGTCATTATGACACCAGCAAACACAGTTGTCTATCCTCAGTTGGTTGCACTGTTCTACCAGCACCTCCGGATGGATGAGGAAAACAAACTTCTTTTGCATACCACTATTTATGGCCAAGAGATTGACATTTCTCTCCCAACCATAATTGCTGCTAGCCGATGCCCCCACTCATTTCCATTGGCAGCTGATTCTCAAGATCCTTTGTATCCTAGTGCTCCCCCTTTTCCATCTAAGCTGACCATGGTAGCTACACTATCTCCACATGCTACCTTTGAAGGCAACACCTTTGCAGACCGGGTTGAGATTGATCCCCAGTATTGGTTCATTGATTCCGTGTTGCACCTCAATGCCTTTCCACCAGGCCATGGTACTTAGAAGCAAGAGGGGATTTTTCAGGCTCTATACTGTTTGAGCCAGGGTTACTATATTTTTGTCCCTGCACTTATTTGGGAGCTCATCCATAAGTTTTGGAAGAATCTGTATCATACGCAGTATTCTAGAGCTACAGCTTGGCCTTTACCTTATGGTTATCTAGAGCTGCAGCTCGGCCTTTACCTTATGGCTATCTCATTACTCAGCTGCTACTTGACTAGGGCTACTAGTTTAACCCAGATGAGATCTCTGAGACTGATGCAGAGAGAGAGAGGAGAGCCTATGATTAGGCCAGGTGGATAAAGACCTATAATTCTTGCCTAAAGAACAGAAAGAACAAGGATATGAAGAGACAATAGGAGCGGCATCGAGCAGCAGAGGAGGCAGCTCCAGAGGATGATACCGTAGATAGATCTCCTTCTAAACAGAGGCGTCGCATTACCACTTCAGGTTCTACCTCACAGCCAGATATGCCTACTGCATCTCAGCGGGCTGGCCCTTCTCATGTTCCTCCCATCGAGCCGATAGCATAGACTGACACTCGATCCCGTCATACCAGTACTGATTCTAGATATATATCTGAGGTTGCTCAGCTACACACGGACTTCATTTCCTCTAGAGCTAATATGACCAGAAGACACGAGGATGTCACGAGGCAGCATAATGATCTGGTAAGGAGACATGATGACTTGATAGGGATACACGATGATTTAGTTAGGCAATCTGATAATCTGAGGGTAGATGTAGCTGAGGTGAGGCGTGAGCTCGGAGCATTGAGGACAGACCTTACGACTTCTCTCACTCGCCATAGTAATCAAATGTTCGACATGCTGCAGCACATTGCCGATATGATGACTCCAGATCCTACTACCTGATTCCATCATTCTCTCTCTCCTACTCATTATCTGTCATTGATACTTGCACTATTATTGCTGAGATATTTTTGCACAATCTTAGCACTTCCACTAGTTTTGGTTATTATTTTTGATACTATTTCTTGCACTGCACTTGTTATACATTGATCTTTGGATATTTGGTTTTGGATTTATTTGCTATATATGGATTTTTGGGATTTTGATTTCAGTTTTGGATATTCTGCACTTTACATTGCTAGATGCCATGATTTTTGCCCAGTTCTCAGTTTCATCTCTCATTTATATCATTGATGCATATACTTTAATAGTTGTTAGCGTGACTATTTTTAGACAGGTTTTCAGAATTTAAGTTTGGGGGTGCGCCTTCTAAAGCTAAGCTTCCGTTGCCGGGTCCCTTTTGCTTCACCCATTTGGTATACTCTTTCCATTTTCTATTGCTTCTTTGTACATTAAGGACAATGCACATGTTAAGTTTGGGGATGTATTAGCATATTTTACATGTCGCACTTACTTTCTATGCATGTGGTATGATTTGAGAGCCTTGAGCTATGTTTTTGATCTTTTGAGGACCATGATACTCAGAATTTAAAAATTGCTTGACTTGAGAGTCCAATACTCCTTGTATGCTGTGTGGATGCCATTTAGGAGTAAATTTTTTGAAAGATTGATATCTTACTTGCATTTGTGGTCCACATCATCCTGATTTTGTGATTATTTTGAGATTCGCTCTAAGATTCTACACTAGCACAGGTGCACACTAGCATTCATTTATGGGGTATATGTTTTGTTGACTATTGTTTTGATTATATCCCAATTGAGCTAGTAGTGTATTGAAAACTTTCATTCTTGATAAAGGTGGATAACAAACCCTTTTCACTAAGTAACCGGGATTCTAGCTTCATCAAGCACTGAATTTCTCGCGCTGAAAGGTGGAGGTTAAAAAAAAAAAAAAAAAAATTTGTTGTAAAATCAAATAAAAAGTGAGGACTTCTCCCCAAAGGTGAGAAATGGGAAATGATTAGATGGAGGTTGTTTTGATTTGTAACCTAGTTGATTTGAGCTTGTAAGTCCTTAGGGGTGTTTAAATGTCTAATGCCCTAAAGTCGTCCGGTTTGGGAGTCATTGATCTAACGCTCAACCTCATGGATCGCTAGAAAGCTTAATAGATCAACACATTACACCATACTTCCATCTTTGATCCTCTAGGATAATTGAAAAAAAAAAATCGAGTGAAAAGAATAAACGCACCTAGATGAATAAAACTTTAATAAAAGGTTTATTCTTTGTCTTAATGATCGATACTATATTTGTGTGCTAGTTTGAGGCTGGATGTGATCATTTTTTTAGTTGGCTTAGATAGCAACATATTTGATGCCGGTTCACTTAAAAAGGATTCTAGAGTTGTTTTGATTTGCATGATCATTATCTTGATGTGTGGAGGACCATATTTGCTTGCTTGGTGTTGAGGTTTTGGGAGATTGCTTGGAAATGGTTGAAAAATTGCATACTTGAGGTAGTTTTCTCCTAATGCTTGTTTTGTATATTGGTACCTCTTTAGTGAGAAAGAGCTTAATGTTTGTGGGTATTATTTCTAGAAACCCTAACGAGACTACACCTATCCACTAGGAGTAACCTAGGGGTTCAAAAGGCTTGTTGCATACGCAAAATGCAATCGTATTCCCTACAAAAATGGCATTATCATTTTATTGCTTTCTAGTTCATAGTTGTATAGTTGTTTATTTCTTTATTTTCTTTGTAGTTCATTGCTAGGGACAAGCAATATCTAAGTTTAGGGGTGTGATAAGTGCTTAAATGTGACGCATTTTAGTACCTAAGCTAGGGTATTTTAGTCCATTCATCTATCTTACTTTCATGTCTTAGTACTTATTTGTGTTTTTTCCTATTTCATGTAATAAAGTTCAAACAGGCTAAAAAGAACCATTTAGCTCAATTTTGGAGCTAAGGAGCAAAGTTGGAAGGAAGTCAGAAATTTGCACTCCAGAGGAACTTTGATCATCGAAGGGAATCCCTGATCAATTGAAGTCAGTTACAATCGATTAAAAAAAGGCGATGCCAGCTCAGCAAAGTGGATAGGGCCAAAAAGATATTTTGATGCCACATCAACTTTGATCGATCAAAGCTAACTGTTTGATCGATCGAAAATCTTTGATCGATCGAACTGATTACTGGTAGTGAGCTGTTTTAATTCCCGAGCGCCCCGGACTCTACCTAGCTTGTGTAGCTGTGAATTTCCTCCAATCATAGGTTGTATTTCTGACTTGGTGCCCTAGTCAAAGAGGCTTGTAATTGATTCATTGAACTATATTGTAAAAAAGTATCATAGAGTTCTTTTACCAAAAAGAGAAATAGTTTCTTTCTCTAGAACTAGGGTTTTGGGAAGAAAATAAGGATGAAGATGATGATGCCAACCTCCAAGCTAGCCCTTAAGGGTTCCATGACCACTACAATGAGTGGCTAACTCCTTTTATTAGGGCTAAAGATAGCCTCTAGGCTTGTTTCCTAAACCTAGCTTTTGTGTATTTTTGGGGATTTTAGTTGTTAGTCTACTGATGGTCAAGGCATGGTGCTTAATTGAATACTCTTGTAATTTATTTGATGGTTCATACTTATTTCTTAATGGATTGTGCCACATCTTTAGTTTAATTAGTTTAATTTTCATGTCACTAGCTTAGTTGTAGTGTAATTGCTTTAATTTCTTAGATAGGTGGACAATCCATTCTTGTTGTTTGATGTTCTATACTTATAAGTGCAAAGAGTATATTTCTCTAGATTATTGTGTGTGCACTAATTATGGTTTAATTCAATGGTTATTAGTCTCATTTGATAGGTTGTGCTATTCACTAGATTGATTAGACAATCTATGCTTATTTGTCATCCATGCTTAGTTTTCAATTAGTGGCACGCACATTAATTTTAGAACTTAAATTTCCGCATTAATTTACAATTATTAGTGTTTGGTGAAGTGAAGCTTAGTGGTGAACTCAAAGCCCCAAGACCTTCCTCTCATATATCTTTCCCTAATTTCTAGATTGTTACTTACTTGTATTGCTTTAATTGAACCAATAGTTTAATCAAATCAAACCATCTTTTGATCATTCGACCTACTAATCCATCATTGATACTAAAATACCTTTCATTTCCCCTGGGACGATCCCTACTTACTCTAGCTACATTAATAGTTAGTAGTGGTAGTGGCATTCTATAAATTCAAAATTGGCCACACTTCACACCACAATTGCAATTTGGGTATTGACACACACCAAGTTTTGGCGTCGTTGCCGGGGATTGGCAAAGCTGTATTTTGGAACCAATTAGGAATTAGTACTCCTTTGATATTGTCTTTATTTTATTTTACTTTGGTTACTTATTGTGTTTGTTCTTGATTGACTAGGTGCATTGAGCCAAGGGAAGTGCAGCAAAGGAAAATTCTAGAGCAAAAGAAGCAAGCTAAGCTAAGCAAAGTAAAAGCATAAAAAAGCTAAAAATTAAAAATTGCAAAGCAAAGCAAGGCAAAGAAAATTGAAAATAAATTTGAAATAGCTTAAGGACCCTTTGAGAGCTTTTCCAACTTTCTATCTAGTTAAATCGTCGGCCCGCGTGGAGGCAAGTTTTAATTTTCTTAGATAGATCGTCGGCCCGTGTGGAGGCAATTTATTTTTCTTGCATATTGTTGATAGCAGGGGAGTATGGGATTAATGTATGTGGAGGTTTGTTGTTGATTGACTTATTGTGGAGGAGAAGTGATTGCTACTTGCTATTTGCTACTTGCTAGTTGATGTTTGTTTTGATTGTGCATGCATGGTCATAGGTCGTTGAATTCTACTTTTGTCCCACTTAATTTGAATCTTAAATCTATTGTTCGTAATCCTACGGGAAGGGGTAATTCTAGCGACTCTATCTCATCAACGGAGGAACATAATGAGGACCATGTGGAGGACCTTGGTCACATCGACCAACAAGGCATCCGTCACCCTAATATACATCCACATCATAATAACATTTAAGTATCATTAGGCATGCCTAGATCCTTCATTCCACAATAACAAGTCCATGTTTCAATGGGAATGCCTCGGCTATTTTTTGTTCCACCTCCACCTCTCGTTGTTCAAGCAAATCTTGGTGCTCGTGTCGAGCCACCAATTGTGAATCCTCCTTTTTGCTTTAAGAGATCATTATGTGCCAAATGAGTATAATGCACCAACATGCATTCAATTACCTCCATTTAGAGCACACCATTATGAGATTAAACCACAAACAATTCAAATGCTTCCCAATTATCATGGGCTACCAAGTGAAGAACCTTACAAACATTTGGATGAGTTTCTTGAAGTGTGTTCCACCGTGAAATACACAGACATGCTAGAAGAGGATTTGAGATTAAAACTCTTCCATTTTACCCTTAAAGATAAAGCAAAATAATAGTTTAATAATTTGAGGTCATTTTTGATAACTTCTTGGGCAGAGATGCAACACGAGTTCTTAAAAAAGTATTATCCGGTATTGAAGACCAATGTAATGAGAACTTCAATTCGAGAATTTTCTCAAGGGGAAGGGGAAATGTTTCATGAGGCATGGGAGTGATTGAACGATTTGCTTAGGAAGTGTCCACACCATGACATTCCTAAATGGCAATTGGTTTAATTTTTCTTTGAAAGTTTGTCGGATAATTATAAAGGAATGGTTGACGCTTCTATGGGTGGTTCTTATCTTGATAGGCATGAAGATGATGTATGGCGCTTATATGAGAGTATGAGTTAGAATTTAATGCATCAATCTTTGTCATCTAAAAATGGTAGAAATATAGGTGGAAGGAAGAATGTCGGCTTATATCAAGTTGGCAATTCTAATGATATAGCCGCCGAAGTGAAGTCTTTATCCCAAAGGTTTGATCAATTTTTTATCAACCAAAGTTCGGCGAATCAAGTTTCTTCCTCCCGTAATCATACTCATCATCCTTCCAATGAATCATGCATGACTTGTTCTAGTGTTTTACATTCTACTTCCAATTATCCTTATGAACATGTGCAAAATGAACACCATGAACAAGTGAATTCCGTTTTTGTCAACCAAGGGAATAATCCCTATGGCACTCATTATAATGCCGGGTGGAGGAACCATCCAAACTTCCCTTGGAAAGCCAAGGGGAAGGCTCAAACCTTCCCCAAAGTGGTTTCCAAGGCAAGTATGTTCTGCCCCCAATGCAAGGCCAAGGTTCCCAAGGTTATCGTTCATCTTATCAAGCATCACATGGAAACCAATTTTCAAACTCTCATTTTCCAAACCAATCTTCATATTCTCAAGGAAATTCAAGGAGTCCCACATTTGAAGAAAAAGTTCTAACCGCTTTGGGTACTTTGGAGGAAAATATCCAATTGCTTCATTCTCATTCCCAATTGATTGCAAAGCTAGAAACCCAAGTCGGGCAAATAGCTAGTACATTGAATGCTAGGGAAAAAAGGGAAAATGCCTTTGAATCCACCACCCAAGCAACAATTTGTTGTGGAGACCAATTCCTTCTCGGAAGGTCACACACTTGAACACGTGAATGCGGTGACCACTTAGAGAAGTGAAAGAGTTTTTGATAATCAAGTTGGTGTTCCCAATGAAGAGAGTGAACTGATGCAACCAATAGGTAACACCCGTCCCGTCTCACATCCTATTCCTCCTTCATTGCATGTGAAAGAATCTAATGTTGAAAATGTTAAAAAAAATTATTTTGAAAAAGTTTTTGAGCCCAAGTCTCAATTTCTAGATACTTTAAAAGCATTTACCTCTATTGAAAAGCAATAAAGTAAAGCTAATGAAATCATTGATGTGTTTAGGCAAGTAAAAATCAATCTTTCTCTCTTAAATGAAATTCGACAAATTCCGGCCTATACTAAATTTTTTAAAGATCTTTGCACGCTTAAAAGGAAGAATAAAAGCCAAGCACCAAAAAAAATTATTTTAATTGAGCAAGTAAGCTCAATTTTGCGGCACAACACCCTCCCAAAATTCAAAGATCCCGGTTCACCAACCACTTCATGTACTATTGGTGATCATCTTATTATTCGGGCTCTTTTTGATTTAGGAGCGAGTGTGAATCTTCTCCCTTACTCGGTTTATGTTCAATTGGGCTTAGTTGATTTGAAACCAACATCGGCAATTTTGCAACTAGTCGACTGATCAATTAAGAAACCCTGGGGTATCATTGAGGATGTTTTGATTAAAATTGACAAGTTCTTCTTCCTGGTGAAATATTAAATATTCCCAATGCTTCTGGTAAGTCATTCAGAATTTCCATTGTCCCTTTGAACCTAGATCTTGGGATCTCCAGTCAACTAGGTTGGGTTTCCATTAAGATGACTCGTTAACTTTCGACTTTAATCCCATTCCCCTCGATGACCTATACACTTGCTCTCTTGTCAAACCTTTTTGTAAATGGATCTACTATATTATCTTTAGATCTGATATAATCTATTGAGATTATCCCACTTGAGAGCAATTGTCTAACGGTATTATATCTTTGACGTATATGTCGAGACTTACCGTTACACATATTACTTTGTGCCCTTCCAATTGCTGATTGACTATCATAATGTATACATATAGCGTGCACATGTTTAGGCCAATTTGAAATATTTTCTAAGAAATTACGAAGCCATTTAGCTTCTTCTCCAGCTTTATCTAAAACAATAAATTCAGATTCCATATTGGATCTGGCAATACAAGTTTATTTTAAAGATTTCCAAGATATGGCACTTCCTCCAATAGTAAATACATAGCGACTTGTAGATTTAGAATCCTTCGTATTTGATATCCAACTAGCATCACTATATCCTTCAAATACCGCTGGATATCTTGAATAATGTAATCCATAACTTATAGTATTTCTTAAATATCTTAGAACCCAGTTTATTACAGTCTAATAAGAGAATCAAAACTCAAAAATTTCAAGTCAACACATGCTTCAATATTTGCAGAAAAATTATTTCAATATCTATGAACATAATTTTCAAGTCCACGAAATTTTGCAATATTTTTCAAATCTCATAATGTAATCAAAACATGAAATCCAACTTGCAATTTTTAAAGAAAAATTTAGAAATTCATCTAACAAGTTTATGTGTGTGTGTGCGCGAATTCCAACCTCATCAAATTTCAATCAAATTTCATGGAATTATTTTCTAAATTATATGGATAGAAAAGAATCAAGATAAGATTGTTTTTGAGCAAATTTTCTAAGTAAGACGACTTTCACTCTAAAGAACAAACAATAATTCCCTATTTTAACTTGTCTCCACCTTTTTTTTTTTACTCAAATAACTCCACTTCAAAGTCTAATAGGAGCTTTCGACCCAAACTCAATAGGTAGCCTTTTTCCTTAACAAATAGTTTAGCAAATTTCAATTTTTCCATTTCTTTTCATGCTGAAAATTTTCAATTTTTTTTTTCATACTCTCTTCCTTTCTTTTTTTTAACAATAACCTTTATAACTTTTATGAGCAATACAACCTAGTCAACATTCCAATGATTTTCAATCACTTTTCTCAGAGATGGATTAGTACACAAAAAGATATGAACTCGAGAGATTCAAATCTAAAAATCACATAATCAAAACAAATTGTTTTTCATTGTATAGATTACAAACCAAGAATCTATTTTTATCAAATCATTATATATTCCAATTTGCATTCACAGATAGATCATAAATTGAACCGAAAGAATTTTTCACATATGTCATCAAGAAAAAAATATGATTAATGTTTCCTCAAAACCATAACCAAACCCTAGACTCTCAAAAAGTGATCCAATGGCAAAATTTTTTCAATAAACACATTCCATGATTACTCAACCATCCTAGGACTTAGTTTGAAGGTTTTGCACGTAATAACCTATTAGAAACTCATTCTATCGAATCAATTGGCACATAATTAACTAACTTATCTTTCTTGATCTGTACAGTCTTTACCTTCAAATTTTGAAAAGATTTTTCAAATTTTACTTTCTTTTTAGGCAAATTTTAACCTTAGAATCTTTAAGTGAACCAAAGTTCTAATTTTTCTTAGTATGCACCTTATTCATAGCATGAAACCCATGAGAATGAATGTCAGAAAACCTTTTATTTTTCTTGCAAAAACAATAATGTTGGTTATGTCCAATTTTACTACAGAAAGTGTAATACGACATATTAGGCACATAGGACATAGTTGAACGCAATGAATCAACCTGACTTAAATTATGCTTCTCAAAATTTGAGTTGACTTTAAAACAAGATTTTTTTTTTCTTTTTGAGTATGACTAAAATTCTACATTTCAAAATTTTTCAAAGAACTCACAACCTCATGTACTTGAGCACTAGACAAATCCCAATGTTCAGTGATAGTTTCTACCCTTATATGAAATCTCTTATGTAAAGATCTCAAGATTTTCTAATAGATTTTCTTATCACTGAATCTTTTGTCTAAGTGATGAAGTTCATAAATAATTTCAAAAATACTAGAATAAAAATTAGAAAAAGTTTCATCTTCTTTCATCACAATTTTTTCTCTAAACTTAGAGAAAAAAGTAAGGAATTTCCGTTACATTCTTTTTCCTTTTGTAACCCTAATTCTAAAGATCTGCAATAGCCGTCATCTATCTTCTTTGTGCTGCTATTGCTTGTCTTCAATACCTCTTAACCACGATCTATGGCATCCAAAACAACCACAGATTCTTCCTCTCTAATCGAGATTTCATCTAACAACAAGAAGTCCTCCACGATGACTATTCACGAAACTTCTTCTCCCATTCCTATTAAATTGGATAGTGCTAATTATCATGTTTGGTCTCAGATTTTGGAGATGCATATTGCTGGTAGACAGAAAAAAAGGGTATATCACAGGGAGAAAGGTTGCACCTCTAGAGGATGATCTAAGCTATAATGAATGGGAGGCTGAAAATGCCTTAGTCAAGTCTTGGCTTATCAATTTCATGACGGTTAATCTAATGTCCCACTTTATGTAGTGTGGAACGGCCAAGGAGGTTTGGGATGCGGTCAAGAGAAGCTATCTTTATATCTCTAATTCTTCTTAAGTTTATGAACTGATGAAGAAAATCCTTTTAATTGCGTTAGGATGGTCAGCCTCTTGTAGAGTACTACAACGAGTTGAACTCAATCTTCAAGGAACTTGATTATCGAAGACCAAATGATATGATGTGTGCAACTAATAATGAGAAATAGAGGAACGGTATTGCTGAGGATCGGGTCTATATGTTTCTTGTAGGTTTAGATCCCAGTTTAGATTAAGTTAGTAGCCGTGTTCTAGCTACCTCTCATTTACCAAACCTGGAAGAAGCATATTTTCTAGTTCATCGTGAAGCACAGAGACAGGTCACTATTGTAATAAAGGATCACTCAGAGGCCTAGATTCTTGCTGTCTAAAAAAGTTATCGACAAGCTCCTCCTTCTATTGACTATACTTATCGTCTCTACACTCATTACAATAATACGAGACGTAACGTTGATGTTTGCTAGAAGAAGCATGGTTATCTGGAGTGATTTAAGCTTAAGCAAGCTGAGAAGAAGAACAAGAAATTGGCTCAGGTTGCTATCACTGACACTTCTCCATCTTCTACTTTTCATGTATCTCAAGTGTCTTCTTAAGGAGGTAAATCTGGTTTGGCCTTTATTTCTACTGCTTCTAACACTTGGGTTATTGATTTAGGGGCCACTAATCATATGACTAGTAACTCTTCTATACTTGACTCTCTAATACCTTCACCTGTTAAGTCTATTTAGGTTGCTAATAGGACTCCTATGCCAATTACAGGGGCTGGGAATGTCTCACTTTCTCCTACATTCTCCATATCTTTAGTTTTACTTACACCTAATCTCTCTAACAGCCTTCATTCCATTAGCAAAATTACCAAAAATCTTAATTGTTCTGTAACCTTTCATTCTACTCATTGTGTGTTTCAGGACAATCTTACGAAGATGACGATTGTCATTGGTAAGGAGAGATGAGGTCTTTACTACTTAGGGAAAGGGGTAAAGAAGTTGAAATCTGAACCTAGCCGTAGTTTTCATGTAGAGAGAGAGAGTCTAGTAGAGAAAAGATGTTTTTATGGCATTGTCATTTGGGACATCCATCTTTCTCTTATTTAGAACGTTTATTTCCAAAGTTGTTTTGCAATATTTTTGCTTCTTATTTAGGGTATGAACAATTCATTTATGCTAAACACCATTGTGTTCCTTTTAAAGTGACTTTCAATAAAAGTTCTATTCCTTTTTCATGTGTTTACACAAATGTGTGGGGTCCTTTTTCTACTCCTTCTTCTTTGGGCCATAAATACTTTATATCTTTTATTGATGACTGTACTAGAGTAAGTTGGGTTTATTTACTGAAATCTAAGAGTGATGTTATACATGTTATTCCACAGTTTTACAAAATGATTGTCACATAATTTCATACTCAGGTTTAGGTTTTATATTCTGACAACGGTCGTGAGTTTGTGAATCAGTCTCTTACTGATTTCTTCAAACAACATGGCATCCTCCACCAAACAACGTGTGCCTACACGCCACACCAGAACGGCATAGCAGAGCATAAGAATCGTCATCTCTTAGAGGTGGCTCGTGCCTTATGCTTTACTATAAATGTTCCTAAGCGTTTTTAGGCCGAAGCTGTCATGACTGCTATTTTTTTTTTATCAATTGAATGTTTGCTCATATAATTAAATATCAAACTTCATTGAGAATGCTATCTCGATTTCACTCTATTCCTTCTGTACTAAATCTTTGTCCTAAGGTTTTTGGTTGTGTGTGTTATGTTCATATACATCCTCTTTATAGGGATAAGCTTGACCTTCATGCTCTTAAGTGTGTCTTCCTTGGTTACTCTAGTTCATAAAAGGGTTATAAATGTTTTCATCCTCCTGCAAGTAAATACTATATGTCCACGGATGTTCAGTTTTGTGAAAGAGAGTCTTATTTTTCTAGGGATGTATGTCTGATTCCTCTTTAAGGGGAAAATAGTAGTAAGGCAGAGGAACGGTTATGGTTAGGAGAAAATAGGTTGTGGATTTCAGGTAAGGGGGAGGATTAAGCTGTTATGGAAAAAGGGGAACCTTTAGATACTCTTTTGGATGTCGTGGCTAATACCAAAGCATGCAATGAAGTGTGTGGCCAAGTTTGAATTTATAGAATGCCACTACCACTACTAACTAAAATATAGCAAGAGTGAGTAGGGATTGTCTCAAGGGAAAGGAATTGTGCTTTGGAATCAATTGTTGGATTAGTAGGTCGAATGATCAAAAGAGGGGTTTGATTTAATTAAACTAAGTCCAATTAAAAACAATGCAATTATTAATCTAGAAATTAGATGGAAAATAAATGAGAGAGAGGTCTTGGGGCTTAGAGTTCACCACTAAGCTTCACTTCACCAAACATGATGAGCGCTGAAAAGTGCGTATTTAAACTCCTTAAGCTTAAGCATTCTAGTACCTTGATTTATCTTACTTTACCATTTTAGATTGATTTCGTATTATTTCCATTTTCAGGCACTTATCCTGAAAATAAGCTAACTCAGCCAAATAAGAGTAGAAATAAAGCAATTCTGGGATGAATCAAAGAAAGGAGCCAAGTGGAAGCAAAATGAAGAAAAAAGGTGGAAATCAACATCTTCAATCGATCTCAGATCAAAGTTTGATCGATCCAATATGATCGATCTCAGCACTTCAAGATGGATCAGAGCCATGATGACATTTTCAGAGATCTCAAAAGTTCAATCGATCCAACATCATTCTTCGATCGATCGAACTACCTTGTCCTTATCCAAATGATTGATCTTATCCAGTTGTACCACCCTACTAATCACTTTTGTCCTTTTCCCAAAAATATCTTTGAAATATCTCAGATTTGTTTTTATCCAAAAAGCGCCACCATTGAGGATCGATCCAACTTCAGTTCGATAGATCTCAGCCATGTTCGATCGATCCAAGTCGAAGGTTCGATCGATTGAACTTCCTCAGTGCAAAAAAGTTAAATTTCCAGGTCACAAAAAGTTGTCCTTTATCCAATCATTGGGGAATATTTGTTGTACGACCCCAGCTTATGTTGGGTGTCATTTGACCTACCTATATAAGGATAAGGATTACTTTTTACATCATATCACATCATATCATATCATACCTTATAGAACTCTTGGAGAGGAAGCTTAAAGGAGAAGGAGGCTAGAGACACCATTGGAGACTCTTCATCAACCAAGAAGCAAATCTCTAACATGGAGTTAGCCCTTGAGGGTTGGAGAAGCACTACCATAAGTGGCTAGACATCCTCTTAGGGCTAGAGTTAGCCCCAAGCATGCTTTCTACATCTTGATTTTGTGTATTATTGAGGGATTAGTGTTGTAATACATGTTTTGGCACTTTTATATATATAGATCTTGTTTATTCAATGATTCATGTGGTTTAATGCTTCCAATTGATCATTTTATTCTATCCATATGCCTATGTATGCTAGAATAGATGTTCATGTGTTTGTCTCTATTTCTTATGTTATTGATGCATGTCTATGTGTATTAGTGCCATAGATCTAGAGATTGTCAAAACATTGTGCTTAATGGAATGCTTTTGTAATTTTCTTGATGGTTCATGCTCATTTCTTGATGAATTGTGCCTCTCCCTTAGCTTAATTAGTTTAATTTCATGTATTTAGCTTAATTATAGTGTAGTGGAAGCATATTTGTTAAATGGGAGGACAATCTATGCTTGTTGTTTGATATTCCATACTTTTGAATGAAAGTAGCATATGTCTTTAACCTTGTGGTGTATTTGGTTTGTGAGCTTAATGAAAGGATTAATGACTTGCTAGATATATTGTGCTTTTCATATGCTATTTAGACAATATATACTTAATTGTTAGATATATTGTGTTTTTCACATGTTGCTTAGACAATATATACTTAATTGGTCACCCTTGCTAATTGAATCAACCAAACACACACATACATCAACATTGTAACACACATTTCCCTCATTAGTCACTTGTTAAGGGTGTATAAAAGTATTGTTTGGTGGTGACCTCTAAACCCCAAGATCTCTCTTTTACTTACTCTTTATTGCATTCAATTATGTAGTTTAATTTGCTCTCTAGTTTAATCAACCAACCAACTATTTGTTTAGTCACTTGGCCTACTAACCCTAATAGTGATTCCATAACTAAATTCGACTCCAATCCCTTGGGACGATCCTTACTCACCCTAACTATATTTTTAGTGAAGGTAGTAGTGGCTTTGATAAATGTAAAACTTGGCCCTCGCCTTAATGCACACTCTCTAAGCTTGTAGTGTAACGACGACGGAAACAACCACCAAGTTTTTGGCGCCGTTGCTGGGGATTAGGCAACGTCGTATTTGTGGAATTCATTAGGAATTAGTACTCTTTTGATCGTGTCTTTACTTTGTTTTTATTTTTCTTTTAATTACTTATTGTGTTTGTTCATCTTTGACAAGGAGCATTGAGCTAGGAAGCAAGCAAAGGAGCATTCAAGCAAAGGAGCTAAGCAAGCAAGGAAAAATGCTTAAAATTTAAAAAATTGCTAAGCTAAGCTATAAGTTTGGAGTTGAAGTGCTAAAGGACCTTTGTGAGTTTTTTCTTACTCAATCCCTTAGTTAAATTATCAGCCCGCGTGGAGGCTTGTTTTTAATTTTTCAGATAAATCGTGAGCCCGCATGGAGGGATTCTTAATTGTTCTTTGCATCATTGTTATTAAAGTATAGGAGTATGGGTTAAGTGTTTGTGGAGGAAGTTTCACTGAATTGTTGTGAAGTCAAAGTGTTTGTTCATTCATTGTGTTTGTGTGTTTTTATATTGTGCATGCATGGTCATAGATCACTAAGACCAACTCTTGTCCCTCTTGATTTGCATCTTGAATCCGTAATTAGAAATCCTAGGGGAAGAGGAAGTTCTAGTTCTACCCAATCCATTGCATCAATGGAAGGCCATAATGAAGAGCATGTAGAGGACCTTGGTCACATAGACCAATAAGGTATCCTTCATCCAAATGTGTATCATGACAACATTCAAGCACCATTAGACATGCCTAGGCCATTCATTCACCAACCACAATAACAACAAGGCCAAGTTTCATTTGGAATGCCAAGGCCAATGTATGCTCCACAACCACTCATCATTCAAGGAAATCAAAATCAAGATGCCCATGTTGCACCTCAAATTGCTAATCATCCATTTGCTTTAAGAGATCACTATGTGCCTAATGAATACAATGCACCCACATGCATTCAATTGCCAGCATTTAGAGCACATCATTATGAAATTAAGCCACAAACCATTCAAATGCTTCATAACTATCATGGACTTCCAAGTGAAGAACCTTATAAGCATTTGGATGAGTTTCTAGAAGTATGTTCCACCGTAAAATATACGGACATGCTGGAAGAGGTCTTAAGACTCAAACTTTTTCCATTCACCTTAAAAGACAAGGCAAAGTATTGGTTTAACAATCTTAGGCCTTTTTCAATCACTTCTTGGGTAGAAATGCAACAAGAGTTCTTGAAGAAGTACTATCTGGTTTCTAAGACCAATGCCATGAGAACCTCAATTCAGGAATTTTCACATGAGGATGGAGAAATGTTTCATGAGGCATAGGAACGCTTGAATGAATTTCTTAGGAAGTGTCCACATCATGACATGCCCAAATGGCAATTAGTTCAATATTTCTTTAAGAGCTTGCCGAACAATTACAAAGGCATGATTGATGCTTCCATGGGTGGCTCATACATTGATAGGCATGAGGATAACGTGTGGCGTCTTTATGAGAGCATGAGTGAAAATTCTTTGCATAGAACATTATCATCCAAGAATGGTAGAAATTTACAAGGTAAAAAGAGTGTTGGCTTACATCAAGTCAACCATTCAAATGAAATAGCCGCCGAAATGAAGTCTTTATCTCAAAGGTTTGATTAATTTTTTATTAACCAAAACTCAATGAACCAAGTATCTTCCTTCCTTAACCATTCTCATCGTGCATCAAATGAAACATGTATGACTTGTTCTAGTGTTCTTCATTCTACTTCTTATTGTCCTCACGGACAAGTGCAAAATGAACCTAATGAACAAGTCAATGCAGCTTTTGTGAACCAAGGGAACATTCCTTATGGTACTCATTATAATGCAAGTTGGAGAAATCATCCGAATTTCTCTTAGAAAAACCAAGGAGAGGGCTTAAACCCTTCCCAAGGCGGTTTTTAAGGGAAGTACATTCCACCTCCACTTCAAAACCAAGGATCCCAAGGTTATAGACCTTATCAATCATACGGGAATCAATTTGCTAACTCTTATTTTCCCAACCAATCTTATTCCCAAGGAAATGATAGAAGTCTCGCCTTTGAAGAAATTTTTTTGATGTTTTAGGCACTTTAGAGGCTAACACTCAATTGTTTCATTCTCACTCTCAATCCATTGCAAAGCTAGAAATCCAAGTAGGGAAAATAGCAAGCACTCTTAATGTTAGAGAGAAGGGAAAGATGCCTATGAATGCCCCACCTAACCAACAATGTGTTGTGGAAACCCATTCCTCATCATAAGGTCACACCATTGAACATGTTAATGCGGTAACTACCTTGCGGAGTGGTAGGATTGTGGACAATCAAGTTGAAATGTCCAATGAAGAGAGTGAACCAGTACAACCTCAAGTTGTCAGCCGTCCCGTTTCACATCCCATTCCTCCTTCATTGCATATACATGATCTTGTAAATGAGAAAGCTTCAAAATGTGATTTGAAGAATGATTTTGAAAATGATTTGAAGAAAGATTTGCCGAAAAATGAGTTTGAACAGATTTTGTTGAAAAATGATTTGAAACAAAGTGATTTAAAAAATTCTTGTGTTGAAGAGTTTTCAAAAGGAAATGCTGAAAAAGTGTTTGAGCCAAAAACTCCATTTTCGGATGCCTTAAAAGGATCCATTTCAAAAGACAAGCAAAAGGCAAAAACCAATGAAATCATAGAAATTTTTAGGTAAGTGAAAGTCAATCTTCCACTTTTGGATGCAATCAAGCAAATTCTAGCTTATGCCAAATTCTTGAAAGACTTATGCACCCTAAAGCGGAAGAACAAGAGCCAAGCACCAAGAAAAGTGGTTTTGACCGAGCAAGTGAGCTCAATTTTGCAACATAACACTTTACCAAAGTTTAAGGACCCCGGTTCACCTACTACTTCATGCATTATTGGTGATCATATCATTAATCGGGCGCATCTTGACTTAGGAGCAAGTGTTAACCTTCTTCCATACTCGGTTTATGTCAAATTAGGCCTAGGTGAATTGAAACCGACGTCGGTAGTTTTACAACTTGCCGACCGATCCATTAAGAAGCCTAGAGGTATAATTGAGGATGTTTTAATAAAGATTGATAAATTTTTCTTCCCCGTTGATTTTGTTGTCATTGACACGGAACCAGTCCCCAATCCTAAAAGCCAAATTCCCGTTATCCTTGGCCATCCTTTTTTGGCAACCGCTAATGCCAACATCAATTGTAGGACGGGGATAATGAAGATTTCATTTGGCCACATGAAGGTGAAGTTGAATATCTTCAATCCCGTACCCAATTCATTTGACAAATATAAAGGAAAGGTTAATGTTGTAGATACATGTCAAGGAAGTGAGCTTTTGTGTAAGACCAAAACTTCAAAGGGATCATCTTTAACCTTGCATTCTCAAAGTCTTTTTCCAAATTCTTGCCTTGAAAGGGCATGGAAGCCCAAAGATTGTGATTACATTGACAAGGGATCAAAAGTTTCTTTTGAGCTTAATCTAACAAGTTCTTCATAGAACTATTTATTGGGTGGAGTTCAAAGCATCTATCACCCCAACAAGGAGGGGATGAATTACAAGATCTTTGATCAGGCTAAAAGAGCCCAACGTCTTGCTAAAGACATTAAAAACTAGCAAAACATTTCGTAGGGTGTCAAAACCCTATTCCTCCCTCATTTCTATCTTAAATTTCATTTCTTGCGAAGTTTAGATACTTGTTTTTGGTTCAGATGCATTGCTAGGAACTGTGATTAGGATTGCATGAATTTGTATGTTGTGATTGAGCATTCTGCATAAGTTCAATCAATCTCAAACGAGAGTTCGATCGATCGAATTTCCACCTGCATCCAACACTTAGAAAATTTTTTTACCTGCATCCACCTGTATCCAAATCACCTTTCTGTCCTATCGTTCGAACTTATTCTCAGATCGATTAGAAGACCTTAGATCGATCCAACTTCAAAGTTCGATCGATCTCGTACTCCAACACTTAGAAAAATTTTGAGCCTGCATCAACCTGCATGTTTCAGCTCTCTGTCTCATCGATCGAAAATATTTCAAGATCGATCTGAAGTTCTTCGATCGATCCAACTTCAAAGTTCGATTGATCTTGAGTTCCAACACTTAACCAAATTTTTGAACCAAAAACCTGCATATTTTTGCTCTCTGTTTGATCGATCGAGCATTTTGTTCAGATCGATCTCAGTTCTTCAATTCTCTATTTTGACTTTTGTTTGACTTTTTTTGAAAAAAAAAATCCAAAAATATTTTTATTCTATATTATTTTATTTTATTTTATTCTATTTTTCAAAAATCCAAAAAATATTTTCTATTTTTCAATTTTAATTTTTAATTTTAGTTTTTAATTTTTCAAAAATTCCAAAAATACTTTGAAGAGAGATCATCACAATTCAATCGATCTGAAATCTCAGTTCGATCGATCGAACTAATCGGGAAAAGTTTTAAAAATAAAACCTGAGGGTCTCAAGATCGATTCATTAGATCGATCCAACCCTCCAAACCCTCGTCCCTCATCCTTCATCGCCGCTGCACTCATCCATTTTCATCATCTTCTCCGGTAAATCTCCGGTGAGTTCCAATGAGCTTCGACTCTCTCTCTCTCTTTTCTCCCTTCTCGGATTTCACCCCTTCGCATCTCATTTCCACTTCTCTCATATTTTAGGTGAGATCCGAGATCCACTTTGTGATTTAAGCTTCTATTTTATGTATTTGCACTTTACATGCTAGATCCATGATATATTGTTAATGAAATCCACCATTGATGAAGCTTAAAACATATTATATATATATGTGTATATAGATTTGTAAATATATGTATATATTTTGATTTTTGAATTGATTTTGGGAGTATGGGCTTTGTAAAATGAGTAGGATTGATTGTATATTGTGTTGATGGGCCCGTGACACTGTTCGTGAAGGCCCCGTGCCATCCACGTCACAGATCTGTGACCTTTTGATTTTCACATTGCACAGTTCGATCGATTAAACTTATTTCTCAGATCAATCTTGAGAGATCGATCGAACTCAGTTAATTTCTCAGATCGATCGAAGTTTTGAGATCGATCTCACATTTTTTTGTGATCGATCAAACTTCATAGATCTCATACACACACTTCATTCATCATGTATTATGTTCATACTATCTTATATGTTCCCAATGCCTGTGATATTCCACATTGGATGCATTTCATACTTACATTGTTTAGCATGCTTCACATCCTATCACTTGTATAAATTCATGTCATATATGTTTTGTATATCTTATTTGACATGCATGTTTTTATTTTGTGCTTTCAATTCTTTATTCTGCCACTGACTCCCCCTGCACATTTTTAAATTACTTTTCAGGCCATGACTAAGCGCAAGACTGTTGCCAAGAGGCAACATGGGCCTCAAAGACATATCAGACCTAGGATAGAGGAGCCAGCAGAGCCCTCTCATGCACAGGAGGAGCCATTAGAGCCTATGCCACCTCAGTCACCTTCTCATGAGGCTGAGGCTAATCATATTCCATTTACTTCTGAGGCTTAGCCTGTGTTTACACCATCTCCATCTCCATCACAGGCTAAGGCTGAGGCTGAGCATTCACCATTACCATTTCCACCACACCAGTTAGCTCAGCCAGCTCGAGAGCGTGACAGGCTCGCACCTAGAAATGCGTATATGACAGTGGACCATGAGTCAGTGTTCGACACAGATTTCTCCTCTAGATCGGTAATGACCTGATCAGCTTACGATGATATTATCCAGAGGGGCCTTGCAGCTATTCTTGCCCTAGTTACTGAGCCAGTCTACCCGCGGCTAGTACGGATGTTCTTCCAGAACCTACGCCCATCCCCGCGTACCACGGCAGAGTAGGTCACTACTATAGATGGCCATCAGATTACTATTACTGTGGACACACTAGCCAGATCATGCCATTGTCTACACCGATGCCCTCCGGAGCTACAGGAGCTATATTCGAGGCTATACAGGCCTTCTTATGCCGACATGGCAGTTTTCTTGACAAGTCACCATGCCGATGGTGAGACTTTCGCCACCCGCACTTTTCTTCCAAATGACCTATGGTTCTTTGATTCCGTTCTCTTTCGGAATATATATATGGTCGGGCATAAGATTCAACGGCGAGGAGACTATCTGACAGCCCTCTACGCATTTTATACAGGCCATTGGGTATCTATCCCCGCGCTCATCTAGAGGGTGATGAGGAAGTTCTTCGATGAGTATATCAGCAAGGAAAAGCCTAGAAGGGTTAAGTCTCTTCCATTCAACCACCTCATCACCTAAATACTGATCGATCAGCGCTATCTTTTCCGTCCTCAAGAGCACCCTGAGAGAGGGTCTTGTCATTTCTTGAAGAAGGACTAGGACAAGAGCTACAATACTTGTAATGACCCGGTCATTTGACTCCCTTTCCTTTTTTTTGAAATTTTACGGATAAATTTTTTCCGTTTAATTCTCTTTTTTGAGATCTGTTTCTCGTCGTTTAGTGTCATCTCGAGTGCTCAGAATTGGCTTCTGAGACTCTTTCGTGTGGATTGACAACTTCTTTTGAGGACCGAGTCATTTCTGCATTTTCACTTTTCGAGACACTATTCACTTTTGTCCTTTTCCCTATTTCATCCTTTTCCCTATTCTGTCTTTCCCTGTTTGCCAGTTTTTGGCATAACCTCACTTTTCATGCTCGAAGTTAGTTTTTAACTTCACATGTCTTCATCTTCAGTGGTTTCCTCGAAATACGTATCTTTACTTTTGCAAGAAAGTACTCTAGTTGCTCCCGGTGTCCATAGGGGCATGATGCACAATTCTTAAGAATCTTTTTCTTTGCTTGGGGTGTTTTTCGTAAATATCTTTTGAAGATATTTTATTTCAGGGGCATCTAAGAAAATATCTTTTGGAAGATATTTTCATTCTGGGGCAGTTTCACAGTTAACCCTTTTTGTAAGGGCCACTGTGCAATTAATGAAAGTTATTGCAAAATGCCTCGTCTGGAGCCTGGATCCTTGTATGGGATTCATTTTCACATTTCATCGAGTCATGGACTCTTGGAAATTCCTTTTGGTCATTTTTCTCTAGTTTCAGAGTTTTTGGACCTAGTTGCTGCAGAACTTGTTCGGGGCATAACTTTCTGATTGAGACTCGGTTTTCAGCGCTGTTTCTTCCTTTATTCATATTTTCTCATTTTGAATCTTTTTTTTTCGTTTGAGTGCGTTTGCTCAAAATCCACTTTTTCGGACCCAGCGGGGCCCATTCGGGGCACTTTTTGAGATTTCTATAAAGGGGGGATGAGATATTTCATTCTTCATCTTCCCCACTCCCCTTGCACGACCTGAAGCAGCCATGGATGCCAATGGATCTGCCACCTTCTCTCTCCTCCTTTGATTTACTTTTCCTAAGTAAAAAGTCTTCGGCCTTCACATTTTTTGTTCCCCTCGACGTGTTCTATCATTCCCCCTTATTAGAATTCATTTCCAACCATTTCTTTAGTTTGGGTTTGAGGTCAAGTTGTGATTTTCATGGGGCTTCCTTCGGATTCATGTAGATCGTGTTGTCCCCGGCAAAACCCTTCGGTTTCGGCGGATTCGGAACACTTTTTTTTTCGGTGGGCCTTTGAGATTTTATCTCAAATTGAGGTAGGGGGTGTTATAATTTATTTTCTTGCTATATTACATGCTTGTGATGCTTATAAAACTTGATTACATGTTTGGATGTAAAATTGAGAGATTTTATTATTTATTTTTCTTGTGAAGGATTTAATTTTCCCGGTTGTCCATAACTTTGTTTAATCATGTGGCATGATAGAATATTACCCCTTGATATGTTGATTGACATATATTAAATCTAGATCATTTGGACAAGTATTGAAGATTTTATTTAATATTTATTTTGAATAAAATATTAAATCATGTGGCCTTAACTAGCTTGAAATCAATATGTGTTAGCATATTATATTAGGTCTTGGCATGCTCTTCAGCATAGGTGAATTTGAGAGAAATTTGAAGTGTTTAGAAATCTAGTAACATTTAATTAATTAGATTAATTAAATTACCCCAAGTGTACTATTCATCCCGTTGGAATTCCGACTTGAAATTCTTGATGCGCATGGCATGTAGTTTCATATATATTAAATCTTGAATATTTGATTAGGTTTTGAAACCTTTCATTTAATTATTTTTTTTGTTTAAGATTTAATCCTCATGATGATATGCAACTTGGAATTAAAGTGTGGCATGCTAGTAATTTAGGTCTTGGTATACTTGTTAACATATATTAAATTTGGAGTATTTGAATAAGAATTGCAAGATTTATTTAATATTTATCTTTTATGAAAGTTTAATTCACATAGTTGAAACAAGTATGAAATCAACTTGTAATGTGATATTGAAGTAGGCCTTGATGAGTTCTTTAACCTATGTTAAATTGAGGACATTTGAGTTGATTGAAAATCTAGAGAAAAATTAATTAATGAGCTTAATTAATTTTATTTTAAGTATGCTGGTCACTTAAATTGATATTGGATGTAATAGGCTGATAATCCCTTGAGGGGTAGTCCATTTAATCACCTTGTGAACATATTACTAATTTGATGTAGAATTAGTATTTGAGTCATCTTAGAATGGTAATTGGACTTAGCATGATATGGAATATCATTAACTTGAATAGCTTGTTTAAATATATCTTGTATAGGTATATAGCTTGTTAGAATATTACAATTGTTTACCTTGGAAGCTAGTTACTAAATTAGGACTTATTTAGTACTTGTGGCTTAGAATGGCAATGTGGTTCAATTGTTGAAAAATATTCTTGCTATACGTATAAATTGCATATTGGGGACATGACATGTCATATGCTATCTAGACTTAAATTGTAGAACATGAATTGTGTGAATTCAACCTTACTTGCGCATGGAACGTGATAACTTGCATTTGATTTTGTATAAGTTTTGAACTTATTGGTTTTGGAAGGCTTGTGAGGACATAATTTATGTGACGGCTAGGGCTTGGCTCTAATACGGAGACAAGAGTCTTCTAAGTCATAAGTGCGCACTAGGTGGTACCTTGTGGGTCGTAATAGCCGGAATAACTTATGCACGTGCGCACTAGGTAGTGCCTTGTGGGTCGTAATTACCCGAAAACACTTAATTGGTCTAGTGACCGCATATCCTAGTCTTTCCACTATTTGCTTTCGCATTCAATTCCAAGTAGCTAATCATAGATTACTTGCAACTTGTGAATTGGTGCTTGTTTCGTGTATGTTGATCTCATTTAGTATACTTGGGACTGTATACTTGCTTCGTGTATTTGATTTCATTTAGTATACTTGGAACTGTATACTTGCTTCGTGTATTTTGATCTCAATTAGTATACTTGGACTACTATACTTGTATATGTGTTCAAGCCTATTTTAGTGTACTTGAACTTGTATACTTACTCTGTGGGTTTAGATCATATTTAGTGTATTGTGCCATGTATACTTGTCTTATGCGTATCTCTTTTAGCTTAGTATACTTGTGTTTGTATACTTGATTTATGAGTTCTCTGTATATATCTCATACTTGTGTATATGTGATAGATATTGCTTATCCCGTTTAATATAATTCAGTATACTTGTGAGCATGTGTACTTGTAAATCGTGTATAATGTTTTAATATGGTTTAGTATACTTGTAAATGTATACTTGTATATCGTATACCCTGTTTTGATATTGATTTGCATACTTGAGCATGTATACTTGTAGGCCATGGTTTAATTCAATTACATAGGTAGCTTAGGATGCTCCCTGAGTTTAACCTTTGACATAGACGTTAAGTGGCATGATCCCTTTTGAACTATATCACGTTAGTCCTAAAAATCTCTAAAGAAATTGAGTCGATGCATGCTCATTCTCTACGAGTAAACTTGTTTACTCACCCCGAAGTTACTAAGGGATTTGTTCAGGTACAGGATTCAAGATTCAGAGATTTGCACTTACCTTGGGTGACTTGGAGATTTGAAGTTCCTTTTAAAGCATTCTTGTTCACATGCAAGTGTTAGCATGTTTAAGTTTTTCTTTTGATGTTGTAACATTTAGTTAGGATCAACATGCTCTTTTTGTCTTAATGTATGTACAGTGTTCTTAGATACACTAATTGGGATCTATTTGATATGTATGTATTTAAATTCCAAGTCATGTCTTTGAAATGTAAACTTTTCCAACTTTAGAGGTTTGACATGTCAAATCTTGTAAATGGAATGTAATGAGGCCATAGGCCATTGTAACATGTTTAAATTACCATATTACACTTACGTGTATGTTTACACCATCACACATTAGCATATAATTAAGTTTGATCATGCCATGGGGGTTTTAAACAAGACTTAGAGTCTTTTCTTCATTCAAGTGCATAACAGATTCATATGCACATTCTCGAGCCATTTCGGTCGATCGAAATGCCAGTTCAGTCGACCGAACCCCTTTGGATTTCAGTTGTTCATCAAAAACTCCAATTCCAGTAGCCTTTTTCACTGTAGAGGCTTATTTCGGTCGACCGGTTTGCCATTTCGGTCGACCGAACTGAAGGTCATTTCCCCTTCTCTCCCTGACTCATTTCAGCAGACCGAAGCTCCATTTCGGTCGATCGAAATGGAGCTACCTTGTGAGTTTTGTTTTGTTTGTTGCCTAGACAGGTTGACCTTATTTCATTCATTCCCACTTGACCTTGTTGATCTTGTTCAAGCCATTTAATGGTGTACGTGGTTTAGTTTGGACTACATCTCGTTCCTTCGGTTGTCATTGGTGCCATGGGGTACCCTTTAACCTTTTTATCCTAGCTTTTGCTTCTGGTTATTTCCTTGAGTTTCGTGACTTTATGGAAAGTTACTTTGGTGTCCTAGGGACGGTTTGTATCACTAGAGACCTAGGTTTATCCTTTGCTTCTGCGTCAGTTCCCTTTTGAGTTCTGTGACCTCATGGAAGGTCATCTTAGGGTCTTAGAGGTGTGTTATGCCTTGGAAGACCATTGTCTTGTTTTTTGCTTCCGCATCTGGATTCGTTATCGGGTCAATCTTCGGTTCATCACTGATCCACCGGGTTGAATCAAAACCTGGGTCGTTACAATGCTATTATCACCAGACTGCAGGACCACGTAGTAGTGGCTGCAGAGGAGCTCGAGGCTAAGGAGGCTGAGGCAGCAGCAGCAGCAGATGCAGCAGCCGCAGACCCCGCAGCGGACAATGTACCAGTAGGTCCAGCTGCCGAGCACATAGATATTGATTTAGAGCGACCTGCAGATGACGCAGAGTAGCACTCTCCAGTTGGGTCGCCAGTACACGAAGAGGAACAAACTCAGGATCTTTCTTCTGATTCATCCGTACTTGAGGCTCCTAGTCAGACCCCCGGCTTTGGAGAGCATCTTCAGGGTCTTGAGGATGCAGTAGTTGCTATTAAAGCTGATACTGCTGCCATTCGAGCAGATGTTGTAGCCCACCGAGCTGATTTTGCTACATTCCACACGGATGTCATGACTGCACTCTGAGATTTATCTAGGGATATCCGCGGAGCTCACC
Source organism: Cornus florida (assembly GCF_030987335.1). Classification (NCBI taxonomy): domain Eukaryota; kingdom Viridiplantae; phylum Streptophyta; class Magnoliopsida; order Cornales; family Cornaceae; genus Cornus; species Cornus florida. Next base: position 51,939,338 of record NW_026775572.1, read on the forward strand.
CTGCCCGTCCTGCCTCGTCCACTAGAGATTCCTAGTTTCTTCTATCTTTTTATACTACACCTCTGTGATCTATACTTCATTTTTGTCACTGTATATTATTTGTAGTCGGATATGTCGGCTTTGCTCTTTTGATGTACTCTATACTTTACTTTCTTTATATATGTTTTTGCTATAGATGTCGTCGATTATGTTCTCATATCTATACGTTTGATTCCATCAGGTGCATCACAGTGACTACAGTGAGAGAGAATGCTACATAATTTTCAGGACCACCCTCATATCTCTCTCACTGCTTTATTTTATTTACACTTGCATGTCCACTGTGCACTGATTATCCTTTTTTGTTATCTGATGAGTTTATTCGAGTGCCGAATTTCAGGACCACAGTTAATCCCAAGTTTAGGGGGGCCATGCCACCCACTTTGGATACTTCAGTCCCAGCCATTCTTTGCTTTAATTGCACCGGTATATTCTTTCTTTTGTTCTCTTTGCATATTGAGGACATTGTGCCGTTTAAGTTTTGGGGTAATGGTGTACTTTACAGTGTTTGCTTTTAAATTCAAAATTTGAGCATGACTTGTGTATTTGAGAGATTTTTTTATGATTGGTCCATATATAGCTATGATTTTGATCTTTTGAGGACTATATTGCTTAAAATTTAAAAATTGCTTGACTTGAGAGTCCAATACTCCTTGTATCCCTTATGGATGCCATTTAGGAGTAAATTTTTCGAAAGATTGATATCTTGTTTGCACTTGTGGTCCACATCATCTTGATTTTGTGATTGTTTTGAGATTCACTCTAGAATTCTACACTAGCATAAGCGTACACTAGCATTCATTTGTGGGGTACATGCTTAGTTGATTATTGAATTGGTTATATCCCAATTGGGCTAGCAGTGCGTTGAAAGCTTTCATTCTTGATAAAGGTGGATAATAACCCCTTTTCACTAAGTAGCCGAATTCTAGCCTCATCAAGCATTGAACTTCTCGCGCTGAAAGGTGGAGGGCCCAAACTCTAGGTTAATAATTATATATAAAAAAATTGAATATAAAAAAAATAAAAATAAAAAAAAAAGAAAAAAAGAAAAAGAAAGAGTTGCAAAAGCAATACAAAAGTGAGGACTTCTCCCAAAAGCTGAAAAGCGGGAAATGATTAGATGGAGGTTGTCTTGATTTGTAGCCTAGTTGATTTAATCTTGTAAGTCCGTAGGGGTGTTTGAACACCTAATGCCCTAAAGTCGTCCGGTTTGGGAGTCATTGACCTAACACTCGACCTCATGAATCACTAGAAAGCTTAATAGATCAACACATTGCACCATGCTTCCATCTTTGATCCTTAAAAAAAAAAAAAAAAAATCGAGTGAAAAGAATAAGCGCACCTAGAACAATAAAGCTTTAATAAAAGATTCACTTTTTGTCTTGATGATTGGTACTAGATTTGTGTGCTAGTTTGAGGGTAAGGATGTGATTAATTCTTTAGTTGGTTTAGATAGCAACATATTTGATGCTGGTCAACTCAAAAGGATTCTAGAGTTGTTTTTATTTGCATGATCATTTTCTTGATGTGTGGAGGACCATACTTGCTTGCTTGACGTTGAGATTTTGGGAGATTGCTTAGAAATGTTTGAAAAATTGCATACTTGAGGTAGTTTTCTCCCAATGGTTGTTTGCAATATTGGGGTCTCTTTTGAAAGAATGAGCTTACTGTTTGTGGGTATCATTTCTGGAAACCCTCACGGGACTTCACTCGTTCACTAGGAGTAACCTAGGGGTTTAAAAGGCTTGTTGCATATGCTAAGTGCAATCGTGTTCCCTACGAAAGTGGCGTTATCTATTTATTATTTTCCAGTTCATAGTTTTTTACTCATTCATTTCATTCCTTTACTTTCTAGTTCATTGCTAGAGACTAGCAATATTCAAGTTTGGGGGTGTGATGAGCGCTAAAAAGTGTGTATTTAAACCCCTTAAGCTTAGGCATTCTAGTACCTTTATCTATCTTACTTTACCATTTTAGATTAATTTTGTATTATTTCCATTTTCAGGCACTTATCCTGAAAATAAGCTAACTCAGCTAAATAAGAGCAGAAATGAAGCAATTCTGGAATGAATCAAAGAAAGGAGCCAAGTGGAAGCAAAATGAAGAAAAAGGTGAAAATCAACATCTTCGATCGATCTCAGATCAAAGTTCGATCGATCTAACATGATCGATATCAGCACTTCAAGATGGATCAGAGCCATAATGACATTTTTAGAGATCTCAAAAGTTCAATCGATCCAACATCATTCTTCGATCGATCGAACTACCTTTTCCTTATCCAAATGATTTATCTTATCCAGTTGTACCACCCTACCAACCACTTTTGTCCTTTTCCCAAAAATATCTTCGAAATATCTCAGATTTGTTTTTATCCAAAAAGCGCAGCCATTGAAGATCGATCCAACTTTAGTTCGATAGATCTCAGCCATGTTTGATCGATCCAAGTCCAAGGTTCGATCGATCGAACTTCCTCCAGTGCAAAAAAGTTAAATTTCCAGCTCACAAAAAGTTGTCCTTTATCCAATCATTGGGGAATATTTGCTGTACGACCCCAGCTTATTTTGGGTATCATTTGACCTACCTATATAAGGATAAGGATTAGTTTTTACATTATATCACATCATATCATATTATACCTTGTAAAACTCTTGGAGCGGAAGTTTAGAGGAGGAGGAGGCTAGAGACACCATTGGAGACTCTTCATTAACCAAGGAGCAAATCTCTACCATGTAGTTCGCCCTTGAGGGTTGGAGAAGCACTACCATGAGTGACTAGTCATCCTCTTGGGGCTATTAGCCCCAAACATGCTTTCTACATCTTGATTTTGTGTATTATTGAGGGATTAGTGTTGTAATACATATTTTGGCACTTATATATATATAGATCTTGTTTATTCAATGATTCATGTGGTTTAATGCTTCCAATTGATCATTTCATTCTATCCATATGTCTATGTATGCTAGAATAGATGTTCATGTGTTTGTCTTTATTTCTTGTGTTATTAATGCATGTCTATGTGTATTAGTGTCATAGATCTAGAGATTGTCAAACCATTGTGCTTAGTGGAATGCTCTTGTAATTTTGTTGATGGTTCATGCTCATTTCTTGATGGATTGTGCCTCTCCCTTAGCTTAATTAGTTTAATTTCATGTATTTAACTTAATTGTAGTGTAGTGGTAGCATAGTTGTTAGAAGGGAAGACAATCCATGCTTGTTGTTTGATGTTCCATTCTTTTGAATGCAAGTAGCATATGTCTCTAACCTTGTGGTGTATTTGGTTTGTGAGCTTAATGAAAGGATTAATGACTTGCTAGATATATTGTGTTTTTCACATGCTATTTAGACAATATATACTTAATTGTTAGATATATTGTGCTTTTCACATGTTTCTTAGACAATATATACTTAATTGGTCACCCTTGCTAATTGAATCAACCAAACACACACACACATCAATATTGCAACATATATTTTCCTCATTAGTCACTTGTTAAGGGTGTAAAAAAGTATTGTTTGGTGGTGACCTCTAAACCCCAAGATCTCTCTCTTACTTACTCTTTATTGCATTCAATTATTTAGTTTAATTTGCTCTCTAGTTTAATCAATCAACTAACTATTTATTTGATCACTCGACCTATTAACCCTAATAGTGATTCCACAACTAAATTCGACTCCAATCCCTTGGGACGATCCTTACTCACCCTAACTATATTTTTAGTGAAGGTAGTAGTGGCTTTTATAAATGTAAAACTTGGCCCTCGCCTTAATGCACACTCTCTAAGCTTGTGGTGTAGCGATGACGGAAATAACCACCAAAACACTAGCAATTGTAAATTAATGGGGGCATTTAAGTTGTAAAATATATGTATGTGTGTGTCACTAATTGAAAACTAAGCATGAAAGGCAAATAAGCATAGATTGTCTAGTCAATCTAGTGAATAGCACAACCTATCAAATGAGACCATAACCCATTCAATTAAACCACAATTAGAACACACACAAATGTCTAGAGAAATGTACTTTTTGCATTCAGAAGTATGGAACATCAAGAAACAAGAATGGATTGTCCACCTATCTAAGAAATTAAAGCAATTACACTACATCTAGGCTAGAGACATACAAAATTAACTAATTAAACTAAAGGTATGGTACAATCCGTCACGAAACAAGTGTGAACCATCAAATAAATCATAAGAGTATTCAATTAAGCACTATGTTTTGACCATCACTAGATTAACAACATCAATACACATAGACATACATTAATTTCATTAAATCTAGAGAAAATCACATGAACATCCATTTTAACATACATAAACATATGGATAGAAATAAATAATCAATTGAAAGCATTAATCTATACAAATCAAGTAGAAATCACAAGATTTATATTTATTCACGTCCAAAACATCCATTACAACTAGAATCCCCAAAAATATACAAAAGCTAGGTTTAGGAAGCAAGCCTAGGGGTTATCTCTAGCCCCAAGTGAAGGATTTAGCCACTCATTTTAGTGGTCATAGAACCCTCAAGGGTTAGCTTGGAGGTTGGCATCATCACTTCATCCTTGATTTCTTCTCAAAACCCTAGTTATAGAGAAGAAAATATCTACTCTATGAATATTACAAGATAAAATTGAAAGATGTTCAATTAATTCATTACATTGCCCTTTAAGTAGGCACCAAGTCAGAAATACAGCCAATGATTGGAGGAAATTCGCAACTACTCGAGTTAGGTAGAAATCGGCACGCTTGGGAATTAGATAGCTCACTGCCAACCGGCACTTTGATCAATCAAAGATATTCGATCAATCAAACACTTAGCTTCGATCAATCGAAGCTGACATGGCATCAAAAATATCTTCTGGGCCTTATCCATTTTGCTGAGCTGGCACCGCCTCATTTCGATTGATTGTAAACATCTTCGATTGATCGGGATTCCCTTCGATTGATCGAAGTTCATTTGGTGTATTTTCTTGGCTTTTTTCCAACTTTGCTCCTTAGCTCCAAAATTGGGCTAAATGGCTCTTGTTAGCCTATTTGAACTTTATTAACCTGAGATAGGTAATAACACAAATAAGTATCTAAGACATGAAAGTAAGATAAATGAATGGACTAAAATACCCTAGCTTAGGTACTAAATGCGTCACATTTGAGCACTCATCACACCCCAAAACTTAGATATTACTAGTCCCTAGCAATGAACTATAAGGAAAAGAAGAAAGAAACAATTATACAACTATGAACTAGAAAGCAATAAAAGGATAACGCCACTTTCGTAGGGAACACGATTGCATTTAGCGTATGCAACAAGCCTTTTAAACCCCTAGGTTACCCTAATGGACGAGTGAAGTCTCGTGAGGGTTTCTAGAAATGATACCCACAAACATTGAGCTCTTTCTTACTAAAGAGGCACCGATATACAAAATAACTGTTGGGAGAAAACTACCTCAAGTATGCAATTTTTTAACCATTTCCAAGCAATCTTCCAAAATCTCAACATCAAGCAAGCAAACATGGTCCTCCACACATCAAGAAAATGATCATGCAAATCAACAACTCTAGAATCCTTTTTAAGTGAACCAACATCAAATATGTTGCTATCTAAGCTAACTAAAGAAATAATCACATCCTTACCCTCAAACTAGCGCACAAATCTAGTACCGATCTTTAAAACAAAGAGTGGACCTTTTATTAAAGCTTTATTCAACTAGGTGTGCTTATTCTTTTCACTCGATTTTTTTTAAAAACTAACCTAGAAGATCAAAGATAGAAGCATGGTGCAATGTAGTGATCTATTAAGCTTTCTAGCGATCCATGAGTTCGAGCGTTAGGTCAATGACTCCCAAATCGGACGGCTTTAGGGCATTAGGTGTTTAAACACCCTTACGGACTTACAAGCTCAAATCAACTAGGCTACAAGTCAAAACAACCTCCATCTAATCATTTCCCACTTCTCACCTTTTGGGAGAAGTCCTCACTTTTTTATTTTTTATTTATTATTTTTTTTAGCAAGTTCAATTATTAACCTAGAGTTTGGGCCCTCCACCTTTCGGTGTAAGAAATTCAGTGTTTGATGAGGCTAGAATCCCGGCTACTTAATGAAAAGGGATTGTTATCCACTTTTGTCAAGATGAAAGCTTTCAGTGCAGTACTAGCTCAATTGGGATATAACCAAATCAATAGTCAACAAAACATGTACCGTACAAATGAATGCTAGTGTGCGCTTATGCTAGTGTAGAATCCTAGAGTGAATCTCAAAGCAATCATAAAATCAAGATGATGCGGACCACAAATGCAAGTAATATATCAATCTTTCGAAAAATTTACTCCTAAATGGTATCCGCAAGGCATATAAGGAGTATTGGACTCTCAAGTTAAGCAATTTTTAAATTCTAAGTATCATGGTCCTCAAAAGATCAAAATCATAGCCCAAGACTCTCAAATCATATCACATGCATAGAAATCAAGTGCAACATGTAAAATATGCTAACACACCCCCAAACTTAATCTGTGAATTGTCCTCAATGTGCAAAGAAGCAACAGATAATAGAAAGATTGTACCAAATGGGTGAAGCAAAAGGGACCCGGCAACAGAAGCTTAGCTTTAGAAGGTGCACCCCCAAACTTAGATTCCAAAAACCTGTCTGAAAACGGTCACACTAACAACTGTCAAAGCATATGATAAATGAGAGGTGAAACTGAGAACTGGGCACATGGCATCTAGCAATGTAAAGCTCAGAATATCCAAAACTGATATCAAAGATCCAAAAATCAATATATAGAAAATAAATGCAAGATTATATATTGATAAATCAATGTATCAATGTAATGTAAGCAATAATATCCAAGAAAATATCCAAAATATCCCAAAAGAATATCCAGAATAATATCCAAAACTAGTGCAAGTGTTAAGATAGTGTGAAAATATCTCAGCAATAACAGTGCAAATATCATATAATGAGGAAGAGAGAAAATGGAGAGAATCAGGTGGTGGGATCAGGGGTCATCATGTTAGCAATGTGCTGCAGCATGGCAGACATCTCGATGCTGTGGCGAGTGAGAGAAGTGGTAAGGTCTGTCCTCAAAGCGTCAAGCTCACGTCTGACCTTAGCTCCCTCAGCTCTTAGCTCAACAGATTGTCGAACTAAATCATCATGTCTCCCTACCAAGTCATCATGTCTCCTCACCAGATCATCATGCCTCCTCATGAAATCCTCATGCCGCTCAATTATATTAGCTCTGAAAGATATGAAGTCTATGTGCAGCTGAGCTACTAGTGGTGTTGTCGTCCTACCACAAGCTTAGAAAGTATGCATTAAGACGAGGGCCAAGTTTTACATTTATAAAAGCCACTACTATCTTCACTAAAAATATAGTTAGGGTGAGTAGTGATCATCCCAAGGGATTGGAGTCGAATTTGGTTATGGAATCACTATTAGGGTAAGTAGGTCGAGTGATCAAACAAATAGTTGGTTGGTCGATTAAACTAGAGAGCAAATTAAACTAAATAATTGAATGCAATAAAGAGTAAGTAAGAGAGAGATCTTGGGGTTTAGAGGTCATCACCAAACAATACTTTTCTACACCATTAATAAGTGACTAATGAGGGAAATGTGTGTTGCAATATTGATGTGTGTGTTTGTTTGGTAGATTCAATTAGCAAGGGTGACCAATGAAGTATATATTGTCTAAGCAACATGTGAAAAGCACAATATATCTAACAATTAAGTATATATTGTCTAAATAACATGTGAAAAGCACAATATATCTAGCAAGTCTTTAATCCTTTCATTAAGCTCACAAGCCAAATACACCACGAGGTAAGAGACATATGCTACTTGCATTCAAAAGTATGGAACATCAAACAACAAGCATGGATTGTCCTCCCATCTAACAACTATGCTACCACTACACTATAATTAAGCTAATGACATGAAATTAAACTAATTAAGCTAAGGGAGAGGCACAATCGATCAAGAAATGAGCATGAACCATCTAGAAAATTACAAGAGCATTCCATTAATACACATAGACATGCATCAATAACACAAAAAATAGCGACAAACACATGAGCATCTATTCTAGCATACATAGACGTATGGATAGAATAAAACGATCAATTGGAAGCATTAAACCACATAAATCATTGAATAAACAAGATCTATATATAAAAGTGCCAAAACATGTATTACAACAGTAATCCCTCAATAATACACAAAATCAAGATGTAGAAAGCATGCTTGGGGCTAACTCTAGCCCCAAGAGGATGTCTAGCCACTTATGGTAGTGCTTCTCCAACCCTGAAGGGCTAACTCCAGTGTAGAGATTTGCTCCTTGGTTGATGAAGAGTCTCCAATGGTGTCTCTAGTCTCCTCCTCCTCTAAGCTTCCTCTCCAAGAGTTCTACAAGTTATGATATGATATGATGTGTTATGTAATCCTTATCCTTATATAGGTAGGTCAAATGACACCCAAAATAAGCTGGGGTCGTACAGCAAATATTCCCCAATGATTGGATAAAGGACAACTTTTTGTGAGCTGAAAATTTAACTTTTTCGCACTGGAGGAAGTTCGATCGGTCGAAACTTGGACTTTGATTGATCGAACATGGCTAAGATCTATCGAACTGAAGTTGGATCGATCCTCAATGGCGGCGCTTTTTGGATAAAAACAAATCTGAAATATTTCGAAGATATTTTTGGAAAAAGGACAAAAGTGGTTGGTAGGGTGGTACAACTAGATAAGATCAATCATTTGGATAAGGACAAGGTAGTTCGATTGATAGAAGAATGATGTTGGATCGATCGAACTTTTGAGATCTCTGAAAATGAAATCATGGCTCTAATCCATCTTGAAGTGCTGAGATCGATCATGTTGGATCGATCGAACTTTGATCTGAGATCGATCGAAGATGTTGATTTTCACCTTTTTCTTCCTTTTGCGTCCACTTGGCTCATTTCTTTGATTCATCCCAGAATTGCTTCATTTATGCTCTTATATGGCTGAGTTAGCTTATTTTCGGGATAAGTGCCTAAAAATGGAAATAACACGAAATCAATTTAAAACGGTAAAGTAAGATAGATAAGGGTACTAGAATGCCTAAGCTTAAGGGGTTTAAATGCGCACTTTTCAGCGCTCATCACACCTCCAAACTTAAATATTGCTAGTTCCTAGCAATGAACTAGAAAGTAAAGGAATGAAATGAACAACTATACAACTATGAATTAGAAAGCAATAAATGGATAACGCCACTTTCGTAGGGAACACGATTGCACTTAGCACATGCAACAAGCCTTTTAAACCCTTAGGTACCGCTAGTGGACGAGTGAAGCCTCGTGAGGGTTTCCAGAAATCATACCCACAAACATTAAGCTCATTCTTTCAAAAGAGGCACAAATATTGCAAACAAGTATTGTTAGAAAACTAGCTCAAGTATGCACTGTTTCAAACATTTCTAAGTAATCTCCCAAAATCTCAACATCAAGCAAGCAAGTATGGTCCTCCACACATCAAGAAAATGATCATGCAAATCAAAATAACTCTAGAATCCTTTTTGAGGGGACCGGCATCAAATGTGTTGCTACCTTAGCCAACTAAAGAAATGATCATATCCTTACCCTTAAACTAGCACACAAATCTAGTATCGATCATCAAGACAAAAAGTGGACATTTTATTAAAGCTTTATTATTCTAGGTGCGCTTATTCTTTCCACTCAATTTTTTTATTTATTTTTTATTTTTTTATTTTTTTATTTTATATTAGGATCAAAGATGGAAGTATGGTGCAATGTGTTGATCTCTTAAGCTTTCTAGCGATTCATGAGGTCGAGCGTTAGGTCAATGACTCCCAAACCGGACGGCTTTAGGGCATTAGGCATTCAAACACCCCTACGGACTTACAAGCTTAAATCAACTAGGCTACAAATCAAGACAACCTCCATCTAATCATTTCTCACTTCTCACCTTTTTGGGAGAAAGCCTCACTTTTTATTGCTTTTGCAACATTTTTTTTTTTCCTTTTTTTTTTTTTTTTTTTTTTTTTTTTTTTTTTTTGTATAGCAAGTTTAATTATTGACCTAGAGTTTGGGCCCTCCACCTTTCGACGTGAGAAATTCAGTGCTTGATAAGGCTAGAATCCCGGCTACTTAGTGAAAAGGGGTTTTTATCCACCTTTATCAAGAATAAAAGCTTTCAATGCACTACTAACCCAATTGGGATATAACCAATTCAATAATCAACAAAGCATGTACCCCACAAATGAATGCTAGTGTACACTTGTGCTTGTGTAGAATTCTAAAGTGAATCTCAAAACAATCACAAAATCAAGATGATGTGGACCACAAATGCAAGCAAGATATCAATCTTTCAAAAAATTTACTCCTAAATGGTATCCATAAGGCATACAAGGAGTATTGGACTCTCAAGTCAAGCAATTTTTAAATTTTAAGCAATATAGTCCTCAAAAGATCAAAATCATAGCTAGATATGGACCAATCATAGAAAATCTCTCAAATACACAAGTCATACTCAAAATTTTGAATTTTAAAGCTAACATTGTAAAGTACACCATTTCCCCTAAACTTAAACAGCACAATGTCCTCAATGTGCAAAGAGAACAAAAGGAAAGAGTATACCGGTGCAATTAAGGCAAAGAATAGCTGGGACTGAAGTATCCAAAGTGGGTGGCATGGCCCCCCCAAACTTGGGATTAATTGTGGTCCTAAAATTTGGCACTGGGATAAACTCATAAGATAACAAAAAGGGATAATTAGTGCACAGTGGACATGCAAGTGTAAATGAAATAAAATAGTGAGAGAGGTATATGTGTGGTCCTGAAAATCAGGTAGCACTCTCTCACTGAAGTCACTGTGTTGTACCTGATGGAGTCAAACATACAGAGATAAAAATATAATAAATGACATCCATAGCAAAAACATATATAAAGAAAATAAAGTATAGAGTACATCAAAATAACAAAACTGACATATGCGGCTGCAAATAATATACAGTGACAAAAATGAATTATAGATCACAGAGGTGTAATATAAATAGATAGAAGAAACTGGAAATCTCAGGTGGATGAGGCAGGATGGGCAGGGCGAACACTGACTCATAGTCCACTGTCATATGCGCATATCTAGGCGCGGGCCTGTCACGCTCTCAAGCTGGCTGAGCTGGATGGTGTGGTGGAGATGGTAACGGTGAATGCTCAGCCTCAGCATGTGATGGAGATGGTGATGGTGTAAACGCAGGCTAAGCCTCAGAAGTAAATGGAATATGATCATCTTCAGCCTCATGAGTAGGTGACTGAGCTGGAGTAGGCTGTAATGGCTCCTCCTGTATATGAGAGGGCTCTACTGGCTCCTCTATCCTAGGTCTGATATGTCTCTAGGGCCCGTGTTTCCTCTTGGCAACAGTCTTGCGCTTAGTCATGGCCTAAAAAATAATTTAAAACTTGCAAGGGGAGTCAATGTCAGAATAAAGAATTGAAAGCACAAAATAGAAACATGCATGTCAAATAAGATAGATAAAACATATAGATGACATGAATCTATGCAGGTGACAGGATATGAAGCATGCTAAACAATGTAAGTATGAAATGCATCCAATGTGAAATATCACAGCTATTGGGTATATATGAGATAGCATGAACATAATATATGATAAATAAAGTGTGTGTATGAGATCTGTGAAGTTCAATCGATCACAAAAATTTTTTTATGTGTATGAGATCTCAAAACATAAAGTGTGTGTATGAAATCTCAAAACTTCGATCAATCTGAGAAACTGAAAAAGATGAGTTTGATCGATTGAACTGTGCAAAGATGAAAACTGAAAAGTCACAAATCTGTGACTTTGGAAGCACGGGGGCCACACGAATAGTGTAGTGGGCCCATCAATACAACAATTCCTCAATCCTAGTCACTTTACAAAGCCCATACTCCCACAAAACAAATCAAAACTCAAAAATATATAACCATATATACATATATATATAAAAAGCTTCAAGCCGGCAATAATGGAGGAAATCATCAACAATACATCCTAGATCTAGTATGTAGGCAACATGTATTGAACAAGTTGAAGCTTGAAATCATAAGATGTGACTTGGATCTTACCTCAAGTAGCGAGAGAAGATGAGAGGAAGATGGAGATGAAAATCCGAGAGGAGAGAGAGAGAATCAACGTTTGGATCTCGCCGGAGATTCGCCGGAGAAGATGATGAAGATGGGTGCATAGTGGTAACGAGAATGAAGGATAAGGGTTTGGAGGGTTGGATCAATCTAATAAATCGATCTTGAGACCCTCAAGGTCTATTTTTAAAAACTTTTCCCGATCAGTTCGATCGACCGAACTGAGAATTCAGATCGATCGAACTGTGATGATCTCTCTTCAAAGTATTTTTGAATTTTTTGAAAAATTAAAAACCAAATTTAAAAATTAAAAATTACAATTGAAAAATAGAAAATATTTTTGGATTTTTGAAAAATAAGAGTAGAAATAAAATAAAATAAAAATATTTTTGAATTTTTTTTTTAAATTAAAAAGTCAAATAAAGTCAAACAAAAGTCAAAATAGAGAATTGAAGAACTAAGATCGATCTGAACAAAATGTTCGATTGATTAGACAGAGAGCAAAAATATGTAGGTTTTTGGTCCAAAAATTTGGTTAAGTGTTGGAACTTACAGATCGATCGAATGATGAAGTTGGATCGATCAAAGAACTTCAAATCGATCTTGAAATGTTTTCGATCGATGAGATAGAGAGCTGAAATATGCAGGTTGATACAGGCTCAAATTTTTTCTAAGTGTTGGATCTCAAGATCGATCAAACTTTAAAGTTGGATCGATCTAAGGTCTTCTGATCGATCTGAGAATAAGTTTGAGCGATGGGACAGAAAGGTGATTTGGATGCAGGTGGATGCAGGTCAAAAATTTTTCTTAGTTTTGCATGCAGATGGAAGTTCGATCGATCGAACTCTCATTTGAGATCGATCGAACTTATGCAAAATGCTCAATCACAACATAAAAGTTCATGCAATCCTAGCAATGCATATGAACCCAAAGCCAATATCTAGACTTCCCAAGAAATGAAATTTAAGATAGAAATGAGGGAGTAATAGGGTTTTGACACCTTACGAATACTTTTGCTAGTTTTTAACGTCTTTAGCAAGACATTGGACTTTTTTAGCCCGAATCAAAGATCTTGTAATGCATCCCCTCCTTGTTGGGGTGATAGATGCTTTGAACTCCACCCAACAAACAGTTCTTTGAAGAACTTGTTGGATTAAGCTCAAAAGAAACTTTTGATCCCTTGTCAATGCAATCACAACCTTTGGGCTTCCATGGCCTTTCAAGGCAAGAATTGGAAACAAGACTTTGAGAATGCAAGGTTGAAGATGATCACTTTGAAGTTTTGGTCTTACATAAAAGCCTACTTCCTTGACATTGAAGATTATGACATTTATCTACAACATTAACCTCTCATTCATATTTGTCAAATGAATTGGGTATGGGGTTGAAGATATTCAACTTCACCTTCATGTTGCCAAATGAGATCTTCATTATCCTCATCCTACAATTGATGTTGGCATTAGCGGTTGCCAAAAAAGGACGACCAAGGATAACGGGAATTTGGTTTTCAGGATTGGGGACCGGTTCCATGTCAATGACAACGAAATCAATGGGGAAGAAAAATTTGGCAATCTTTATTAATACATCCTCAATTATACCCCTAGGCTTCTTAATGGATCGGTCGGTAAGTTGTAAAACTACCGACGTCAGTTTCAATTCACCCAGGCCCAATTTGACAAAAACTGAGTATGGAAGAAGGTTAATACTTGCTTTTAAGTCAAGAAGCGCCCGATTAATGATATGATCACCAATAATGCATGAAGTAGTAGGTGAACCGGGGTTCTTAAACTTTTGTAAAGTGTTATGTTGCAAAATTGAGCTTACTTGCTCGGTTAAAATCACTTTTCTTGGTGCTTGGCTCTTGTTCTTCAGCTTTTGGGTGCACAAGTCTTTCAAGAATTTGGTATAAGCCGGAATTTGCTTGATTACATCCAAAAGTGGAAGGTTGACTTTCACTTGCCTAAACATTTCCATGATTTCATTGGTGTTTGCCTTTTGCTTGTCTTTTGAAATAGATCCTTTTAAGGCATCCGGAAATGGAATTTTTGGCTTAAACACTTTTTCAGCATTTCCTTTTGAAAACTCTTCAACATAAGAATTTTTTAAATCACTTTGTTTTAAATCATTTTTCAACAAAACCTTTTCAAATTCATTTTTAAGCAAATCTTCCTTCAAATCATTTTCAAATTCATTTTTAAGCAAATCTTCCTTCAAATCATTTTCAAAATCATTCTTCAAATCACATTTTGAAGCTTTCTCATTCACAAGATCATGTATATGCAATGAAGGAGGAATGGGATGTGAAATGGGACGGGTGATAACTTGAGGTTGTACCAGTTCATTCTCTTCATTGGACATTTCAACTTGATTGTCCACAATCTTACCCCTCCGCAAGGTAGTCACCGCAATAACATGCACAATGGTGTGGCCTTCCGATGAGGAATGGGTTTCCACAACACATTGTTGCTTAGGTGGGTCATTCATAGGCATCTTTCCCTTCTCTCTTGCATTAAGAGTGCTTGCTATTTGCCCTACTTGGGTTTCTAGCTTTGCAATGGATTGAGAGTGAGAATAAAGTAATTGAGTGTTAGCCTCTAAAGTACCCAAAGCATTCAAAACTTTTTCTTCAAAGGCGGGACTTCTAGCATTCCCTTGGGAATAAGATTGGTTGGGAAAATGAGAGTTAGCAAATTGATTCCTTTGTGATTGATAAGGTCTATAACCTTGGGATCCTTGGTTTTGAAGTGGAGGTGGAATGTACTTCCCTTGAAAACCGCCTTGGGAAGGGTTTGAGCCCTCTCCTTGGTTTTTCTAAGAGAAATTCGGATGATTTCTCCAACTTGGATTATAATGAGTACCATAAGGATTGTTCCCTTGGTTCACAAAAGCTGCATTGACTTGTTCATTAGGTTCATTTTGCATTTGTCCGTGAGGACAATGAGAAGTAGAATGAAGAACATTAGAAGAATTCATACATGTTTCATTTAATGCACGATGAGAATGGTTAGGGAATTAAGATATTTGGTTTGCCGAGTTTTGGTTAATCAAAAATTGATCAAACCTTTGAGATAAAGACTTTATTTCGGCGGCTATATCATTTGAATGGTTAACTTAATGTAGGCCAACACTCTTCCTACCTTGTGAATTTCTACCATTCTTGGATGATAATGTTCTATGCAAAGAATTTTCACTCCTGCTCTCATAAAGACGCCACACGTCATCCTCATGCATATCAATATATGAGCCACCCATGGAAGCATCAAGCATGCCTTTGTAAATGTCCGATAAGCTCTCAAAGAAATATTGAACTAATTGTCATTTGGGCATGTCATGATGTGGACATTTCCTAAGCAATTCATTAAAGCGTTCCCATGCCTCATGAAACGTTTCTCCAACCCCATGTGAAAATTCTCGAATTGAGGTTCTCATGGCATTGGTCTTAGAAACCGGATAGTACTTCTTCAAGAACTCTTGTTGCATTTTTGCCCAAGAAGTGATTGAAAAAGGCCTAAGATTGTTAAACCAATACTTTGCCTTGTCTTTTAAGGCGAATGGAAAAAGTTAGAGTCTTAAAACCTCTTCCGGCATGTCCATATATTTTACGGTGGAACATATTTCTAGAAACTCATCCAAATGCTTGTAAAGTTCTTCACTTGGAAGTCCATAATAGTTAGGAAGCATTTGAATGGTTTGTGGTTTAATTTCATAGTGATGTGCTCTAAATGGTGGCAATTGAATGCATGTGGGTGCATTGTATTCATTAGGTACATAGTGATCTCTTAAAGTAAGTGGAGGATTAGCAATTTGAGGTGTAACCTGGGCACCTTGATTTTGATTTCCTTAAATGATGGGAGGTTGTGGAGCATACATTGGCCTTGGCATTCCAAATGAAACTTGGCCTTGTTGTTGTTGTGGTTGGTGAATGAATGGCCTAGGCATGTCTAATGGTGCTTGCATGTTCTCATGATGCATATTTGGATGAAGGATACCTTGTTGGTCTATGTGACCAAGGTCCTCTACATGCTCTTCATTATGGCCTTCCATTGATGTAATGGATTGGGTAGAACTAGAACTTCCTCTTCTCCTATGATTTCTAACTATGGATTCAAGATGCAAATCAAGAGGGACAAGAGTTGGTCTAAGTGATCTACGACCTTGCATGAACAATGTAAAATACACAAACACAATGAATAAACAAACACTTCGACTTCACAACAATTCAATGAATCTTCCTCCAGAAACACTTAACCCATACTCCTATGCTTTGACAACAATGCAAAGAACAATTAAGAATGCCTCTACGCGGGCTCACGATTTATCTAAGAATTTAAAAACAAGCCTCCACGCGGGCCGACGATTTAACTAAGGGATTGAGTAAAGAAAGTCTCACAAAGGTCCTATAGCACTTCAACTCCAAATTTATAGCTTAGCTTAGCAATTTTTTTTAAAAAAAATTTAGCATTTTTCCTTGCTTGCTTAGCTCCTTTGCTTGAATATTCATTTACTTACTTCTTAGCTCAATGCTCCTTATCAAAGATGAACAAACACAATAAGTAATCAAAAGAAAAATAAAAACGAAGTAAAGATACGATCAAAAGAGTACTAATTCCTAATGAATTCCACAAATACGACGTTGCCTAATCCCCAGCAACAGCGCCAAAAACTTGGTAGTGTTTGTCGTCTTACCACAAGCTTAAAGAGTGTGCATTAAGGCGAGGGCCAAGTTTTACATTTACAAAAGCCACTACTACCTTCCCAAGGCATTAAGGTGAGTAGGGATCGTCCCAAGGGATTGGAGTCGAATTTGGTTATGGAATCACTATTAGGGTTAGTAGGTTGAGTGATTAAACAAATAGTAGGTTGGTTGATTAAACTAGAGAGCAAATTAAACTAAATAATTGAATGTAATAAAGAGTAAGTAAGAGAGAGATCTTGGGGTTTAGAGGTCACCACCAAACAATACTTTTCAACACCCTTAACAAGTGACTAATGAGGGAAATGTGTGTTGCAATATTGATGTGTGTGTTTGTTTGGTTGATTCAATTAGTAAGGGTGACCAATTAAGTATATATTGTCTAAGCAACATGTGAAAGTACAATATATCTAACAATTAAGTATATATTGTCTAAATAGCATGTGAAAAGCACCATATATCTAACCAGTCATTAATCCTTTCATTAAGCTCACAAGCCAAATACACCACAAGGTTAGAGACATATGCTACTTGCTTTCAAAAGTATGGAACATCAAACAACAAGCATAGATTGTTCTCCCATCTAACAATTATGCTACCACTATACTTTAATTAAGCTAATGACATGAAATTAAACTAATTAAGCTAAGGGAGAGGCACAATCGATCAAGAAATGAGCATGAACCATCTAGAAAATTACAAGAGCATTCCATTAAGCACAATGTTTTGACAATCTCTAGATCTATGGCATTAATACACATAGACATACATCAATAACACAAGAAATAGAGACAAGCACATGACATCTATTCTAGCATACATAGACATATGGATAGAATGAAATGATCAATTGGAAGCATTAAACCACATAAATCATTGAATAAACAAGATCTATATATATAAAAGTGCCAAAACATGTATTACAACACTAATCCCTCAATAATACACAAAATTAAGATGTAGAAAGTATGCTTGGGGCTAACTCTAGCCTCAAGAGGATGTCTAGCCACTCATGGTAGTGCTTCTCCAACCTTCAAGGGCGAACTCCACGGTAGAGATTTGCTCCTTGGTTGATGAAGAGTCTCCAATGGTGTTTCTAGCCTCCTTCTCCTCTAAGCTTCCTCTCCAAGAGTTCTAGAAGGTATGATATGATATGATGTGATATGATGTGTTATGTAATCCTTATCCTTATATAGGTAGGTCAAATGACACCCAAAATAAGCTAGGGTCGTACAACAAATATTCCCTAATGATTGGATAAAGGACAACTTTTTATGAGCTGGAAATTTAACTTTTTCACACTGGAGGAAGTTCGATCGATCAAACCTTAGACTTGGATCGATCGAACAAGGTTGAGATCTATCGAACTGAAGTTGGATCGATCCTCAATGGCGGTGTTTTTTAGATAAAAACAAATCTGAGATATTTCGAAGATATTTTTGGGAAAAGGACAAAAGTGGTTGGTAGGGTGGTACAACTAGATAACATCAATCATTTTGGATAAGGACAAGGTAGTTTGATCGATCGAAGAATGATGTTGGATCGATCGAACTTTTAAAATCTCTGAAAATGTCATCATGGCTCTGATCCATCTTGAAGTGCTGAGATCGATTATGTTGGATCGATCGAACTTTAATCTGAGATCGATTGAAGATGTTGATTTCCACATTTTTCTTCCTTTTGTTTCTGTTTGGCTCCTTTCTTTGATTCATCCTAGAATTGCTTCATTTCTGCTCTTATTTGGCTGAGTTAGCTTATTTTTGGGATAAGTGCCTAAAAATGGAAATAACACGAAATCAATTTAGAACGGTAAAGTAAGATAGATAAGGGTACTAGAATGCCTAAGCTTAAGGGGTTTAAATACGCATTTTTCAGCGCTCATCAGCTTCCACTGATCTGTAGCTAGAATCAGTGCTTGTATGTGTTGTCAGCTCGGTAGGAGGGGCATGTGAAAGGCCAGTCTGCTGAGATGCAATAGGTACATCTGGCTAGAGGTAGAACCTAAAGTGGTAATGCGACGTCTCTGTCTGGTAGGAAATCTATCTATTACATCATCCTCTGCAGCATCGTCTGTTGCGGCTGCCTGTGTTGCTGTTCTCTGCTGTTGCGCCTGTAGTCTCTTCATATCCCTGTTTTCCCTATTCTTACGGCATGAATTGAAAGTCTTATTCCACCGGGTTAGATCATAAGCTCTCTTCGCTCTCTCAGTATCAGGCTTTGGAATCTCCTCGGGGTCAAACTAGTACCCCTGGTCTAGAAACAGCTGAGTAATCAAATGGCCAAAAGGTAAGGGCTAAGTCTCTGCTCTAGTACTGTGTGTATGATGCAAGTTCTTCTAGAATTTGTGCATAAGCTCCCATATAAGTGCAGGAATAATGATGAGCGCTGAAAAGTGCGCATTTAAACCCTTGAGCTTGAGTGTTCTAGGACTTTTATCTATTTTACTTTCCCGTTTTAGACTAATTTCATGTTATTGCCGTTTTTAGTTACTTATCCCAAAAATAAGTCAATTCAGCCAAATAAGAGCATAATTGAAGCAATCTCAATCTGAATGGAAGAAAGGAGCAAAGTGAAGCAAAATGAAGCAAAGTGTAGAAAGTCAGCAAGTTCGATCGATCTCAGAATATATTCGATCGATCGAAAGTTCATCGATTTAATTAGTTCATGACGGATTTAAGCTTTTGTCCTTATCCACAAGATTCCATAAAGTTCGATCAATCTCAATAGCTATTCGATCGATCGAAGTGCTCGATCTTATCCACATGTACTACTCCAGCTGCCACTTTTGTCTTCTTCCCAAAAATATCTCAGAGATTTGTCCTTATTCAAAAAGGCACTGCCATAGATGATCGATCTCCGTAGTATTCGATAGATCTCAGCCATGTTCGATCAATCTCACCACAGTTCGATCGATCGAACTTCCTCAAGCCTAAAAAAAGACAAAATTCAGCTCATTAAAGGTTGGCTCATGGTGCAATCATTGGAGAAATATTGATGTGAGGACCCAGACCATTGGGTGTGACATTTTAACCTACCTATATAAGGAATATGAGCCATTTTTGAGAGTATACTTGGCATAACTTACATATTGTATAACATATTCTTGGAGAGGAGGCTAGAGACATTCTTGAGAGCTCTTCCATTCTTCTAGGGTTTCCATCAAGAAGGAGTTCATGCCTACTATGGAGATAGCCCTTGAGGGTTCGATGACTACTTCAATGAGTGGCTAGACATCTGTTTGGGGCTAGAGTAGCCCCTAAGTTTGCTTCTTAGACTTAGTTCTTTGTATACTTTTGGGGATTTATTTGTTACAAATGTTTTGATCTTGGATCTATATATATATCTTGTGATTTCTACTTGATGTGTATGGATTAATGCTTCCAATTGATTATCTATCTCTCACCATATGTCTATGAATGCTAGAATGGATGATTCATGTTCTTTTCTCTAGATTTAGTGAAATTTATGCATGTCTATGTGTAAGAATGAAATTAATCTAGAGATGGTCAAAACATAGAGCTTAATGGAACACTCTTACAATTTATTTGATGATTCACACTTGTTTCTTGATGGATTGTGCCACACCTTTAGTTTACTTAGTTTAATTTCCATGTCTTTAGTGTAGATGTAGTGTAGTTGCTTAGATCCATAGATAGGTGGACAATCTATTCTTGTTCCTCGGTGTTCCATGCTTATGAATGCAAAAAGTGTATGCTTCTAGATGATAATGCCTGTGCACAAATTGTGGTTTCATTGAATGGATGATGGTCTCATTTAATATGTTGTGCTTACCATCTCATTTGGCTTGACAATCTATGCTTATTTGCCTTCCATGCTTAGTTTCAATTTATGACACACACACACAAGTTACAATTCAATTTCCCAATTAATATACAAGTGCTAATGTCTAATGAAGTCAAGCTTAGTGGTGAGCTCTAGTATCCCAAGTCCTCTCCTCTATATCTTTTCCCCAAATATTTCCATTGTTATCTTTATCTTGCTTTAATTTTAGTCACATAGTAGTTTAATTAATCCGAATAAATCTCTCTTGATCACTCTACCTACTAACCCTATCCTTATTTCCATCACATATTGGTTGCAATCAAATCCCTTGGGATGATCCCTACTTGCCCTATCTATATGTTTAGTTAGAGGTAGTAGTGGCATTTACAAATTTAAAACTTGGACACATTGCAGACTCACACTCTTTATGCCACATCTTTTCAAACTTTGGGTGCATCGCAACAAGGCCCCACCAAGTTTTTGGCGCCGTTGCCGGGGATTTAATTGGCAAAGTCGTGTTTTGGAAACAATTAGGGATTAGTACTCTTTTGATCGTGTCTTTATTCTATTTTCTTTTTAGTTACTTATTGTGTTTGTTCTTAATTGACTAAAAGCATTGAGCAAGGAATCAAGCAAGGGAATCATTCAAAGCAAGAAAGCAAAGAGGGCTAAAAATTTGAAAAATTGCAAAGCAAAGCAAGGTTTAAAAATTAAAATGAGTTAAAGTTGCTTAAGGACCCTTTATGAGATTTTCCTAACTCAAGCTCTAGTTAAATCATCGGCCCGCGTGGAGGCTTGTTTTTCAATTCTTAGATAAATTGTGAGCCTACGTCGAGGAGTTTTAATTTTCTTTGCATGGTTGTTTCAAGCATGGGAGTATTGGATCAATGTATGTGGGGATTTGTTGATTAAGTTGTTGTGGGGGCAAAGTGATTGTTATTTGCTTTATTTCTTGTTAATTGATTTGCTAATGCATGCATGGTCGTAAGTCATTGAATCCTACTCTTGTCTCTCTTGATTTTCATCTTGAATCGGTTGTTCATAATCCTAAGGGAAGTGGTAGTTCTCGTCACTCCATTTCATCGATGGAGGAGCAAAATAATGATCATGTGGAGGACCTTGGTTACATAGACCAACAAGGTGTCCTCCACCCCAATGTTCACCATGACAACATCTACGTACCATTATGTATGCCTAGACCATTCATTCCACCACAACAATAAGGCCAAATTCCATTGGGAATGCCTAGGCCAATGTTTGTTTCACAACCTCTCATAGTCCAAGCTAACCAAGGTGCTTATGTAGCACCACCGGTTGTAAATCCACCTCTTGCTTTTAGAGATCATTATGTTCCTAATGAATATAATGCACCCGCTTGCATTCAATTTCCTCCATTTAGAGCATATCACTATGAAATTAAACTACAAACCATTCAAATGCTTCCCAACTATCATGGACTTCCAAGTGAAGAACCAAACAAGCATTTGGATAAGTTTCTTGAAGTGTGTTCCACCGTGAAATACACGGACATGCCAGAAGAAGTTTTGAGACTTAAAATTTTTCCTTTTACCCTAAAGGACAAGGCAAAATATTGGTTCAACAACCTTAGGCCTTTTCTGATAACTTCTTGGGTAGAAATACAACAAGAGTTCTTGAAAAAGTACTATCCGGTTTCAAAGACCAATGTTATGACAGCTTCCATTCGTGAAATTTCTCAAAGGGATGGGGAAATGTTTCATGAGGCATGGGAAAGGTTCAATGACTTGCTAAGAAATGCCCACATCATGGCATACCTAAGTGGTAATTAGTCCAATATTTCTTTGAAAGCTTACCAGATAATCACAAGGGTATGGTTGATGCATCAATGGGTGGTTCTTATATTGACAAGCATGAAAATGATGTGTGACAATTGTATGAAAGTATGAGTGAAAATTCCATGCATAGATCTCCGTCTTCTAAAAATAATATAAATCTAGGAGGAAGGAGGAATGTTGGCTTGTATCAAGTTGACAACTCCAATGATATAGCCACCGAGATTAAATCCTTATCTCAAAGGTTTGATCAATTCTTGATTAACCCAAACTTGGCGAATCAAATGTCTTCCGCCCCTAATTATGTTCATCATCATGCATCTAATGAATCATGTATGACTTATTCTAGTGTCCTGCATTCTACTTCCAATTGTCCCCATAGACATATGCAAAATGACAACCATGAGCAAGCCAATGCTATTTTTGCTAACCAAGGGAATAATCCCTATGGTAATCATTACAATCCTAGTTGGAGGAACCATCTGAACTTTTCTTGGAAAAGCCAAGGGAAAGGCTCAAACCCTCCCAAGGTGGTTTTCAAGGGAAGTATGTTCAACCTCCGATGCAAAGCTAAGGTTCCCAATGTTTTAGATCATCATTTCAATCGCATGGTAATTAATTTTCTAATTCTCATTTTCCTAATCAACCATCTTATTCTCAAGGAAATTCTAGGAGTCCCGCTTTTGAAGAGAAAGTTTTGACCGCTCTAGGCACTCTAGAGGCGAACACTCAATTGCTTCATTCTCATTCTTAATCCATTGCTAAGCTAGAAACCCAAGTAGGGCAAATAGCTAGCACTTTAAATCCTAGAGAGAAAGGGAAAATGCCTTTGAATGCCCCACCAAAGTAACAATGTGTTGTGGAGACTCATTCCTCATCGAAAAGTCCTATAATAGAGTATGTCAATACGGTGACAACCTTGAGAAGTGGGAGAATCATTGACAACCAAGTAGGTATGTCCAATGAAGAGAGTGAACCGGTGCAACCCAAAGTTGACACCCGTCCCGTTTCACATTTTATTCCTCTTTCATTGCATTTACATGATCATCATATTGAGAAAGTGTTGAAAAATGATTTGAAAAATGAATCAAAGCATGATTTGAAAAATTCTTGTGTTGATGATGTTTCAAAGAAAGATTTTGAAATAGTTTTTGAGCCAAGAGCTTGGTGTCGCACCAAAAGTTTGCAAAAAGAGATGTTGGACTAAGATGAGTGTGGCCAAGTTTTACATTTATAATTTGTCACTACTATCTTTCACTAAAAATATAATTAGGGCGAGTAGGGATCGTCCCAAGGGATTGGTGGGTCGTATTAGGTTGTGGAATCGAGATTAGGGTTAGTAGGTCGAGTGATCAAAAGATTGGTTGGTGATTGAATTATACTAAGATGCAATTTAAACTAAAGTAAACAATTAAATGTAATGGAGAGAAAATAAAAGAGAGAGATCTTGGGATTTAGAGATCACCACTAAGCATAACTTTTCTACACCCTTAATGAATGATTAATGAGGGGGAAAACAAGTATTGCAACAATAGTGTGTGTGTGTGGTTGTTTCAACAAGCATGGATGACTAATCAAGCATATATTGTCTAAACAACATGGTGGATAGCACAATATATTAAACTAAGCCATTAATCATTTCTTTAAGCTCGCAATCCAAACACATCACAAGGTTAGAGACATATGCTACTTGTTTTCATAAGTATGGAATAGCAAATAACAAGCATGGTTTGTACTCCCATTTAACATCTAAACTACAACTACACTACAATTAAGATAATGACATAAAATTAAACTAATTAAACTAAGGGAAAGACGTAATCCATCAAGAAATGAGTATGAACCATCAAACAAACCACAAGAGAATTCTATTAAGCACTATGTCTTGACAATCTCTAGATCCATAGCATCAATACACATAGACATGCATTAATAACACAAAATCTTGAGACAAACACATGAACTTCTATTATAGCATACATAGACATATGGATAGAATGAAATGATCAATTGTAAGGCATTAAACCACACAAATTATTGAATAAACAAGATCTATGTATATAAATATATCAAAACATGTATCACAATACAAATCTCCTAAAAAAAAAAAAATACATAAATCAAGATGTAGAAAGCATGCTTAGGGCTAACTCTAGCCCCAAGAGGATGTCTAGCCACTCATGGATGGTGTCCTTTAACCCTCAAGGGCTAACTCCATGGTAGAGATTACTCCTCTTTTTAGTTGATGCAAGAACTCCAAGCTTATGTCTCTAGCCTCCTCTCTTCTTTTCTTTCTCACTAAGAATATGATATCCATTGTGTCACAAAGTCTCTCTAAGTATGTATATCTCTATATGTATCAAGAATGGCTCATATTCTTTATATAAATAGGTTAAATGTCACCCCCAATGACCTAGGCTCATATACTAATATTCCCCCCAATGATTGGATATGAGACAACTTTTAATGAGCTGGAAATTGAATTTTCTTGCACTTGGGGAAGTTCGATCGATCAAACTTGTGGTGAGATCGATCGAACATGGCTGAGATCTATTGAACTTAAGCTGGATCGATCCTCTATGGTGGCACCTTTTTGGATAAAGACAAATCTGAGATATTTTGGGGAACGAGACAAAAGTGGTAGGTAGGGTGGTACAATTGGATAAGATGGAATCTTTTCGATCGATCTGGAGAAAGTTGGATCGATCGAATTTTATGGGATCTTTGGATAAGGACAAAAGAGCTTGGATCTATCTTGAAATGTCTAGATCGATAAACTTTCGATCGATCGAATATTTCCTGAGATCGATCGAACTTGCTGAATTTCCACCACTTGCTTCCTTTTGTTCCCACTTTGCTCCTTTCTTTGATTCATCTCAAGATTGCTTCAATTATGCTTTTATTTAGCTGAGTTATGTTATTTTGGGGATAAGTACCTAAAAATGAAAATAATACAAAATCAGTCTAAAATGGGAAAGTAAGATAGATAATGGTTGTAGGATACCTAAGCTTAAGGGGTTTAAATGTGCACTTTTCAGCGCTCGTCACACCCCCAAACTTAAATATTGCGAGTCCCTAGTAATGAACTAGAAAGTAAGGGAATGAAATGAACAACTATACAACTATGAACTAGAAAACAATAAATGGAGAACGCCACTTTTGTAGGGAACACGATTACATTTAGCATATGCAACAAGCCTTTTAAACCCCTAGGTTACCCCTAGTGGATGAGTGAAGTCTCGTGAGGGTTTCCAGAAATGATATCCACAAACATTAAGCTCATTCTTTCAAAGGAGGCACCAATATTGCAAACAAGCATTGGGAGAAAACTAACTCAAGTATGCAATTTTTCAACCATTTCTAAACAATCTCCCAAAATTTCAACACCAAGTAAACAAGTATGGTCCTCCACACATCAAGAAAATGATCATGCAAATCAAAACAACTCTAGAATCCTTTTTGAGTGGACCGGCATCAAATATGTTGCTATCTAAGCCCACAAAAGAAATGATCACATGCTTACCCTCAAATTAACATACAAATCTAGTACCGATCATCAAGACAAAAAGTGGACCTTTTATTAAAGCTTTATTATTCTAGGTGCGCTTATTCTTTTCACTCATTATTTATTTATTTTTTTTCTATCCCTAAAGATCAAAGATGGAAGGATAGTGCAATGTGTTGATCTATTAAGCTTTCTAGCGATCCATGAGGTCAAACGTTAGGTCAATGACTGCCAAACCAGACGGCTTTAGGGCACTAGGTGTTCAAACACCCCTAAGGACTTACAAGCTCAAATCAACTAGGCTACAAATCAAGACAACCTCAATCTAATCATTTTTCGCTTCTTACCTTTTGGGAGAAGTCCTCACTTTTTTATTGCTTTTGAAACTTTTTTTTTTTTTTTGAATTATTAACCTAGAGTTCGGGCCATCCACCTTTCGGCATGAGAAGTTCAGTACTTGATGAGGCTAGAATCTCGGCTACTTAGTGAAAAGGGGTTGTTATCCACCTTTATCAAAAATAAAATCTTTCAATGCACTACTAGACCAATTGGGATATAACCTATTCAATAATCAACAAAGCATGTACCCCACAATTGAATGCTAGTGTGCGCCTGTGCTAGTGTAGAATCCTAGAGTGAATCTTAAAACAATCACAAAATCAGGATGATATGGACCACAAGTGCAAGCAAGATATCAATCTTTCGAAAAATTTACTCCTAAATGACATCCACAAGGCATATAAGGAGTATTGGACTCTTAAGTCAAACAATTTTTAAATTTTAAGCAATATATTCCTCAAAAGATCAAAATCATAGCCAATATGAATTTTACATCTCAATCATGCATTTAAAGCTCAAAACTTTATGTAGAATGCAACAAAGTCACCTTACCCCCAAACTTAAACCGCACATTGTCCTCAATATGTAATGAGAACAATGGAAAAGATGGAAAGAGTATACCATGGTGGCAAAGACATGAAGCCCGGCAATGACCCAATTCAAAAGACGTCTCCCCCAAACTTGGAATCAACAACCTACATGAATAACCACACTAGCAAATTTACATCAAATCTTAAATGGGATAAGAATAATCAAATCATGCATTCTAAAGCAATATAACACAAGATAAAAGAGAGATATGAGATCAAGCCCAATAGAAAAGTAGCATGACTACACATAAGGGCACAATGGTGAAATTTTTATTTATTTATTTATTTTTTAGAATAAAATAAAATTCAAGAAAGTATGAACAATGATTGCTAAGTTTAACATATCTAGCTAGACGTAATGCTGCTTTGAATAAATAAGCTTAAAATTCAAAAAGGGAAGAAAAAGTCAAACCAAAGATGTTCAGATTGATCTCAAAAACTGTTCGATCGATCGAACATGCATAAACCTGCAGACATGTTCTAACGATGAGACAGAGAGTTCTTTGGATGCAGGTTCAAAATTTTTCTAAGTGTTGAGACTGTAGATCGATCCAAGATGAAGTTGGATCGATCGAAGAACTAAAGATCGATCTAGGAACAAGTTCGAATGATGGGATAGAGAGTTAAAATATGCAGGTTTTCTTTGAACGATTGGACAGAGAGGTGATTGGATGCAGGTTGGATGCAGGCATGATGTTCGATCAATCAAACAGGCTAAAACTTTTACATTTTGCATTACAACCCTAGATGTCTTCATAAATAGGGTCTATTAGATGTGCAGCTTCCAAATGTCTTTGGAAGACCTGTCCTTCAATATAGGGTTTTAATCTCTGCCCATAAACTTAAAAATGTTCCCCTTTTTCAAATTTTGAATTTCAACCACCCCATGAGGTGCAACAGAGATAACTTCATAAGGACCTTCCCATTTGGTTCTCAACTTCCCAGGAAAGTTTCAATCTAGAGTTAAAGAGCCAAACTTTTTGACCGGGTTCAAAAGACTTCTTTACAGTGTGCTTATCATGAAAAGCTTTAGTTCTTTCTTTATAAAGTTTGGCATTATCATTAACATTATGTCTCAACTCTTCTAACTCACTCAATTACAATAACCGGTTCTCTCCAGCTTTATCAAGGTCAAGATTGAGCTTTTTAACCGCCCACAAGGCTTTATGTTCCAACTCAACCGGAAGATGGCAAGGCTTTCCATATACAAGTCTATAGGGAGACATGCCAATGGGAGTCTTATATGCCATCCGGTAAGCCCACAAAGTATCATTTAACTTCCATGACCAATCTTTCCGAGTGGTGTTAACCGTTTTCTTAAGAATATGCTTAATTTCCCGATCAGACACTTCTACTTGCCCATTTGTTTGAGGGTGGTAAGGAGTGGCCACTTTATGAGTAACGGAGTACTTAAGAAATAAATGCCTTAAGAATTGGTAATAAAATTACTTTCCTCCGTCACTTATCATAGCCTTAGGCATACCAAAACGAGCAAAGATATTGGATTTGATGAATTGAATAACTACGAAATGGTCATTTGTTTTGGTAGCACAAGCTTCCACACACTTGGAAACATAATTAACGGCAAGGAGAATATATTGAAAACCATAGGACATAGGGAATGGACCCATAAAATCAATGCCCTATATGTCAAAGATTTCTACAACAAGGATATTGGTCAAGGGCATCATATCTCTTCTTGACATTGATCCCATCTTTTAACATCTCTCACATGACTTGCAAAAGTTGTAAGCATCTCTATGGATAGTGGGCCAAAAGAGCCCACTTTGAAGAACCTTCAAGGCGGTCTTCTTTACACTAAAATGCCCACCACATGCCAGCGTATGACAAAACACAAGAACACTTGGAATTTTGCTCTCTGAAATGCATCTCCTCATAATTTGATCTGGACATTACGGTACAAGACAGGGTCTTCCCAATAATAATTCCGGATGTTGGCAAAGAAACGATTCTTCTCATTTTTTGACCAAGAAGTTGGAAGCTTGCCAATTGCCAAATAATTCACAATGTCGGCAAATTAAGGCATTTGTCCATTGGAAATTTGAAAAGACCTGTTCATCCGGAAAAGAATCATGAATAGATGGGCTAGGGGAAGGTTCTATCAATAACCTTGAAAGATGATCGGCAACCACATTTTCGGTGCCTTTCTTGTCCTTGATTTCAAAATTGAATTCTTAAATAAGCAAAATCCATCTAATCAATCTAGGTTTTGTTTCATTCTTGGTCAAAAGATGTCTCAAGTTAGCATGATCATAATAGACAAGAACCTTAGACCCTAAGAGATAGGACCAAAATTTATCAAGGGCATATACTACGGCAAGTAACTCTTTCTCGGTAGTGGAGTAGTTCAGTTGAGCTCTCGAGAAAGTTTTACTTGCATAGTAGATGGCACATGGAAGCTTTCCTACTCTCTATCCCAAAACTGCTCCCATGGCATAATCTGAAGCATCACATATTATTTCAAACAGTAACGATTAATTGGGAGGTTGCATAATAGGAGCGGATGATAACATGTCACATAATTTATGGAAAACGTCAAGGCATGCTTGATCAAAGACAAAAGGAGTTTCCTTGGCAAGAAGATTGCATAAGGGTCTAGCAATTTTGCTAAAATCTTTGATGAAACGGCGATAGAAGCCGGCATGACCAAGAAATGAGCGAACTTTTCTCATAGTAGAAGGTGGAGGTAATTCAGAAATGAGCTCAACTTTCGCTTTATCCACCTCAATTCCCCTATTTAAGATGACGTAACCCAAAACAATACCTTATTGAACCATGAAATGGCTCTTTTCCCAACTAAGAACAAGGTTTGTTTCACAACATCTTTTAAGCACCAAATTTAGATTCTTGAGGCATGCATCAAATGAAGACCCAAAGATAGAAAAATCATCCATAAAGACCTCTAGATACTCTTCCACCATGTCCGAGAAAATTGACATCATACACCTTTGAAATGTGGCAGGGGCATTGTACAAACTAAATGGCATCCGTCTATAAGCAAATATGCCGAAAGGACAAATAAAGGTGGCTTTCTCTTGGTCTAAGGGGTCAAAGGCTACTTGATTGTAACCCGAATAGCCATCAAGAAAGCAATAGAATTGTTGCCCGGCCAATCTCTCTAGGATTTGATCAATAAATGGCAAAACGAAGTGATTTTTCCTAGTGGCGGCATTCAATTTTTGGTAATCAATGCATACTCGCCATGAATTGGCGGTACACTTAGAAATTGCCTCACCTTTTGCATTTTCAACCACCGTAATTTCGGATTTCTTGGGAACTACTTGAGTTGGACTCACCCATTTGCTATCAGAGATTGGATAAATAATACCGGCATCTAAGAGCTTAACTACCTATTTCTTAACCACTTCTTTTATGTTTGGATTAAGTCTCCTTTGGGCATCCCTAAAAGGTTTTGTATCCTCTTCTATAAGTATGCGATGCATGCAAATAGAAGGATCAATTCCCTCAAGATCCGCCACACTCCATCCTATGGCTTCTTTATTCTCATTAAGCACATTTAAGAGCTCATCTTCTTGGTCCTTTTCAAGACTTAAAGAGATGATGACCGAAAGAGTGTCTTTTAGGCCTAGAAATGCATACTTGAGATTGGAAGGTGGAGTTTTAAGCTCAAGAGTTGGTGGAAAGACTAGAGATGGGACTGGTGGAGTGCTAGAGAATGGAGGAAGAGGTTCTATTGGAGTTTTCCAACGTGGAAAATCCAAGCTTGTAACAGATTCCATGAGATTGCTTACTTCATTCATTTATTTTTCATCATCAAACCCACAATTGCCATACATTTTAAGAAGACAAGAAGCAAGAGGATCATCGGATAGGAGAGATGAAAGGTTATCCCTGATTAGTTGTTTCATAACCATGGTTGGAATTGACTTTTTAACAACCTCATCCAACACATCTATATGACAACACTCGTTTTCATCTATAGGATGTCGACTTGCATTGAAAGCGTTAAGCTTGACCATCATATTACCAAAAGAAAGGTCCATAACCCTGGATCTACAATTGATGGTTGCATTTGCGGTGGCAAGAAATGGCCTTCCCAAGATAATTAGGACGTGGTTGGTAGGTTTAGCAATCGGTTCGGTGTCAAGAACTACAAAATCAACCGGGCAGTAGAACTTATCAACTTTAATGAGAATGTCCTCGACCATGCCCCTAGGTGTTTTGACGGATCTATCGGCCAATTGAAGCACCACCGAAGTTGGCTTCAACTCATTCAAACCTAGTTGGACATACACGGTGTAAGGAATAAAATTAACACTCGCTCCTAAGTCAAGAAGAGCTCTACGAACTTCATGGTTTCCAATCACACAAGAAATGGTCGGAGCACCGGGATCTTTGAACTTAGGTGGAGTATTATGTTGAATGATGGAGCTTACTTGCTCCGTGAGAAACTTTTTTAGAGCCTTGTCCCTTGCTATTCCTCTTTTATGTGCAAAGATCTTTCAAAAATTTTGCATAAGGTGGAATTTGCCTAATTGCATCTAAGAGAGGAAGATTTATGTTGACTTGCTTAAAAATTTCCATCATGTCACGAATTTTTCCTTCTTGCTTCCCAAAAGGCAAAGCCTCTTTTAAAGCATATGGGAAGGGAGCTTTTGGCTCATAAGACCTTGCAACTAAAGGAATTGATGAAAAAGATTGAGAATTCCGATTAGGGACATTTTCATCCAAGGAAGTAAGAATAGGATTAGAAATGGAACGAGTGATAACTTTTGGTTGCACCGGTTCACTATCTTCCTTTGGTTGCTCAACCTTATTGTCAACTTGTCTACTTCTCAAAGTGGTGATGGCTTGCACTTGTGCCTAGGAAGAACACCCCGAGGTAGGGTTTCCTTTTACACAAAATTGGGCTTTTGGATTCCTCTCGGGTTGACTAGGTAATTTACCCACTTCTCTTGCATTCAATGCATTAGCTATGGTCCCAATTTGGGATTTAAGCTTTGATATGGATTGAGAATGAGAATGCAACAAATTGGTGTTCATTTCTAAACTACCCAAAACCACCAAAACCCTATCTTCGAATGTAGGATTGCTAGAAGGTGCATGAGGATAATGAGAATAAACTTGGGAATCATACATTTAAGGATGTGAGAAGTGATTCATTCTTTGGTGATGAGAAGAAGAAACAAATTCTTGGGAACCCCCATTCCTTTTATGAGGTGGAATGTATTTGCTTTGAAAATTTTTAGCTTGATAAGGACTTAAGTTTTCATTCCACATTGGAACATATGCACTTGAATAAGGATGAGCAAATGTAGCATTGACTTGTTCAAAATGTTCATTAAACACATATCCATGGGGACAATTGGAAGTAGTATGTAGAACACCTGAGCATGTCATGCAAGGCTCACAAGGATGAGAAACATAATGAAGAGGAGATGATTTGATAGCAGGTTTTTGACTCAACAAGAATTGATCAAGTTTTTTAGAAAGAGTCTTAACCTCGGCTACAATTTCCTTTGATTCTTCAATTTGACACATTTTTGCATTTTCCTCCTTTTTATTATAATCATGATAAAACCGAGAAGTGTAATATTTGTGTAAAGAGTTTTCACTCATTTTCTTAAAAAGGTGCCAAATATCATCTTCATGTTTTCCAAAATATGAACCTCCACATAATGTATCAACTATGTCCTTATGCATGTTGGATAGGCTTTCATAGAAATATTGGACAACTTCCCATTTTGGAATACCATGATGTGGACATTTTCTTAGCAAGTCATTCAATCTCTCCCAAGCCTCATGCAACAACTCCCCTTCCCTTTAAAAAAATTCTCTAATCAAAGCTCGCATTACATTGGTCAAGCTTACGGGGTAAATTTTTTTAAAAACTTATTTTGCATTAACATCCAGGATGTTATTGAATTTGCCCCCAAAGTGTTGAACCAATGTTTTGCTTTGTTTTTGAGTGTGAAAGGGAAGAGAAGTAGTCTAAGAACTTCTTTCGGGACATTCATATACTTCACGGTGGAGCATATTTTAAGAAATTCATTGAGATGTTTATATGGCTCCTCACCATCTAAGCCATAAAATAGTAGACACATTTGAATAGTCTTGGGCTTAATTTCATATTGATTGGCCTCAAAATTAGGAAGCATGGTGCAAGTTGGTGCATGGTATTCAGGAAAATTATAATGATCACGAAGGATCATTGGAGGAATTGGAGCTTGAACTCTGGGAGGAAATTGGTTGAAAGGAGGATGCTCCATGAAGTTAAAGTCTAAATAACCAAGATGACCCTTTACATTTTCCATTGGTTATGATGGGGTTGGTTAAGACTGCATGAAATTCAAGAAACACGATAATGAAATCAACTAAGCAAACACTTCGCACCCGCAACAAATCAATTAACAAATCTCCATATACAATGATCCTATACTCCCATGCTTAAACAACATGTAAAGAAAAGTAAATTGCCTCCACGTGGGCTCACGATTTATCTAAAAATTGAAATAAAAGCCTCCACGAGGGCCGACGATTTAACTAGAGATAAAGTTAAAAAAGAGCTCACAAAGGGTCTTTTAGCACTTCAAATCAATTTTCAATTTTTGCCCTGTAAATTTTTTAGATTTTAGCTTTTTCCTTGCTTTTGCTTAGCTTCTTGCTTAAAATGCTCCCTTGCTCACCTTCTAGCTCATTACACCTAGTCAAACAAGAACCAACACAATAAGTAACCTAAATGAAAATGAAAATAAAGTAAAGACACGATCAAAAGAGTACTAATTCCTAATCGATTCCACAAATACGACGTTGCCTTCAATTAATCCCCGGAAACGGCGCCAAAAACTTGGTGTCGCACCAAAAGTTTGCAAACAGAGATGTTGAACTAAGACAAGTGTGGCTAAGTTTTACATTTATAATTTGCCACTACTACCTTTCACTAAAAATATAGTTAGGGTGAGCAGGGATCGTCCCATGGGATTGGTGGGTCGTATTAGGTTGTGGAATCGAGATTAGGGTTTGTAGGTTGAGTGATCAAAATATTGGTTGGTGAATGAATTATACTAAGATGCAATTTAAACTAAAGTAAACAATTAAATGTAATGGAGAGAAAATAAGAGAGAGAGATCTTGGGATTTAGGGATCACCACTAAGCATTGGTTTTTAACACCCTTAATGAATGATTAATAAGGGGGAAAATATGTATTGTAACAATAGTGTGTGTGTGTGTGTGGTTGTTTCAACAAGCATGGATGACCAATCAAGCATATATTGTCTAAGCAACATGGTGGATAGCACAATATATCAAACTAAGCCATTAATCCTTTCTTTAAACTCACAATCCAAACACATCACAAGGTCAGAGACATATGCTACTTGTTTTCATAAGTATGGAACATCAAACAACAAGCATGGTTTGTCCTCTCATTTAACATCTAAACTACAACTACACTACAATTAAGCTAATGACATGAAATTAAACTAATTAAACTAAGGGAGAGGCACAATCCATAAAGAAATGAGTATAAACCATCAAATAAACCACAAGAGCATTCTGTTAAGCACTATATCTTGACAATCTCTAGATCCATAGCATCAATACACATAGACATGCATCAATAACACAAAATCAAGAGACAAACACATGAACATCTATTCTAGCATACATAGACATAAGGATAGAATGAAATGATCAATTGGAAGGCATTAAACCACACAAATCATTGAATAAACAAGATCTATGTCAATAAATATGTCAAAACATATATCACAATACAAATCTCCAAAAAAAAAAATACATAAATCAAGAAGTAGAAAGCATGCTTAGGGCTAACTTAGCCCCAAGAGGATGTCTAGCCACTCATGGATGGTGTCCTCCAACCCTCAAGGGCTAACTCCATGGTAGAGATTGTTCCTCTTCTTGGTTGATGGAAGAACTCCAAGCTTGTGTCTCTAACCTCCTCTCTTTTTTTCTTCCTCACTAAGAATATGACATCCATTGTGTCACAAAGTCTCTCTAAGTATGTATATCTCTATATGTATCAAGAATGGCTCATATTCTTTTTATAAGTAGGTTAAATGTCACCCCCAATGACGTGGGCTCGTACACCAATATTCCCCCCAATGATTAGATATGAGACAACTTTTAATGAGCTGGAAATTAAATTTTCTTGCACTTGGGGAAGTTTGATCGATCGAACTTGTGGTGAGATTGATCGAACATGGCTGAGATCTATTAAACTTAAGCTGGATCGATCCTCTATAGCGGCGCCTTTTTGGATAAAGACAAATCTGAGATATTTTGGGGAACGAGACAAAAGTGGTAGGCAAGGTGGTACAACTGGATAAGATGGAATCTTTTCAATCGATCTAAAAAAAGTTGGATCGATTAAATTTTGTGGGATCTTTGGATAAGGAAAAAATAACTTGGATCCATCTTGAAATGTCTAGATCGATGAACTTTCGATCAATCAAATATTTCATGAGATCGATCGAACTTGCTGAATTTCCCCAACTTGCTTCCTTTTGTTCCCACTTTGCTCCTTTATTTGATTCATCTCAAGATTGTTTCAATTATGCTTTTATTTAGTTGAGTTAGCTTATTTTGGGGATAACTACCTGAAAATGAAAATAATACAAAATCAGTCTAAAAGGGGAAAGTAAGATAGATAAAGGTTCTAGGATACCTAAGCTTAAGGGGCTTAAATGCGCACTTTTCAGCGCTCATCACAGCTCCATTTCCAGATGCCTTAAAATGATCCATTTATCTTGACAAGCAAAAGACAAAGACAAATGAACTCATTAATGTGTTTAGGTAAGTGAAGGTTAACCTTCCGCTTTTGGATGCAATCAAGCAAATTCCGGTTTATGCCAAGTTTTTAAAAGATCTTTGCACCCGAAAAAGGAAAAATAAAAGCCAAGCATCTAGGAAAGTGGTCTTAATTGAGCAAGTGAGCTCTATTTTGTAACATATCACTCTTCCAAAGTTCGAAGACCCCGGTTCACCTACTACATCTTGTGTCATTGGTGACCATATCATCAATCGGGCTCTCTTAGACTTAGGAGCATGTGTCAATCTTCTTCCATACTCGGTATATGTCAAATTAGGCTTAGGAGACTTGAAACCGACGTCGGTAGTTTTGCAACTTGCCGACCGATCAATCAAAAAGCCTAGGGGTATCATAGAGGATGTTTTGATTAATATTGATAAGTTCTTCTTCCCCATCGATTTCATTGTCATTGACGCGGAACCGGTCCCAAATCTAAAAAGCCAAATTCCTGTTATCCTTGGCCGTCCTTTCTTGGCAACCGCAAATGCCAACATCAATTGTAGGACGGGGATAATGAAAATCTCTTTTGGCCACATGAAGGTGAAGTTGAATATTTTCAATCCAACCCCGAATTTAATGGATAAGTATGAAGATATTTGTGTTGTAGAGAAATGTCTTGATAATTAATGTAGAAGAATAGAGTCTTTACTTGATGTTGAGCATTTCTATGGTTTGTCTACCAAAGAGAATCCAAAGAAAGTTGTTTCAAAGCTAAATTTTCCAAGGGCATAGAAGCCCAAGAGTTGTTTTAACCAAGGACTATCAACATCGCTTGAATAAAATCCAATGAGTTCTTTAGGGAAGCATTCGTTGGGTGGGATTCAAAGTGCTTTTCACCCTGTCGAGGAGGGGAGGCATAACAAGATATTTGATTCGGGCTAAAAGATCCCAATGTCTTGCTAGAGACGTTAAAGACAAGTGCATTTTGTAGGGTTTCACAACCCTATTCCTCCCTCATTTCTATTTTAAATTTCATTTCTTGCGTTGTCTAGATATGTTTTAGGGCACACACATTGATAGGAACTATGATTGAGAACGCATGCACTTTCATGTTAAAAATAGGCATTTTGTTCCTGTTCGATCGATCTTAAAAGATGTTTGATCGATTAACCATCCATTCCTGCATCCAATCATCTATCTGTTCCATCGATCGAGAATTTCCTGCATAAATCAGCTCTCTGTGGATCGATCGAAAAATTTCATGGATCGATCTGAAAATTCCTAGATCGATCTAACTTTTTCTTAGATCGATCTTCACTCCACACTTAGAAAAAAATTTGAGATCCAAGAAAAAGGCTTCTCTGTCAATCGTTCGAATTATCTGCAGGTTTTTTAGATCGATCTGGGATTAATCGATCTATATCCCTTGTTGACCATGATTTGACTACTCTTTTTAATTTTTAATTTAAAAAAAGAAGAAGAAGAAGAAGAAAGAAAACCGTCAAAAATATTTTGAATTTTATTTTATTTTATTTTATTTTAAATCTCAAAAATTCCAAAATTATTTTTTTATTTTTATTTTTATTTTCCAAATGTTTTCAAAAATTCCAAAAAGATTTTTATTTAATTTTTACTTTTATTTTATTGTTAAAAATCCAAAATTTTCAAAAATATTTTATCCTTTCGAAGCATAGATCAATCTATTCTTTGTTCAAGATCGATTTATGTTCGATCGATCTATTTCAGATCAATCGAACTTGTCAGAACCAGTTTTTATTTAAAAAAACCCAAAGGTCATTAGATCGATTTCAAAGATCGATCTAAGACCCATCCCTTCTCTCGCCGCTACACCCAATCTTCCCAACCTCCAGTGAGACTCTGGCAAGCTTCCCGGGCTTCGATTCCCTCTTCCTCATCTCAGATCTCATCTACCTCTCCTTCGATCCACTTTTCTCCTCGGGTAATGTGACGGCCCAAGTTTTTCAACTCGGTGTGTCAGTGATGAACTGAAAGATGACCCGATAACGGATCCGAAATGCGGAAGCGAAAAACAAAATAACGGTCTCTAAAGATACAATATGACTCTAAGACACTAATATGACACTCAATGAGGTCACAGAACCCAAAGGAAACAAATGCGGAAGCAACGTTTCAAAAATGGACAAGAATGTACCTAGGGGAAAGAAAGTGAAAAATTAATCAATTTAGACTCAAGAATCACTTGATTCGGAGTCCGGATGAAGAAGATATGGCTAACGGAAGAAGAAGGGGCAAAACGGTCAAAAAGTACCAACCCAAGAACATCTAACCGGTTAGATGGCCGTCCTAACCGGTTAGGAGGCCAAAATTCATGACAAAAACACTGCCCATGCACATGTAACCGGTTACCAAACTCCTCGTAACCGTTTACATGTGAAGAGGGCAGTAAGGTGCAACAAAAAAACCTGGCAGCAGGGGTTTTTCCCGAAAAAATGGAAATTTGAGGGCCTAGATGACATTTTCTGGAAAAACTCAAAGAATAAACCCCCCTCAAAATCGAGTTTTCTACGTGAATCGCAAGAAAAATAAAAAAATACGCACTATGAAATATCCAAAATGCCCTCCCAAGAAAACTGGTCCAGAGGGTCCAAAAAGCTGCTAAATTTAAAAACTGAGAGCTGAACTTCGTAAACGATTTCCGATGTCAAGACGACATTTTCTGGAAAAACACAAAAAAAAAACCCCCCTAAAATCATGTTTTCTATTCAACCAAGAAGAACGGAATTTATTTCCCAAAGGAAATTCCCAAAATACCCTTAGGTCAGAATATGCAATAAAAGTGAAAAATGAGTCCGTAAGAGGCTCATTTCACCAAAGAAGGAGCTTTGCCTAGAAACGACCATGCATGCAAATGTAACTGACCTAGTAAGATGTGCGACAATGGTCCATAGCCCCAAAATATGCCCGATACAAAATATGACCCCCCAACGGCCAAAATGCCAAAAACGAAGCTTGAAACGAAAACTTGGAATTTAAAATCATGAGATGGTTTCAAAATGCCATTTAGCCCTTGGCCATACTTCATACATGATTAATGAGTGCTAATGGAAGAATCAAAATAGAATTCCCACACCTAATGCAAATATAGTGAAGCAAAAACTCAATATTTTTCAATACTTTCATAATATTCCATGAAGTCAAAAATTACATAGGACACAAATTACATGTCATTGGCCTCTGGCCTCATCTCATACATATCAAATACATTGTAAAGAGTGTACTCATGTACACATTACATATGTGGAATCAAATGTACACATGTTGACATATAAGACTACAATTGGCATTCTAAGCCAACCTTCACAAAAATGGAAGTCTCCAAGTCCACAAACCATCCAAGCATAATGAAGACCTCAACTTTGATTCTTGTACCTAAAATATGCCCCAGTATCATAGGGGTGAGTAACATAAAGCTACTCATAGGAAATGAGCATGCATCGACCTACGTTTTACAAGTTTGCATGATTTAATTATTGTGGTTCATTCCACCTAACGTCTATGTCAAGTGTGAGACTCAAGGAGCATCCTAGCTACCTAAGACCATTTCTAGCATCAATCACCTCATTCATACAATTTTAGCAACATAGGATCATGCTTACACAAAGCAACAACATAGGAGCATGCTTACACAAAGCAACAACATATAGATTCTCAAGGTTATCAACTTGATGTCTAAAATGTAATATCAACTAAATATAACAATTTAGCATAATTAGAATATTTAATACCACGCATCAAGACATAGATTCTCTAGGTTATCAACTAGAAATCTAAAAGTGTGAAATCAACTAAATATAGCAATTTAGTATGGATGTACTTAACAACATCAAAATCGCCAATAGCCAAAACCACGAGTCAATAAGGTAAACATGATTGTCAACTTGGAATTGAATATGAAAACAAATAGTGGAAGACTTGGACAACTCGCTCGGAATTCTGCCGAGACCTCAATGGTTATTCCGGACACTAACCCGCAGGGAAGGCCACCCTAAGTACGCACTATCTCAATGACTTAGAGGACTCACGTCCCCGTACTAGAGCCAAACCCTAGCCATCCCAACTCAACAATGTTCCAAGATTCCAAAATAAGCCAAATAAGTTCATAACTTATACATATTACTACTACATAGTAACAAGTTAGCAATATAGCTCTCAATTGTGCATAATAAGCATTTCATATCTATAATACTATGAAATCACAAGCCAACAATATATTCATGTTAGAAACATACTCTCATGAATATAAATTTAACAACAATGCCCTTCAATGCATATAACACGATCAAGTGAGTACTTTACAAGTCTAAATCCATGATCTTAAAATAGAAGCACCTTCTAAAACAAGATTAAATCCATGGATAAACAAGATAGAATCTAATTACATCAAAATAATTAAACTCTCTAGATTTCAAATCATTTCCAATTAGCCTCAATTTAAAATATGATGAAAGACATATCATGGTCATTACATATATTCACACAAAAGCTTAATTAGGCCCATGAAATCACAAAATAGATTTTAATTAATTCTCTTAATTAAAGTCTTTAGATTTCCAAACTCAACCAAATACTCTCAAATTAAAGTATGTTAACAAACATACCAAAACTTAATTTAGAAGCATAATACAACTCAATTTCATGTAAGGTACGGCCATGAACTTTAATCTTTCACAAAAGATAAATATTAATTAAAAAGAGCAATTCTTATTTAATTAATCTAAATTTAATATATGTTAACCAACATATTAAAACAAGATTTCTACTATGCCACAATTCAAATCAAAGTTATATATCATCATAAATTTTAAATCTTATACAAAGAATTAAAAATTACTAACTTTCTAGAATTGATACAAGGCACATATATAAGTTGTATAATC
This sequence comes from Cornus florida, assembly GCF_030987335.1. NCBI lineage: Eukaryota > Viridiplantae > Streptophyta > Magnoliopsida > Cornales > Cornaceae > Cornus > Cornus florida. Next base: position 51,979,905 of record NW_026775572.1, read on the forward strand.
ATGCTAAACACTCAATACAACACACACAAAAGCCTAAAACATTCCCTACCTCCATTTAAGATGAAATCTCAAATCCGCACTAAAATAAATCGGCTCCGAATCCGACGAAACTCCTAGGTTTTGTTGGGGACAACACCACGAATATGAATCCCAAGGAAGCCCCACCAAAAACACAACTTGACTTCGAACCCAAACTCAAGAAATGGCCAAAATGAGATTCCAATCGGTTAGAATCGAAGGCCTCGCCAAAGGAAACAATAAACACTAAGGCATTAAGGTATTTCATTGAAGGGAAGAAGCTTAAAAGAAGAGAGAGAAGATGGCAGCCATGGCTGCCTCTAGATCCGGCCAAGAGAGAGGAAAGAGAGAGTAAAAATCTGATTTTTCACTTAAAGGCCCCTATTTATAGAAAACTCAAAAAGTGCCCTGAACGGGCCTCGTTGGGTCCGGAAAAGTGAAATCTAAGCAGACGTGCTCAAACGGCAACACGCTATGAACGAAAAAGATTCCAAATGAGAAAATATAAAGAATGGAAGAAATGGCGTTGAAAACTGAGTCCCGAGCAGAGAGTTATACCCAAACAAGTTTGGCGCAAACCGGGGCCAAAAACCTTGAAACTGGAAAACATCGTCCAGGAGGAAATTCTAAGAGTCCATAACTCGACGAAATGTGAAAATGAATCCCATATGAGGATCCAGGCTCAAAACAAGGCATTAAGCAATAACTTTCATTAATTGCACAATGGCCCCTCCAAAAAGTGAAAACTGCGTAACTGCCCCAGAATGAAAATATCTTCCACAAGATATTTTCTTAGATACCCCTAAAATAAAATATCTTTAAAAGATATTTATGAAAAACACCCCAAGAAAAGAAAAAGTTTCCAAAGAACTTTGCATTTATGCCCCTATGGGCACCGGGAGCAACCAGAGTACTTTCTCACGAAAGTAAAGATACGTATCTCGTAGAAATCATTAAGAATGAAGATACGTGAAGTGAGAAACCAACTTCGAACACAAGAAGTATGGTTACGCAAACAAAGTGCTAAACGGGGAAAAGACAAAATAGGGAAAATGACGAAAAGTGAATAGTGTCAAAAAATGAAAAATGTGGAAATTACGCGGTCCTCAAAAGAAGTTGTCAATCCAAAGAAAAAAGTGTCGGAAATCACTCCAAAGCACTCGAGATGACACTAATCGATAAGAAACGAAACTTAGAAGGGAAAAGACAACGGAAAAAAATTTATCCGAAAAATCCGGGTCATTACAGGTAAGGTGAGTTTTGAGTTTTTGATGTTGGTTTGAGGTACAAATCACATGATTTTGATGTTACTATGTTAGATTTGAAGTTTCATGCTTAATCTCTTTCCATATTTGAAGCTTTGAGCATGCGTGTATATATTTTTGTATAAATTCTAATTTTGATTTCGATTTTGAAGATTGTGGGCCAAGATGCTTGTTCATTCATGTGTTGTTGTTGTGTTATGGGTCCTACAAACTTGTTTGAGTACCCCTGTGTCATCAAAGTCACAGATCTGTGATGGTTTGCATCAGGTGCAGAATTCGATCAATCTCCGTATTTCTCAGATCGATCGAAAATGCATCAATCTCACTCAATCCAACTCAATTCCAGATCGATCTAACTTTCATCGATCTCACTCAGTTTTTGATCGATCGAACTTTACAAATTTGCATATACACTTCACACACTATCTTTTATGATTCCATGCTATCTCATACATGCCCAATTTCTGTGTTTTCCACATTGGATACATTCCATACTTATACTGTCTAAACATGATTCACTTAATGTCATTTATTTCTTATAACTTGCATAGATTCATGTCCTTTATTCTGTTTTGTCTATCTTATTTGACACACATGTTTCTATATGCTATGCCTTATTTCCTTATTCAGCTACTACCTTGTTCTGTAAGTTTTCTTTTTATTTTGCAGGCTATGGCTAGGGTCAAGACTGTTGCCCGTGGACATTATCATCGCAGAGTCAGGCGAAGATTAGACGACCAGGCAGGCCCATCTCACATCCAGGACCCCATTCCTGAACCAGAGCCAGAGCCAGAGTAGGAGGATGAGGCTGAGCAGCCGTAGTAGATACAGGACCAGTCAGAGGCAGATACAGCTCAGTTCCCATCCGCTGACTCTAGACTACAGTCTTCGGCTGCCGCATCATCTTCTTCAGCTGAGGCTGAGCATGTACCATCTCCTACACCACCACCGGTATCAGCTGGACTTGGTCCCCGAGAGACCTAACAGGAGATACTCACGCCTTCAGGTGGCGCATGAGTCGGTGTTCGACATTTCTTTCTTCTCCCGGTATCTGCTGACCCGACTAGCTTGCAATGATCTTGACCAAAGGGGTTTTTCAGCTATATTTACCCCAGTCACTTGTCCAGTTTATCTACGGCTTGTTCGGTTATTCTACCAGTATCTCTGTCCGGACCTAGGTAACTTATCAGAGCTGCAGACCACTATCCATGGTTACCCCATCCGGATCATAGTTGATATTCTAGTGAGATCATCCCGATGCCCTCATGTCTACCCTCCCAATATTCATTATCTTATTTTGGAGAGGAGGCCTTCTTACGCAGACATAGCTGTGGCACTCACAGGCCACTATGCAGATGGCGAGCTTTTCACCACTCGGACTTATCTACCTGATGAGCTCTGGTTCTATGATTCGATCTTTATACTGAAACGTATTTATGGCGGGCCATAAAATCCAGAGGCGGTCTAATTTTTTAGTTGCTTTATATAGATTCTACACAGGCCATTGGGTTTCTATGCCGGCACTCTACTAGAGTGTCTTGATGAGGTTATATCCCACTTACATTAGCAAGGCCAAGCCCAGGCGAGCCACTTTTCTACCATTTGGCCATCGTGTCACTCAGATCCTCAGAGATCAGTGCTATCCTATTGATATGGATGAGCGTGCAGAGACAGGAGCTTGCCATTTTGGCAAACAGGATTAGAATAAGAGCTACAATGCTCTTATCAAGAGTTTGAGAGAGGAGGCAGTTTTAGCAGCTGAGGAGCTTGAGATAGAGGAGATGCAGCAGGTAGTAGCAGTAGCCGATCCAGCAGACCCACCAGTGGTTGCTAATGTGTATATGGATATTGATTTAGAGCGAGAGCCGCTAGCAGAGGAGCTTCCGTATCACTCTCCGGCTAGGTTGCCAGTTCATTCTCAGGAACAAACTCAGGACATACCGCAGTTTCATAATCCAGTCATACCTGAGGCTCCAGCTCAGACATCTGGCCTAGGAGAGCATTTCCAGACATTAGAGGGTGAGGTTGTCTTTCTCCGGGCAGATGTTGTCTCTCTCAGAGCAGACGTCGTCTCCCTCAGCACAGATGTGACATCTCTCCGCTCAGACATTTTAGCTGCGCTACAGGGCATATCCAGAGATATCCGGGGATCATGCTCCACCTCCCCTACATCCTCTGCCTGATCTCTCTACTTCTCTTTTTTTTTTTTTATACATATCTGTGATATTAGACTGCTATTTTGATACTGTTATATTATATTTTTTAAGCCAGTCTGTCGGCCTTATTACTGTGATGTACTATATATACTATTTTCATTTTCTATGTTATGCATGATATTTTTGGATGTCTGGATTTTATATTGATATATCTGTTTATGACTGACTCCATTTCTCAGGTGCATCCCAGTGACTTTAGTGAGAGAGTGCTGTCCAAATTTTTCAGGACCACCTTTTTCCTCTCTCATTACTTCATTTCTTATCCCATGTATACTTGCATGTCCACTGTGCACCCGTATTATTCCCTTTGTTAGCTGATTAGTTTTTATCCTAATGCCATCTTTTCAGGACAACAATTAATCCCAAGTTTGGGGGGGTTACACCACCCGCCTTGGATACTTGTGTCCTAGCCATTCTTTGCTTAGCTACACTGGTATACTCTTTCCTTTGTTCTCTTTCCACATTAAGGATATTGTGCCATTTAAGTTTGGGGGAATGGGTGTTGTTACAGTATTTGCTTTAAATTCAAAATTTTGAGCATGACTTGTGTATTTGAGGAATTTTCTATGATTGATCCATAACTAGTTATGATTTTAATCTTTTGAGAACTATATTATTTAAAATTTAAAAATTGCTTGACTTGAGAGTCCAATACTCCTTGTATGCCTTGTGGATGCCATTTAGGAGTAAATTTTTTGAAAGATTTATATCTTGCTTGCACTTGTGGTCCACATCATCCTGATTTTGTGATTGTTTTGAGATTCACTCTAGTCTTCTATACTAGAATAGGCGCACACTAGCATTCATTTGTGGGGTACATGCTTTGTTGATTATTGAATTGGTTATATCCCAATTGAGCTTGTAGTGCATTGAAAGCTTTCATCTTGATAAAAGTGGATAATAACCCTTTTTCATTTAGTAACCGGGATTCTAGCCTCATCAAGCATTGAATTTCTAGGGCCGAAAGGTGGAGGGCCCAAACTCTAGGTTAATAATTGAACTTGAAAAAAAAAAGTGAGGACTTCTCCCAAAAGGTGAGAAGTGGGAAATGATTAGATGGAGGTTATTTTGATTTGTAGCCTAATTGATTTGAGATTGTAAGTCCTTAGGGGTGTTTGAACACCTAGAGCCCTAAAGCCGTCTGGTTTGGGAGTCATTGACCTAACGCTCGACCTCATGGATCGCTAAAAAGCTTAATAGATCAACACATTACACTATGCTTCCAACTTTGATCCTTAGGATTAGAAAAAAAAAGAAAAAAAGAAAAAAGAAAAAATCGAGTGAAAAGAATAAGTGCACCTAGATCAATAAAACTTTAATAAAAGGTCAACTCTTTGTCTTGATGATCGGTACTAGATTTGTGTGCTAGTTTGAGGGTAAGGATGTGATCATTTCTTTTGTTGGCTAAGATAACAACATATTTGATGCCTGTTTATTCAAAAAGGATTCTAGAGTTGTTTTGATTTGCATGATCATTTTTTCTTGATGTGTGGAGAACCATACTTGTGTGCTTGATGTTAAGATTTTGGGAGATTGCTTGGAAATGTTTGAAAAATTGCATACTTGAGGTAGTTTTCTCCCAATGCTTGTTTGTAATATTGGTGCTTCTTTTGTGAGAATGAGCTTAATGTTTGTGGGTATCATTTCTGGAAACCCTCACGAGACTTCACTCGTCCACTAGGGGTAACCTAGGGGTTTAAAAGGCTTGTTGCATGTGCTAAATGCAATCGTGTTTCCTACGAAAGTGGCATTATCCATTTATTGCTTTATAGTTATAATTATTTAGTTGTTCATTTCATTCCTTTACTTTGTAGTTCATTGCCAGGGACTAGTAATATATAAGTTTGGGGGTGTGATGAGCGCTGAAAAGTGCGTATTTAAACCCCTTAAGCTTGAGTGTTCTAGGACTTTTATCTATCTTACTTTCCCGTTTTAGACTAATTTCATGTTATTGCCATTTTTAGGTTCTTATCCCAAAAATAAGTCAATTCAGCCAAATAAGAGCATAATTGAACCAATCTCAAGCTGAATGGAAGAAAATAGCAAAGTGAAGCAAAATGAAGCAAAGTGTAGAAAGTCAGCAAGTTCGATCAATCTCAGAATATATTCGATTGATCGAAAGTTCATCGATCTAAACAGTTCAAGACGGATCTGAGCTTTTGTCCTTATCCACAAGATTCCACAAAGTTTGATCGATCTCAACAGCTATTCGATCGATCGAAGTGCTCGATCTTATCCACATGTACTACTCCAGCTGCCACTTTTGTCTTCTTCCCAAAAATATCTCAAAATATCTCAGAGATTTGTCCTTATTCAAAAAGGCACCGCCATAGATGATCGATCTCTGGAGTATTCGATGGATCTCAACCATGTTCAATCAATCTCACCACAGTTCGATCGATCGAACATCCTCAAGCCCAATAAAAGATAAAATTCAGCTCATTAAAGGTTAGCTCATGGTGCAATCATTGGAGAAATATTGATGTGCGAGCCTAGACCATTGGGTGTGACATTTTAACCTACCTATATAAGGAATATGAGCCATTTTTGAGAGCATACTTGACATAACTTACATATTGTATAACATATTCTTGGAGAGGAGGCTGGAGACATCCTTGAGAGCTTATCCATTCTTCTAGGGTTTCCATCAAGAAGGAGTTCATGCCTACTATGGAGATAGCCCTTGAGGGTTGGATGATTACTTCAATGAGTGGCTAAACATCTACTTGGGGCTAGAGTAGCTCCTAAGTTTACTTCCTAGACTTAGTTCTTTGTATACTTTGGGGATTTATTTGTAACAAATGTTTTGATCTTAGATCTATATATATATCTTGTGATTTTTACTTGATGTGTATGGTTTAATGCTTCCAATTGATTATCTATCTCTAACCATATGTCTATGTATGCTAGAATGGATGATTCATGTGCTTTTCTCTAGATTTAGTGGAATTTATGCATGTCTATGTGTAAGAATGAAATTAATCTAGAGATGGTCAAAACATAGAGCTTAATGGAACATTCTTGTAATTTATTTGATGGTTCACACTTGTTTCTTGATAGATTGTACCACACCTTTAGTTTACTTAGTTTAATTTCCATGTCTTTAGTGTAGATGTAGTGTAGTTGCTTAGATCCATAGATAGGTGGACAATTTATTCTTGTTTTTTGGTGTTCCATGCTTATGAATGCAAAAAGTGTATGTTTCTAGATGATAATGTGTGTCCACAAATTGTGGTTTCATTGAATGGATGATGGTCTCATTTGATAGGCTATGCTTACCATCTCATTTGGCTTGAAAATCTATACTTATTTGCCTTCCATGCTTAGTTTCAATTTATGACACACACACACACAAGTTACAATTCAATTTCCCCATTAATATACAAGTGCTAATGTCTAGTGAAGTCAAGCTTAGTGGTGAGCCCTAGTAGCCCAAGTCCTCTCCTCTATATCTTTTCCCCTAATATTTCCATTGTTATCTTTATCTTGCTTTAATTTTAGTCGCATACTAGTTTAATTAATCCGAGCAAATCTTTCTTGATCACTCGACCTACTAACCCTATCCTTATTTCCATCACATATTGGTTGCAATCAAATCCCTTGGGACAATCCTTACTTACCCTAACTATATTTTTAGTTGGAGGTAGTAGTGGCATTTACAAATTTAAAACTTGGACACGTTGCACACTCACACTTTTCATGCCACATCTTTTCAAACTTTGGGTGCACCGTAACAAGGCCCCACCAAATAGAAATCCAGTACCCCTGGTCTAGACAATATAGGGCCTAAAAATCCCCTCTCTCTGCTGAGTGTCATAGCCTGTCAAGAATGCATTGAGGTGCGGCACTGAATCAAAGAACTAATACCGGGGATTAATCTCGACTCGGTCTGCAAAAGTGTGCCCCTCAAATGCAGCATGTGGAGATAGTTTAGCCACCATGGTTAGCTCAGTGGGAAAAGGTGGAGCTATAAGGTACAAAGGATCCTAAGAATCATCAGCTAATGGAGAAGTGTGGGGGCATCAACTGGCAGCAGCTATGGCCGGGAGAGAAATATCGATCTCCTGACCGTCAATGGTAGTGTGTAGAAGAAGTCTGTCATCCTCATCCATCCGGAGGCACTGGTAGAACAGAGCAACCAACTGGGGGTAGATGACTGTGTCTACTGGAGTTATAATGGCATCAATGCCTCGCCTCACAAGCTCATCATAAGATCACTTGGTCTAATCTAAGGTAAAGAATAGGTCTCTATCAAATCTGTACTCGAGCTCCCATGTCTTATTGGCGTAAGACTCAGCGGGGACCTCTTAAGTAATAACATGCTCAGCGTCAATGGAAAATTACTCAGAATGGGCTGATGCAGATGATGAAGAAGCTGAGGAAGACTCTACAACTGGAGATGGAGGCTGTAAAACTCTCTATACTCGTTTTTTAGCAAGAGTTTTTCGCCTGCGCTGCATTTGTAAAAACACAAGTATAAATCAGTGCACAGGTAGAGGATAAGGTAAGCAACGGATAAGAAAACATAAAGCTGCCTGAATCAAGTAGAAACAGAGAATAAACAAATAGGATCATGCTTGTGCAAAAAATGAATAAGAAAGCTTCAGAATTATCATTCAACATTCTTCAGCTAGACATGATAGATCAAAATAGAATAAGCAATCTCAAATATGTAATGATGGCATAGAAGGCAGAAAAGTCATATACGGAACATTCTAACCAGAAATATAATCAACAGGACAAGCATAGGCTGTGATGTGCATAAATGATGCACGTGCATTCACAACCCTAAAACTCAAGTAGATGCTGCAATGATATGACAAATAGACTCTAGGATGGCATCGTATCAATTCCTAACCAAGAATATCTACAAGTGTAATAATGAAGATCATATGAAGTAAGCAGGGTAATCATGGAGTATATGTAATTATAGCAAATGTCAACCTAGGACTCAAGAAACAGGCATGTCATGTAATAAAGACTAAGTGAAGTGCACGGCTGCAAAACACTACAATCCAAGGCATGTTATGACATACAAGGTCAAGAAAGAATCCTGGACATAGTATGCAACTAGATGGCATATATCAGAATGATGCACAAATAACAACAACTCCAGATAAAGAAATATCCTGTACTGCGATGCAACAAAATCAAAGTCCTATGATCACTGATGACTCATGACCTCCTCTATAGCTTAAATGAAGCAGAGAATGGTCAAATACTAGGAGTACAAGAAACGTACCATTTAGAAGAAAAAATCTGGACCGGAAAGAACCTCGGCCATCAAGAATGGATCACAAATGTATAAAATATCAAGCAAATGGCATTCAACAGATAAATATCAAGATCAAGCAAACAGATTCCCAAACTTAGTCAGAAATTAATTCAAAGAAACTTAGAACATGTAAATGGATGGAAATCAATCAAATGGAACAAGCTTCAACTCAGACAAGGGTATTTTGGTCAACTTTGGAATTTCTGAACACTTTTGGGGCAAAATTAGAATTTTAAAAAACTTTGGTTTCAAGACATTCAATTGCATTGTAGAAAAACATTATGGCAAGAATCATGCAATGAATGAACAACAAAAGAAGGAATCATGCTCGACTTCTCATTTTTCAAACAAAGTTCAAAAATTTCCTTTTCAATTATTTGAAACCTAACAAGTGTGATCACAAAACATTTTAACATTCTAAGGTCATTTTACCAAAATAATGCACTCAAATCAATCAAAACTTTGCAAAGAGGTCCATTTGAAACATTTTTATGCATTGAAGACAAGACTTGGCATTTTCAATTTCAGAAGCACAAATTCAAGTCAAGTCATGCTTGCACTCAAGTTAAATTTTTTAAAACACATCCATGCATTTCAAATTCAAGACAAACAAATGAGATAAGTTGGGACTATGCTTACAACAATTTAAAATTTTCAATGCTATTCTAGTTCAAAATCAACATCAACAAGTTAAAAGTTCTTTCTTTTCAATCCAAAATCAACTTTAAATTCATTTTCAAATTCTAACTCAAGTCCCAAAATCAAATCACATGCCTTTTTGGAATTTAAAACAAAGTCTAAAAATTTTACGAAAATCCGGCACGGTTTCCCCTTAAAAATGGACATCCCAAAATTTTTCAAACACAAGAAATATCAATCAACAATCAATTTCAACATTCAACAAGGGACACCGCCCACAACAATCCACAAATCCAAGTAAATCATGTCCGTTCTCCTCTAACAACTACAATAACTACAATTCATCATCCATTTCCATTTGTTCCCATCAATATGAAATCAACATTAAAGTTCAGTCCAAATCAAATGTTCCCAATTTTTTTATAAACAATTTTTATTTTTTATTTTTTTTATAATTTTTTGCATTTTTACTTTTGATTTTGATTTTGATTTTGATTCTTGTCTAATTTTTATTTCCTTTCCATTTTTTTATACAAGCATAAAATAGTAAAATGAACAATGCAAAATAAAATAAAATTATCCATAAGCATATGAAAGTAAAAATGGGTCATGCAAAGTAAAAATAAATAAAATAAAACAAAATAAAAGAATAAAATAAATAAAAATAAAAATAATAAAATAAAAGAAGAAGATTGAGAGGTTACCCGATCCAAAAGAGAGAATGAGAGGGTGAATCCAAGAGATTTGGATCAAAACGGGGGTTTTTCAACCTCGCCAACGTCGGAGAAGATGACCGTAGACTCGACTGAATTTTAGAACTCGCCGGAGCTTGGAATCGAGGTCTCCTTGGCCTAAATCAGCCGAAAATGAAGAATAAGAGAGAATTCGAGATGGATGTAGCTTGGAAGATGAAGGAACTTGGCCGGATAGCCAAAAGCTCTAGCCGGCTTTCATGGAGGATGGCGCGAAGCTTCCTTGGGCTCGCCGGTGATGGAAAAAAAGGTGAGGGCTTGGTTATATGAGATAGAGAGTGATTGGGAGAGATAGTGAGAGAGATTGAGATGGGTTAAGGAAGAAGTGGGGAAAGATGGGGAGGTAAGGGTTTGGGTGAGAGAGAAGATGAATAGGAAGAAGAGAAAAAGAAAAATAAAAAGAGGGAGAAGAAAAGAAAAATAAAAGAAAAAGAAAAAATAAAAATAAAAAAGAAAAAAATAATAGGAACTGAACGGCTAAAGGAGTTTCCGAAAAATTCAAATGACGCATTTTCGATTGATCGAAGAATTTCGATCAATTGAACAAAATGAACTTCGATCGATTGAGTTGGACTTTGATCGATTGAAATGGAATTTGAAAGGTCCTCAACCCAGGTGGTTCGATCGATTGAAGTGGGAATTCGATCGATCAAAACCTCCCTAGCGGTGCACAAAATGCAAGAAATGGTCCGAAAACTGGATTTTTCAATTCAATTCATATCTAGACGATGCAGAAACATATAAAAAATAGAAATAAGGGAGGAATAGGGTTGTCAAACCCTACGAAATAAACTAGGCTTTAACGTCTCTAGCAAGACATTCGCCTCTTTTGGGCCGGATAAAAAATCTTGTAATGCATCCCTTCGTTGGCAGGGTGAATGGCATTTTGAATCCAACCCAACAAATTATTCCCTAAGGAACTTGTTGGATTTGATTCAAAGGAGATTGATGGTCCTTTGTCAATGTAACTCTTGGGCTTCCATGCCCTTTCAACACTTGTTTTAAAAATAACATCCTTTGAAATCATTTTGGATGGTAAAACTTTTGAATTTTCATTGCCAAATGATCGGTTGATCAACTATACATCAACCTTCGCAATAGCACGAATCATTGTAAAATAGGACTATTGGTCGGGTAAGTCGAACCACAGGGACTGCGCTAGTCTTACGGCAACCTTAGTGTCTAGAATCTTTCTAGAATGATGAAGGGTTTATAAAGGTTTTGTTGTTTGTCACTTAAGCTAAGAATATTGAAATTGCATAAATTAGAAACTTGCAAGAATTAAAAAGAAATGAAATACAAGTAGAGAAAAACTAGGGAAATGAATCCGCTCCAACCCTATACAAATTCTAGATTGAGATTAAATTAGGAAAATCAACATAAATGATGGTCATGACACATAACAACCCTTGGTTGCTATACTATCCTCAAGAGGTTCATTAAATCAAAAACAAGAATAATCCATCAAAGATTCACATGCTTGAACTACCTAAACTAGGGTGTAGTCTTCAACATGCTCCCTAAGCCAAAGATTATCAAGCCCTTAATTAAATGATGAGAGCACACAAAGTTAAGAATCAAGTATAAACCATCAAAGGGCATCCTAAGCAATGATTTATCAAAGTTCTCAAACTCCATGCCATTAAAACCATTCTATGATCTAACTTCCATTGTCACTATGGAAATGCAAGCAATATGATTAGGAAGAGAAACCATCTAAGACAAGATGAATAGCTCAAAATAATCATGTATAGACATTAGAATTCATTACAACACATATGATGCTCTAGATCATAAAATCACCAACAATAATACATTGAAATCCCAAAAGTAAAATCTACACTAGAACATGCTTACAAGGGAGGGGCTTCATCACCTCCCTAGAGAAGATTTAGTTACCCATAGGAGCAATGGAAGAAGGAAGAAGCTTGAAGACCTCCTCCATTTTCGTGCTCCCTTCTTCAAGCTTGAAGAACTCTATCTCCTTGCTCTCTTCTCTCTCTTCTAATCTTGTAGAATATGGGATAATGATATGTGTGGCCTTCCTTGCCTTATCTACCACCAAAAGGTCACCAACCAACATCTCCAACCACTTCATTAAAGAGGAAAGCAAAGTGAAGAAACCAAGGTGCAAGTGGGCTGAAATGAGCCATTTCTGAAGGGCATTCTGCCCAAAATTCGAGCACTCTAAGCAAGGCCTCGAGCACTCGAATTTAGTGTAAAAATGCCCATGCTTCACTTGCTCCGCCCAGACCTACTTTGGTTAAACAGCCATAACTTTGCACTCCGAACTCCGAATGATGAACCGTTTAAAGATTTAGAAAGCTAATTCAGAGCTCTAAATATTTCATGTTTTGGTGGAGATCCAATTCTCAAGGATGGTTGGTCGAAAATGAAGATCAAGGCAGAATTTCATTGCTGCCAGGCAGTTCTGCGCGCCTCTGGTAACAAGGCCATAACTCTCTGCTCCAAGCTCTGAATGACAAACCGTTTGAAGATTTAGAAAGCTGATTCAGAGCTCTAAATCTTTCATGTTATGAGGGAAGTCCTGTTCTCGAGTTTGGAAGGTCAAAATGGTGAGCAAATCCCAGGTTCTACTGCTGCCAGAATTCAGCATTGGCACCTTTTGTTGCTCAAGATTCCACAAGGCCTTATTCTTGTTCCATTTTGGCCAATGAACCTGAAAATGCATAAAAACATAGAAATGAAGATAATCTACATAAATTAACATACAACGGACTTTACTAATGCAATTTAGGGCGCTTGAATATATAATATTCGGCGCTTATCACACCCCCAAACTTACATTTTGCTAGTCCCTTAGCAAAACTACAATGAAAAATTTAATGAAAAGACAACCATGGGCTTGCTACAGCAAAAATATCATCCATGGTAAAATAAGATATATACATTGCTCAAAAAATAACTTGAAATAGAAAAAGAGCTGGAGATGGGGTCGTTGGGAAGACTACCTTGCATATATGAAGCATTGATACAAAAAATTGGCTAAATACATTTCCACATATATGCATCAACATCAAAGTCTATATAAATAACTCAATTATCATCGCTTGAATGGAAATCAACTCTAGCTTCAGTGAAAGTGAATTAGATTCTCAACATGCGGCTTTTACTTTCTTTTCCAATTCCAAAGCGCAAGTTTTCAAATCATTGAATTCCCCTTTAAATGAGGTCCCTAAGGCATGATTTTATTTACAAGACAACTTTTGTTGCTTGTTGACAATTTATTGTAACTCAAGCGAAACATAGAATGGTTGTGCAATGCTGAAATCCCTTAAGCTTTCTACCCAACCCTTGTAGCAAGCGTTAGGCCAACAACTCCCAAACCAGATGGCTTTAGGGTGTTAAGTGTAGAGACACTCCATAGGGCTTAATAGCTCAAGTTGGAAAGGCTACGAACTCCAACGAACCATGTTTATTACCAGTTAATTTTTTTTTTTTTTTGAATGACCGTGCAATGTTTAAGTCCCTTAAGCTTTCTAACCAACCCTTGTAGCAAGCGTTAGGCCAACAACTCCCAAACCAGATGGCTTTAGGGTGTTAAGTGTAGAGACACTCCTAGGGCTTAATAGCTCGAGTTGGAAAGGCTACGAACGTCAACTGGTCATTATTTTCTTTCCTTTTCAGGTTTTTTTTTTTTTTTTTTTTTATTTTTATTTTTAAACAACTTAAATCATGCCAAAGATATTCATCTATCAGGTTCATCAAATCAAATTAACTAGGCCAAGGTCAAGGTCGATCAAGTTGCATGCCTCACAGTTAAGTTTCCAATGTGCATCTGTGCATTGTGAAGCTTAAAAGAGTGTCAAATCCAGCGAGAATTTAATTGAGACATTTATACAGACTAATTTGAATCTACATGATCATTTCAACTCAAATTTTCTTTATTTTCAAAAATATCAACTGCTTCTATACACAAAGTTTTAAACATATGCTTTCATCTCCAGCAAGTTTCAAATTCCATTATCATTGCTTAGCAAAAATGCAAAACCAAAAATGTCTAAATGCAAAACCAAAAATGTCCTATTGCACCCCCAAACTTGAATGTCACATTGTCCTCAATGTGTGAAGACAAGCTAAACAAAATAAGAGCAAAGAAGGTAAAAGAACAATATTACCAAGTGGAGTGACGAATGCAAAAATATCCATCGATGTGAATGCGCAAACGCGTCCCCCAAACTTGGACAGGAAGACCTATCAAAACAGCACTAATAGACACAGGTAAAAGCATAGGACTCTTAAGAAAAATCAAAACGGAAATGAAAACACTAAGACGAATGTTATTGCAAGGTAAAAATCCGTACAAAAAACAAATTGGCACACATGAGTCATAAGTTTAAAATGGAAAACAAAAAAGTGCCAAAAGCCGTGCATTTAGAGAGATGAAGTTGGCTTAGGCAATTCGTCAAACACGTGGTGTGCAAGACAAAAAGGAAGAGGGCCAAAGGTTGATTAGAGATGAGAAAATCCAAAAATTTGGCCCTGCAAATGCAATACACAACTCCCAAACAATCACAAATCCTTCCCACAAGTAATCCCATCCTCCATTGATCAAAAATTAAAAGAAAAAGAGGGTTAGACACTTACCCAACAATGGAGAACCAAAGGCCCTGTGTGCGTGGGAGAAATGGTGGGGATGGGTGGGAGGTTGATGATGGTGCTTGGGTTAGAGGAGAGTGGGGAAAAAGGTGGTGGAGGTGAAGGTGGGTTTGCATGGGGTGGTGAGGTTGAGGGTGGTTGGGTTGTGAAGTTGGTGGAGGAGAGGGGTTGGCAGCCGAGGAGAGGAGATGAGGTTGAGTGAGAGTGGTGGGCTGGGGTTTTAAAAGGGAGGGAGAGAGAGGCTTGGTTCGAGCACTCGAAGGGTGCCGTCGAGTGCTCGAAATGGGGGCAGTGGCCTCGGCTGGTTGGCATGAGAGAGCCCGGGCAATGGCGAGCACTCGAAACTTGGGGTCGAGTGCTCTAGAAATCGGCAGAGAGGGGTGGGTTTGGGTTGGCGAGAGTGAGGGTGGTGGATGGTGGGTTTTTGAGGGGTGAGGAAGGTGGTTATGCATGGAGGATGTGGGAACATGGTTGATGGAGGTTGGGTTGCATGGTGGTTGGAGTTGGTTGTGAGGTGCATGCAAGTTGCATGAAAGTGCCGAGAGAGATAGATGGTTTAAGGTTGAGGGGTGGTGGTTGCTGGGTTGCCGAGAATGGGAGAGATGGTGAGGTGAAGGGGTTGTGGGTTGGTTGGAGGTTGGTGGAGAGGATGGGGTGAAGAGGTTGGTTGATGATGGGAAGGTTGCTTGGTTTGTTGCATGGTGGGCATGTTGGCTAGGCTCGAGCACTCCAAATGGGAGCTAGAGTGCTCGAGCTTGGGGCAGAGAGATTGGCAAGATGTGGAGGAGGTTCGAGCACTCAAAATTGGGATTCGAGGGCTCGAAATAGAGGCAGTAGCTGCGAATGATGGGCTGAAATTGGTGTGCAGCTGCGAGCACTCTAACTTAGATCTTGAATGCTCGAAATCAGGACAGTGGTGCATGCAAGATTGGAGACAGCAACGAGCACTCGACAGGGAAGGTAGATTGCTCGAAATTGGATCAGTAAGCTCGGGAAAATGAGGAGGCTTATGAGATGAAATGCTGAGCACTCGGAATGGGTGCTAGAGCCCTCGAACTGGAGGTAGTGAGCATGCTAGGCGGATGAAATCACTGGGAAGGATTTTTTTGAACAATTGCAACATTATGCCAATGGAAAATTTTCCAAGCTTGATACATTGTAACATGATGCAAAATGGATGAATTTCTCAAAAATGAAATTTTCAAGCTTGGCATGCATGGGAAGAAATGGAGACTTTGTATTGGAAAATCATTGGAAACTTTGCATGCTATTCCAATCCAATGCATGGATAGATTTTTAGGAAAATTTTGAAAACTTTGCATGCCATTCCTATGCATGGAAAGATTTTTAAAGCTTTGCATGGCAGTTGGAAAAATATTTGAAAACTTTGCATGCCATTCCATGCATCGAAAAATTTTCATGTCATTCCCATGCATTGAAAAATCATTGCAAGCAGCAGCTTCAATTCAAGCCATGCATGGAAAATTTCTGGAAAATTTTTTTTAAATTGCTTAACCTCTCTTCTAATGCCTGGATGAAATTAAGAAAATTTTTAAATTGCATACAATCTCTCCAATACATGGATGATTTTGAGAAAATTCTCAAAGTTTGCAAGAATCATGTTAATGCATTAAGATAGAAACTTCCAGGAATGAAAGTGAGAATTGAGATAATCTAAGAGGCCAGTCTAAAATTGTGGAACACAACTAAAAATATTTCCAGAAAAATTAAACTTTTGGCTTTTCTAAACCGTTTCCCAGAAAATTTCAAGGCACGAGCAATTGAAGACAAGGGAAGCATGGAAATTGGAAGAATTGCTTCCCATGAGTGCTAAATTTAACGTCGATAGCTAGACGCATCGAGATCAAGTTGGTCCTCATCACCCTATACCATGTCTCTCAAGAGATTCAAGCTTCCCTAAATAAGAAAGTTCTTTTGGAAGCGGAAGAAAAAGAGCTTGAAGACACAAGTTGGAAAGAGGTAATGGAAAGACCTCAATCCACTCTTCATCCTCAATGAAGAACTTTGGATTATGGGGCTTATTTGGATTATAGGAAGATGGAGTAGGTGAGAGTGCACCTAGCAAAGGCTTTTGAAGGGTCATATTGAGCACGGGAATGCTCGACAACTTATCCTTCAAAATTTCAACATCCTCCTCACACTTATCCGGCGGTTCGGGCTCAACAACTTGAGACAACTCAAGTGAGGGAATGGGATGAGATGCAAGCTCCCAAGAAAGAGATACATTTGATGTTGACCAAGGAAGAGAATGAATAGGTGGATGAATATTAAGCAAAGAATTCACCTCCGAAATGGAATTGTCAACATTAAAATCCTCACAATTGAAATGAGCCAAACAAGCTTTTAGAGGATCCTCCATTGAAGGAGGTGTATCAAGCAAAGGATTATGTAGGGGCTGTTTTGGAGTAGGGTAGACAATCTCTACATCATTATTTTTCCCATTTTGAGCCACAATTGCTTCATTTTGATGTGGGGCAACAATTTGATCTTCCACCACCATTTCATCATTTTCACATGTAATAACCACTTGATCATTCTCATGATGAAAGTTACTAGGAGTAATCTCATCATTCATAGAATTTTCTTTTGGATTGGCCATAAATTCAAATGAAAATGTTTCCTCCTCTTCATGATTTTTAGCATTAATCCTTTGTTGAATTTGAGATATTTGGTCATCTATCATTGCACTAACTTGGGACTGGTGATATGGTACCACTTGATTGATAGACTCTACTGTGGATTGCATGCTAGCAAGGGAGGCCAATAGTTGATTGTTGGAGTCCATCATTTGCGTGTGCATAGACTCCATCATTTGTTTGTTAGCAACAATTAGCTCATCCAATGGAGACGGTGGAAAAGGAGAAGAGGGCGGGAAAGAATGATCATTGGGTTGAAAAGGTTGCATATGAGATTGTGGGGTTGAATTTCCTATGTCATGCCACAAGAAGTTTTGTTGGTCTCCCCAACCCGAGTTGTAACCATTGAAGTATGGATTACTACCCGGTTCAAAGAAATTTTCATTTGGTTGCTCTAGATAAAAATCCGAGAATTGTCTCGTTGGAAGACAATCTCTTGTATGATGTGAATTACTAGAGCAAAAAGCACAAAACGCATGTGGTGTGTAGAATTGAGTTGGGAGATAATTATCCTCCATCTAGGAGTAATTCAACAACACACAAAGCAATTAACACAACAATTCTTTATCATCAACTCCACATACAATGATCCCTTTCTCCTCAATTATCAACAAGATAGGAAATAAATGGCCACGACAAGGACCGAAGCTTGAACACAAAATTTAAACAGGATAAGAGCCTCAACAAGGGCTTCACAACTAAACTAAAACTAAATTTAACACATGCACAATATTCACAACTCGAAACTAGAAGTCACGAGACTTACCTGGGGTCCTCTAGACTTACAATTTGCTAGTATTCCCACGGCGAGCTTCGAGTCCCTAGAATCTTACAACACTTAAAACACAAAGATGGTCAAAACACACAAGGAATATTCACAAGACACAATATTCACAATCAAACTAAAATTAACCCTAAACTTTGGTTGCTAAACCGTTTGCAGTCCCCGGCAACGGCGCCAAAAATTGATCGGTTGATCAACTATACATCAACCTTCGCAATAGCACGAATCATTGTAAAATAGGGCTATTGGTCGGGTAAGTCGAACCACAGGGACTGCGCTAGTCTTACGGCAACCTTAGTGTCTAGAATCTTTCTAGAATGATGAAGGGTTTATAAAGGTTTTGTTGTTTGTCACTTAAGCTAAGAATATTGAAATTGCATAAATTAGAAACTTGCAAGAATTAAAAAGAAATGAAATACAAGTAGAGAAAAACTAGGGAAATGAATCCGCTCCAACCCTATACAAATTCTAGATTGAGATTAAATTAGGAAAATCAACATAAATGATGGTCATGACACATAACAACCCTTGGTTGCTATACTATCCTCAAGAGGTTCATTAAATCAAAAACAAGAATAATCCATCAAAGATTCACATGCTTGAACTACCTAAACTAGGGTGTAGTCTTCAACATGCTCCCTAAGCCAAAGATTATCAAGCCCTTAATTAAATGATGAGAGCACACAAAGTTAAGAATCAAGTATAAACCATCAAAGGGCATCCTAAGCAATGATTTATCAAAGTTCTCAAACTCCATGCCATTAAAACCATTCTATGATCTAACTTCCATTGTCACTATGGAAATGCAAGCAATATGATTAGGAAGAGAAACCATCTAAGACAAGATGAATAGCTCAAAATAATCATGTATAGACATTAGAATTCATTACAACACATATGATGCTCTAGATCATAAAATCACCAACAATAATACATTGAAATCCCAAAAGTAAAATCTACACTAGAACATGCTTACAAGGGAGGGGCTTCATCACCTCCCTAGAGAAGATTTAGTTACCCATAGGAGCAATGGAAGAAGGAAGAAGCTTGAAGACCTCCTCCATTTTCGTGCTCCCTTCTTCAAGCTTGAAGAACTCTATCTCCTTGCTCTCTTCTCTCTCTTCTAATCTTGTAGAATATGGGATAATGATATGTGTGGCCTTCCTTGCCTTATCTACCACCAAAAGGTCACCAACCAACATCTCCAACCACTTCATTAAAGAGGAAAGCAAAGTGAAGAAACCAAGGTGCAAGTGGGCTGAAATGAGCCATTTCCGAAGGGCATTCTGCCCAAAATTCGAGCACTCTAAGCAAGGCCTCGAGCACTCGAATTTAGTGTAAAAATGCCCATGCTTCACTTGCTCCGCCCAGACCTACTTTGGTTAAACAGCCATAACTTTGCACTCCGAACTCCGAATGATGAAACGTTTAAAGATTTAGAAAGCTAATTCAGAGCTCTAAATATTTCATGTTTTGGTGGAGATCCAATTCTCAAGGATGGTTGGTCGAAAATGAAGATCAAGGCAGAATTTCATTGCTGCCAGGCAGTTCTGCGCGCCTCTGGTAACAAGGCCATAACTCTCTGCTCCAAGCTCCGAATGACAAACCGTTTGAAGATTTGGAAAGCTGATTCAGAGCTCTAAATCTTTCATGTTATGAGGGAAGTCCAGTTCTCGAGTTTGGAAGGTCAAAATGGTGAGCAAATCCCAGGTTCTACTGCTGCCAGAATTCAGCATTGGCACCTTTTGTTGCTCAAGATTCCACAAGGCCTTATTCTTGTTCCATTTTGGCCAATGAACCTGAAAATGCATAAAAACATAGAAATGAAGATAATCTACATAAATTAACATACAACGGACTTTACTAATGCAATTTAGGGCGCTTGAATATATAATATTCGGCGCTTATCACCAAACAAAGACTCACGTTTTTCAAATTCATTTTCAATGCATTTTTCAACAACACAAACATCTAAATGCTTATCCATTGAACTCGGGGTTGGATTAAAAATGTTTAACTTCACTTTCATGTGGCCAAATGAAATTTTCATTATCCCCGTCCTACAATTAATGTTGGCATTAGTGATAGCCAAGAAAGGACGGCTAAGGATAACAGGAATTTGACTCTTGGGATTTGGAACCGGTTCCATGTCAATGATACCCCGGGGCTTTTTGATGGATCAGTCGGCTAGTTGCAAAACCACCGACGTCAGTTTTAAATCACCTAAGCCCAATTTAACATACACCGAATATGGAAAAAGGTTCACACTTGCTCTTAAATCAAGAAGAGCCCTGTTAATCATATGATCACCAATGATGTAAGAAGTAGTGAGTGAACCGTGGTCTTTGAATTTTGGGAGGGTGTTATATTGCATTATTGAGCTCACTTGCTTGATCAAAACAACTTTCTTTTATGCTTGGCTTTTGTTCTCCCTCTTTAGGGTGCAAATGTCTTTTAAAAATTTGGCATACGCCGGAATTTGTCTACTTGCATCCAAAAGAGGAAGATTAATCTTCACTTGCCTAAACACTTCAATTATTTCATTGGCTTTGGTCTTTTACTTTTCAAGAGAATTGGATCCTTTTAAGGCATTCGGAAATAGAGCTTTTGGCTCAAAAACTTTTTCAAAATCATTTTTCGAAACATTGTCAACACAAGAATTTTTCAAATCATTTCTCAAATCTTTTTCAACAAAGGGGTCATGCACATGCAATGAAGGAGGAATAGGATGTAAAACGGGACGGGTGTCAACTTTTGGTTGCACCGGTTCACTCTCTTCATTGTGAAAACCAATTTGATTGTCAACCACTCTTCCACTTCTCAAAGTGGTCACCGCATTTACATATTCAAGGGTGGGACCTTCCGAAAAAGAGTTGGTCTCCACTACAAATTATTGCTTTGGAGGAGTATTTAAAGGAATTTTCCTTTTCTCTCTAGCATTCAAGGTGCTAGCTGATGAGCGCTGAAAAGTGCGTATTTAAACCCCTTAAGCTTAGGTATTCTAGAACCTTTAACTACTTTACTTTACCGTTTTAGATTGAATTCGTGTTATTTCCATTTTCAGGCACTTATCCCGAAATTAAGCTAACTCAGACAAATAAGAGCAGAAATGAAGCAATTCTGGGATAAATCAAAGAAATGAGCCAAGTGGAAGCAAAAGGTGGAATTTAACATCTTCGATCGATCTCAGATCAAAGTTCGATCGATCCAACATGATCGATCTCAGCACTTTAAGATGAATCTGAGCCGTGAAGACATTTTTAGAGATCTCAAAAGTTCGATCGATCCAAAATCATTCTTCGATCGATAGAACTACCTTGTCCTTATCCAAATGATTGATCTTATCTAGTTGTACCACCCTACCAACCACTTTTGTCCTTTTCCCAAAAATATCTTCGAAATATCTCAGATTTATTTTTATCCAAAAAGGCACCCCTATTGAGGATTGATCCAACTTCAGTTCGATCGATCTCAGCTATGTTCGATCGATCTAAGTCCAAGGTTCGATCGATCGAACTTCCTCCAGTGCGAAAAAGTTAAATTTCCAGCTCATTGAAAGCTGTCCTTATCCAATCATTAGGGAATATTTTGTGCACGACCACAGCTTATTTTGTGTGTCACTTGACCTACGAATATATAGAATATGATACACTTTTTCAGAGAGATCCATCTATCACAATAGAGGCTATTCTTAGAGAGGAAGAAAGGAGGATAAGGCTAGAAACACAAGCTTGGGAGCTCTTCATCAACCAAGGAGTAGATTTCTTCCATGGAGTTTGCCCTTGAGGGTTGGAGAAGCATTAGCATGAGTGGCTAGACATCCTCTTGGGGCTAGAGTTAGTCCCAAGCATGCTTTCTACATCTTGATTTTGTGTATTATTGAGGGATTAGTGTTATAATACATGTTTTGGCATATATATATATATAGATCTTGTTTATTCAATGATTTATGTAGTTTAATGCTTCCAATTGATCATTTCATTCTATCCATATATCTATGTATGCTAGAATAGATGTCCATGTGTTTATCTCTATTTCTTGTGTTATTGATGCATGCCTATGTGTATTAATGCCATAGATCTAAAGATTGTCAAAACATAGTGCTTAATGAAATGCTCTTGTACGTGCTCATTGCTTGATGGATTGTGCCTCTTCCTTAGTTTAATTAGTTTAATTTCATGTCATTAGCTTAATTGTAGTGTAATGGTAGTATAGTTGTTAGATGGGAGGACAATCCATGCTTGTTGTTTGATGTTCTATACTTTTGAATGCAAGTAGCATATGTCTCTAACCTTGTGGTGTATTTGGCTTGTGTACTTAATGAAAGGATTAATGACTTGCTAGATATATTGTGCTTTTCACATGCTACTTACACAATATATACTTAATTATTAGATATATTGTGGTTTTCACATGTTGCTTAGACAATATATACTTAATTGGTCATCCTTGCTAATTGAATTAACCAAACACACACATACATCAATATTACAACACACATTTCCCTCATTAGTCACTTGTTAAGGGTGTAAAAAAGTATTGTTTGGTGGTGACCTCTAAACCCCAAGATCTCTCTCTCTTACTTTCTCTTTATTGCATTCAATTATTTAGTTTAATTTGTTCTCTAGTTTAATCACTCGACCTACTAACCCTAATAGTGATTCCACAAGCTAGTACGACAACTCAATCCCTTGGGACGATCCTTACTTGCCCTAACTATATTTTTAGTGAAGGTAGTAGTGGCTTTTATAAATGTAAAACTTGGCCCTCGCTTTAATGCACACTCTTAAGCTTATGGTAGGAGGACGACTATAGTTTTTGGCACCATTGCCGAGGATTAGGCAACGTCATATTTGTGGAATTCATTAGGAATTAGTACTCTTTTGTTGATTGTGTCTTTACTTTGTTTTCAATTTTTGTTACTTATTGTGTTGTTCGTGATTGACAAGGAGCATTGAGTTAGGAAGCAAGCAAAGGAGCATTCAAGCAAAGGAGCTAAGCAAGCAAGGAAAAAGTCTAAAAATTAAAAAATTTGATAAGCTAAGCTAAAAATTTGGAGTTGAAGTGCTACAGGACCTTTGTGAGACTTTCTTTACTCAATCCCTTAGTTAAATCGTCGGCCCGCGTGAAGGCTTGTTTTTAAATTCTTAGATAAATCTTGAACCCACGTGGAGGCATTCTTAATTGTTCTTTGCATCATTGTTGTTAAAGCATATGAGTATGGGTTAAGTGTTTGTGGAGGAAGTTTCATTGAATTGTTGTGAAGTCGAAGTGTTTGTTCATTCATTGTGTTTGTGTGTTTTACATTATGCATGCATGGTCGTAGATCACTAAGACCAACTCTTGTCCCTTTTGATTTGCATCTTGAATCCGTAGTTAGAAATTGATGAGTGCTGAAAAGTGCACATTTTAACCCCTTAAGCTTAGGCATTCTAGTACATTTATCTACCTTACTTTACCGTTATAGATTGATTTCGTATTATTTCCATTTTCAGGCACTTATCCTGAAAATAAGCTAACTCAGCTAAATAAGAGCATAAATGAAGCAATTCTGGGATGAATCAAAGAAATGAGCCAAGTGGAAGCAAAAGGAAGAAAAAGGTGGAAATCAACATCTTCGATCGATCTCAGATCAAAGTTCTATTGATCCAACATAATCGATCTCAGCACTTCAAGATAGATCAGAGCCATGATGACATTTTTAGAGATCTCAAAAGTTCGATCGATCCAACACCATTCTTTGATCGATCGAACTACCTTGTCCTTATCCAAATGATTGATCTTATCTAGTTGTACCACCCTACCAACCACTTTTGTCCTTTTCCCAAAAATATCTTTAAAATATCTCAAATTTGTCTTTATCTAAAAAATGCTGCTATTGAAGATCGATCCAGCCTAAGTTCGATAAATCTCAGCCATGTTCGATCGATCCAAGTCCAAGGTTCAATCGATCGAACTTCCTCCAGTACGAAAAAGTTAAATCTCCAACTCACCAAAAGTTGTCCTTTATCCAATCACTGGGGAATATTTTGTGCACGACCCCAGCTCATTTTGTGTGCCATTTAACCTACCAATATAAGGATAAGGATTACTTTTTACATCATAACATACCATATCACATCATATCATCTCATACCTTGTAAGAAATCTTAGAGAGCAAGCTTAGAGGAGGAGAAGACTAGAGACACCATTGGAGACTCTTCATCAACCAAGGAGCAAATCTCTACCATGGAGTTAGCCCTTGAGAGTTGGAATAGCACTACCATGAGTGGCTAGACATTCTCTTAGGGCTAGAGTTAGCCCCAAGCATGTTTTCTACATCTTGATTTTGTGTATTATTGAGGGATTAGTGTTGTAATATATGTTTCGGCACTTTTATATATATAGATCTTGTTTATTCAATTATTTATATGATTTAATGCTTCCAATTGATCATTTCATTCTATCCATATGTCTATGTATGCTAGAATAGATGTTCATGTGTTTGTCTCTATTTCTTGTGTTATTGATGCAAGTCTATGTGTATTAATGCCATAGATCTAGAGATTGTCAAAACATTGTGCTTAAAGGAATGCTCTTGTAATTTTCTAGATGTTCATGCTCATTTCTTAATGGATTGTGCCTCTCCCTTAACTTAATTAGTTGAATTGCATTTCATTAGCTTAATTGTAGTGTAATGGTAGCGTAGTTTTTAGATGAGAGGACAATCCATGCTTGTTGTTTGATGTTCCATACTTTTGAATGCAAGTAGCATATGTTTCTAACCTTGTGGTGTATTTGGCATGTGAGTTTAGTGAAAGGATTAATGACTTTCTAGATATATTGTGTTTTTCACATGTTATTTAGACAATAGATACTTAATTGCTAGATATATTGTGCTTTTCACATGTTGATTAGACAATGTATGCTTAATTGGTTACCCTTGCTACTTGAATCAACCAAACACACACACACATCAATATTGCAACACACATTTCCCTTATTAGTTACTTGTTAAGGATGTAGAATAGCATTGTTTGGTGGTGACCTCTAAACCCCAAGATCTCTCTCTCTCTTACTTACTCTTTGTTGCATTCAATTATTTAGTTTAATTTGTTCTCTAGTTTAATCAACCAACCGACTATTTGTTTGATCACTCGACCTACTAACCTTAATAGTGATTCCACAACCTAGTACGACTCCAATCCCTTGGGACGATCCCTACTCTCCCTAACTATATTTTTAGTGAAGGTAGTAGTGGCTTCTATAAATGTAAAACCTGGCCCTCGCCTTAATGCACACTCTCTCTAAGCTTGATGTGTGGTAGGATGACACAAACCCCATCAAGTTTTTGGTGCCATTGTCGGGGATTAGGCAACGTCGTATTTGTGAAATCAATTAGGAATTAGTACTCTTTTGATCGTGTCTTTACTTTGTTTTTATTTTTCTTTTGATTACTTATTGTGTTTGTTCATCTTTGACAAGGAGCATTGAGCTAGGAGACAAGCAAAGGAGCATTCAAGCAAAGGAGCTAAGCAAGCAAGGAAAAATCTAAAAAAATTATTAAAAAATTGCTAAGCTAAGCTATAAATTTGGAGTTGAAGTGCTGTAGGACCTTTTTGAGCTTTTTCTTACTCAATCCCTTAGTTAAATCGTCGGACCGCGTGAAGGCTTGTTGTTTTTAAATTCTTAGATAAATCGTGAGCCCGCGTGGACCCAATCTTAATTGTTCTTTGCATTGCTATCAAAGCATGGGAGTATGGGATTATTGTATATGGAGGAATGCTTGCTTGTTTTGTTGTGATTTGTATGTTGCTTGTAGTCTTGTATAAACCTTGTCATATCATACATTATAGGCATTCATATAGAAAATTTAGAGGATAATCTTGGCTACTTAGACCCACGTTTCATGCAAAACCTACCTCTTAATCAACATGGCCCCGGAGTTCAAACTCCAATTCCTCCAATGGCCCTTCGTGATCATTACAATCTCCATGCATACCATGCACCTACTTGCATTGTGTTGCCTAATTTTGAGGCTAATCAATATGAAATCAAGCCCGAGACCATTTAAATGTGTCCACTCTTTTATGGCTTAGATGAAGAGGAACCATATAGGCATCTTAATGAATTTCTTGAACTATGCTTCACTGTGAGGTACATAGATGTCCCGGAGGAAGTTCTTGAATTACTTTTCTTCCCTTTCACGCTTAAAAATAAAGCAAAACATTGATTCAATACTTTAGGGGTAAATTCAATAACATCTTGGGCACAAATGCAAAATGAGTTTTTTAAAAAAATTTACCCCGTAAGTTTGACCAATGTAATGTGTGCTTTAATTAGAGAATTTTCTCAAATGGAAAGAGAGTTGTTGCATGAGGCTTGGGAGAGATTGAATGACTTGCTAAGAAAGTGTCCACACATGGTATTCCAAAATGGCAAGTTGTCCAATACTTCTACGAAAGCCTAACCGACATGCAAAAGGATATAGTTGATATCTCATGTGGAGGTTCGTATTTTGGAAAACATGAAGATGACATTTGGCACCTTTTTGAAAAAATGAGTGAAAATTCTTTGTACAAATATTACACTTCTCGGCTTAATCATGGTTTTAATAAAAAAGAGAAAAGTGTAACAGTGTGTCAAATTGAAAGTTCAAGGGAAATTGTAGTCGAGGTTAAAACTCTTTCTCAAAAACTTGATCAATTCTTGTGGAATCAAAAACTAGCTATCAATTCATCTCCTTTTCATCATACAACTCATATTTGTGAGCCTTGCATGATATGTTTAAGTGTCTTACATACTACTTTCGACTGTCCCCATGGACATGTTGTTAATAAACACTTTGAACAAGTTAATGCTACATTTACTCACCCTTATTCAAATGCATATGTTCCATTGTGGAATGAAATCTCAAGCCCTTATCAAGCTAAAAATTTTCAAAGAAAATACATTCCACCTCATAAAAGAAATGGAGGTTCTCAAGGGTTTGTTTCTTCTTCTTTCCATCATCAAAGAATGAATAACCTCTCATATTCTCAAATGTGTGATTCCCAAGTTGGCTTTCATTATCCTCAATCACCTTCTAGTAATTTCATATTTGAAGATAAGGTTTTGATGGCCTTGGGTAGCTTAGAAAAGGATTCCAACTTGTTACATTCCCATTCTCAATCCATATCAAAGCTTGAATCCCAAATTGGAACCATAGCTAATACCTTGAATGAAAGAGAAATTATAAAATTGCCTAGTCAACCCGAGAGAAATCCAAAAGCCCAATTTTGTGTGGAAGCAAACCCTACATCGGGGTATTCTTCCCAAGCTCAAGCGTAAGCCATCACCACCTTGAGAAATGGTAAGCAAGTGGACAATAGGGTTGAACTACCAAAGGAAGATAATGAATTGGTGCAACCTAAAGTTGTCACCCATCCAATTCCCAATTCCAATCCTACTTCCTTGAATGAAAATGTTCCTAACTGGAATTCTCAATCCTCTCCATCATCCTCTTAAATTACAAAGTCTTGTGAGCCAAAAGCTCAATTCCCTTATGATTTAAAAGAAACTTCGCCTTATGGGAGGCAAGAAGAGAAAATATATGATATGATGGAAGTTTTTAAGCAAGTCAACATTAATCTTCCTCTTTTGGATGCCATTAAGCAAATTCCACCTTATGCAAAATTCTTGAAAGATCTTTGCACACAAAAGAGGAAGAGCAAGGGACCAAGCCCTAAAAAAGTGTTCCTTACGGGGCAAGTGAGCTCTATTCTTCAACAAAACATTCCACTTAAGTTTAAAGATCCCGGTGCTCCGACTATTTCTTATGTAATTGGAACCCATGAAATTCGTAGAGCTCTTCTTGACTTAGGTGCAAGTGTTAATTTGATTCCTTACTCTGTGTATATCCAATTAGGGTTGAACGAATTAAAGCCAACCTCGGTGGTGCTTCAAATGGCCGATAGATCCGTCAAAACACCTAGGGGCATGGTTAAGGACATCCTTATCAAAGTGGACAAACTTTACTTTTCGGTTGATTTTGTAGTTCTTGATACCGAACCAGTTGCTAATCCCTCCAACCACATCCCAATCATCTTAGGAAGACCATTCCTTGCCACCGCAAATGCAACAATTAATTGTAGATCTGGGATTATGGACCTTTCTTTTGGCAACATAATGATCAAACTTAATGTTTTCCATGCAAGTCGACATGCCATAGATGAAGATGAGTGTTGCCTTGTTGATGTGTTAGATGAGGTTGTTGAGGAATCGATTCCAACGATGGTAATGAAACAACCAATTGAGGATAGTCTTTCATCTCTTTTATCCGACGATCCTCTTGCTTCTTGTCTTCTTGAAATGTATGGAAGTTGTGGATTTGATGATGAAAAATCAATGAATAAAGTAAGTAATCTCATAGAATCTATTGCAAGCTTAGATTTTCCATCTTAGAAATCTCTAATAGAACCTCTTCCTCCACTCTCTTGCACTCCACCGGTCTCATCTTTAGTTTCTCCACCAACTATTGAGCTTAAAACTCTACCTTCCAATCTCAAGTATGCATTCTTAGGACCAAAATAGACTCTTCCAGTTATCATTTCTTCAAGTCTTGAAAAAGACCAAGAAGATGCTCTCTTAAGTGTGCTTAAAGAAAATAAGGAAGCCATAGGATGGAGTGTGGCGGATCTTAAGGGAATTGACCCTTCTATTTGTATGCATCGCATACTTATGGAAGATGATGCAAAACCCTTCAGGGATGCCTAAAGGAGACTTAATCCAAACATAAAGGAGGTACTTAAGAAGGAAGTTGTCAAACTCTTAGATGTCGGAATCATTTACCCAATCTCCGATAGCAAATGGGTGAGTCCAACTCAAGTGGTTCCCAAAAAATCAGGGATTATGGTGGTTGAGAATGCAAAGGTTGAGTAAATCTCTAAGCGTACCGCTAATTCATGGCGTGTATGCATTGATTACCGCAAATTGAATGCCGCCACTAGAAAGGATCACTTTCCCTTGCCATTCATTGATCAAATTCTAGAGAGATTGGCTGGACAACAATATTATTGCTTCCTTGATGGCTATTTGGGGTACAATCAAGTAGCCCTGGACCCATTAGACTAAGAGAAAACCACCTTTATATGTCCATTCGACACATTTGCTTATAGATGGATGCCTTTTGGTTTGTGCAATGCACCCGCCACATTCCAAAGGTGTATGATGTCAATTTTCTCGGATATAGTGGAAGAGTATCTAGTGGTTTTCATGGATGATTTTTCTGTTTTTGGGTCTTTATTTAATGCATGCCTCAAAAATTTAGATCTAGTGCTTAAGAGATGTCGTGAAACCAACCTTGCACTTAGCTGGGAAAAGAGCCATTTCATGGCTCAAGAGGGTATTGTTTTGGGTCACGTTATCTCAAGGAGAGGAATAGAGGTAGATAAAGCAAAGGTTGAGCTTATTTCTGAATTGCCTCCACCTTCAACGGTGAGAGAAGTTCGCTCTTTTCTAGGTCATGCTGGCTTTTACCACCGTATTATCAAAGACTTTAGCAAAATTGCTTGACCCTTGTGCAATCTTCTTGCCAAGGAAACTCCTTTTGTCTTTGACCAAGCATGCTTAGACGCTTTTCATAAATTACGTGAATTATTATCATCCGCTCCTATCATGTAACATCCTAATTGGTCATTGCCATTTGAAATCATGTGTGATGCTTCTGATTATGCCATGGGAGCAGTTTTGGGACAAAGAGTGGGGAAGCTTCCATGTGCCATATACTATACAAGTAAAACTTTCACGGGAGCTCAATTGAATTACTCCACTACCGAGAAAGAATTACTTGCCGTAGTTTATACTCTTGATAAATTTCGTTCCTATCTCTTAGGGTCCAAGGTTGTTGTTTATTCTAATCATGCCACCTTGAGACATCTATTGACAAAAAGGGAAACAAAACCTAGGTTAATTAGATGGATTCTGCTTCTTTAAGAATTCGATTTTGAAATTAAGGATAAGAAAGGCATCGAAAATGTGGTTTCCGATCATCTTTCTAGGTTATCGATAGAGCCTTTCCCTAGTCTACAAATTTGTGACTCTTTTCCGGATGAACAACTCTTTCAAATTTCCAATGGAAAAATGCCTTGGTTTGCCGACATTGTGAATTATTTGGCAGTAGGCAAGCTACCAACTTCTTGGTCAAAGAACGAAAAAAATCGTTTCTTGGCCAACATCCGGAATTATTATTGGGAAGAACTTGTTTTGTACCGATATTGTCTGGATCAAATTGTGAGGAGATGCATTATAGAGAGTGAAATTCTAAGCGTCCTAGTGTTTTATCACACTCTTGCATGTGGTGGGCATTTTAGTGCAAAGAAGACCGCCTTGAAGGTTCTTCAAAGTGGGCTCTTTTGGCCCACTATTCATAGAGATGCCTACAACTTTTGCAAATCATGTGAGAGATGTCAAAGATGGGGACTATGTCTAGAAGAGATATGATGCCCTTGACCAATATACTTGTTGTTGAGATCTTTGATATATGGGGCATTGATTTTGTGGGTCTATTTCCTATGTCCTATAGTTTTCAATACATTCTTCTTGCCGTTGATTATGTTTCCAAGTGGGTGGAAGCATGTGCTACCAAAACAAATGACCACTCCGTGGTCATTTAATTCATTAAATCCAATATCTTTGCTCGTTTTGGTATGCCAAGGGCTATAATAAGTGATGGAGGAAAACATTTTTGCAATCAATTCCTAAGGCATTTATTTCTTAAATACTCCATCACTCATAAGGTAGCCACTCCCTACCATCCTCAAACAAGTGGGCAAGTGAAAGTGTCTAACTGGGAAATTAACCATATTTTGAGAAAACGGTTAACACCACCCGGAAGGATTGGTCAAGGAAGCTAAATGATGCTTTGTGGGCTTATCGGACGGCATATAAGACTCCCATTGGCATGTTTCCTTATAGGCTTGTATATGGAAAGCCTTGCCATCTTCCGGTTGAGTTAGAACATAAAGCCTTGTGGGCGGTTAAAAAACTCAATTTTGACCTTGATAAAGCCGGAGAGAATAGGATACTTCAATTGAGTGAGTTAGAAGAATTGAGACACAATGCTTATGATAATGCCAAACTCTACAAAGAAAGAACCAAAGCCTTTCATGATAAGCATATTGTGAAAAAGTCTTTGGAACCCGGTCAAAAAGCCTGGCTTTTTAACTCTAGACTGAAACTCTTTCTTGGGAAATTGAGAACCAAATGGGAGGGTCCTTATGAAATCATCTCTGTTGCACCTCATGGGGCGGTTGAAATTAGAAATTTGAAGAAGGGAAACATTTTTAAGGTTAATGGACAGAGGTTGAAACCTTACATAGAGGGTCAAATCTTTCAAAGACATTTAGAAGCTGCACATCTAGTTGACCCGGTGTATAAAAACATAGAAAATTGCAAGGGATTAAAAGTTTCTTTCGAGCTCAATCCAACAAGTTCTTCAAAGAACCATTTGTTGGGTGGAATTTAAAGCATCTATCACCCCAACAAGGAGGGGATGCATTACAATATCTTTGATCCAGGCTAAAAGAGCCCAATGTCTTGCTAGAGACGTTAAAGACTAGAATGACATTTCGTAGGGTGTCAAAACCCTATTCCTCCCTCATTTCTATCTTGAATTACATTTATTGCGAAGTCTAGATACTTGTTTTTGGTTCATATGCATTGCTAGGAACTGTGAAAAGGATTGCATGAGCTTTCATGTTGGAATTGAGCATTTTGCATAAGTTCGATCGATCTCAAATGAGAGTTCGATCGATCGAACTTCCATTTGCATCCAACACTTAGAAAAAAATTTTACCTGCATCCACCTGCATCAAAATCACCTCTCTGTCTCATCAATTGAAAACATTTCAAGATCGATCTGAAGTTCTTCGATCGATCCAACTCAAACTTCGATCGATCTACAAGTTCCAACACTTAGCCAAATTTTTGAACCAAAAACCTGCATATTTTTGCTCTCTGTCTAATCGATCGAACATTTTGTTCAGATCGATCTCAGTTCTTCAATTCCCTATTTTGACCTTTGTTTGACTTTATTTGTTTTTTTTAATTTTAACAAAATTCAAAAATATTTTTATTTTATTTTATTTTATCTTATTTTCCAAAAATCACACAAAGATTTTATTTTCTTTATTTTATTTTATTTTAATGCTAAAAAAAAAAGAAAAAAAAAAAGGGATTTTACTTTATTTATTTCAAAAATCCAAAAATATTTTTATTTTTCAAAAATCTAAAATATTTTCTATTTTTCAATTTTAATTTTTAATTTTTAATTTTAGTTTTAAATTTTTTAAAAAATTTCAAAAATTCCAAAAACACTTTGAAGAGAGATTATCAAAGTTCGATCGATCGAACTAATCGGGAAAAGTCTTTACAAAATAGAACCCGAGGGTCTAACGATCGATTCATTAGATCGATCCAATCCTTTTCCAAACCCTCAATCCTTCATTCCCGTCGCCACTGTTTCCCATCTTTATCATCATCTCTGGCGAATCTCCGGCGAGATCCAGTGAGCTTCAATTCTCTCTCTCTCCTCTCGGATTCTCATCTCCATCTTCCTCTCATCTTCTCTCGTGACTAGAGGTAAGATCCAAGCCACATCTTGTCATTTCAAGCTCCACTTGTTTAATACATGTTTTAAATGCTAAATCCATGATATTTTGTTTATGATATCCACCATTGATGAGCTTGAAGCATGTTTGTATATATGTGTATATATTTGTATATATGATTATATATTTTTGAGTTTTGAATTGATTATGGGAGTATGGGCCATGCTAAGTGAGTAGAATTGATTGAATTGTTGTCTTGATGGGCCTACGACCTTGTTCGTGTGGTCCCCGTGCTTCCAAAGTCACAGATCTGTGACCTTTCAATTTTCATCTTCGCACAGTTCGATCGATCGAACTTCTATCTCAAATTGATCTTGAGAGATCGATTGAACTCAGTTTTTCAAGTTTCTCAGATCGATCGAAATTTTGAGATCGATCTCAAACCTTTTTGTGATCAATCGAAATTCACGGATCTCATATGCACACTTCATTCATCATACATTATGTTCATGCTATCTCATATATGCCCAATGCCTGTGATATTCCACATTGGGTGCATTTCATACTTACATTGTTTAGCAAACTTCATATCCTGTCACTTGCATAAGATTCATGTCATCTATCTGTTTTGACATGCATATCTCTATGTTGTGCTTTCAATTCTTTATTTTAGCACTAACTCCCATTGCAAGTTTCACTTTCCTTTTTGTAGGACATGACTAAACAAAAGTATGTTCGGATACAGGAGCCTGCAGAGTCCTCCCAAGCTCAGATTGACCATTCTTCTACTCTACCTGCATCTGAGGCTCTTGATCAAATAGCTAGCCTTGAAGAACAAATACAAGTTTTGGAGGATACCCTGCTCGCCATTAGAGCTAACATTGTTTCCTTCCGTGCAGAGATCATGGCTGCACTTGCTGACTTATCCAGGGAAATCCGTGGAGATCGCCCTGCTAGTCCTGCATCCTCTGTCTGAGACTCCCTGTCCCTCTATCCTTTTATGCTCTATATCTATGTTGCTAGTCTGCTATATTATTATATTTGCAGCTAGTCTGTCGGCTTTGATCTTTTGATGTATCCAGTACTCTATTTTATTTAAATATGTTTTTGTTGTGGATGTTATGTGTTATATTCTTATATCTGAATGTTTGACTCCATCAGGTGCATCACAGTGACTACAGTGAGAGAGAATGCTACCCGATTTTCAGGACCACCCTTATACCTCTCTCACTGTTTTATTTCATTTACACTTGCATGACCATTGTGCACTGATTATCCCTTTTTGTTATCTGATCAGTTTATCCGAGTGCCAAATTTTAGGACAACAGTTAATTCCAAGTTTGGGAGGGCTATGCCACCTACTTCGGATACTTTAGTCCCGATCATTCTTTACCTTAGTTGCACCGGTATACTCTTTCCCTTTGTTCTCTTTGCACATTGAGGACATTGTGCCATTTAAGTTTGGGGGTAATGGTGTACTTTACACTGTTAGCTTTAAACTTCAAAATTTTGAGCATGACTTGTGTATTTGAGAGATTTTCTATGATTGGTCCATATCTAGCTATGATTTTAATCTTTTGAGGACTATATTGCTTAAAATTTAAAAATTGCTTGACTTGAGAGTCTAATACTCCTTGTATGCCTTATGGATGCCATTTAGGAGTAAATTTTTTGAAAAATTGATATCTTGTTTGCACTTGTGGTCCACAACATCTTGATTTTACGATTGTTTTGAGATTTAGAATTCGACACTAGCACCGGCGCACACTAGCATTCACTTGTGGGGTACATGCTTTGTTGATTATTGAATTGGTTATATCCCAATTGAGCTAGTAGTGTATTGAAAGCTTCCATTCTTGAGAAATGTGGATAACAACCCCTTTTCACTAAGTAGTCAGCATTCTAGCCTCATCAAGCACTGAACTTCTCGCGCCGAAAGGTGGAGGGCCTAAACTCTCGGTTAATAATTGAAAAAAAAAAAAAAAAAAAAAAAGAGTGAAGACTTCTCCCAAAAGGGAAGAAGTGGGAAATGATTAAATGGAGGTTGTTTTGATTTGTAGCCTAGTTGATTTGAGCTTGTAAGTCGGTAGGGGTGTTTGAACGCCTAATGCCCTAAAGCCATCTGGTTTGGGAGTCATTGACCTAACGCTCGACCTCATGAATCGCTAGAAAGTTTAATAGATCAACACATTGCACCATGCTTCCATCTTTGATCCTATAAAATAAAAATAAATAAATAAATAAATTCGAGTGAAAAGAATAAGCGCACCTAGATCAATAAAGCTTTAATAAAATATCCACTCTTTATCTTGATGATCGGTACTAGATTTGTGTGCTAGTTTGAGGGTAAGGATATGATCATTTCTTTAGTTGGCTAAGATAGCAACATATTTGATGCTGGTCCACTCAAAAAGGATTCTAGAGTTGTTTTGATTTGCATGATCATTTTCTTGATGTATGGAGGACCATATTTGTTTGCTTGATGTTGAAATTTTGGGAGATTGCTCGGAAATGTTTGAAAAATTGCATACTTGAGGTAGTTTTCTCCTAATGCTTGTTTGTAATATTGGTGTCTCTTTTGTGAGAATGAGCTTAATGTTTGTGGGTATCATTTTTAGAAACCCTCACGAGACTTCACTCGTCCACTAAGGGTAACCTGGGGTTTAAAAGGTTTGTTACATATGCTAAGTGCAATCATGTTCCCTACGAAAGTGGCGTTATCCATTTATTGCTTTCTAGTTCATAATTGTATAGTTGTTCATTTCATTCCTTTACTTTCTAGTTCATCGCTAGGGATTAGCAATATTTAGGATTAGGGGTGTGATGAGTGCTGAAAAGGGCGTATTTAAACCCCTTAAGCTTAGGCATTCTAGTACCTTTAT
This sequence comes from Cornus florida, assembly GCF_030987335.1. Classification (NCBI taxonomy): domain Eukaryota; kingdom Viridiplantae; phylum Streptophyta; class Magnoliopsida; order Cornales; family Cornaceae; genus Cornus; species Cornus florida. Next base: position 52,015,580 of record NW_026775572.1, read on the forward strand.
CTATCTTACTTTACCATTTTAGATTGATTTCATATTATTTCCATTTTCAGGCACATATCCCGAAAATAAGCTTACTCAGCCAAATAAGAGCAGAAATAAAGCAATTATGGGATGAATCAACAAAAGGAGCTAAGTGGAAGCAAAATGAAGAAAATGGTGGAAATTAACATCTTCGATCGATCTCAGATCAAAGTTCGATCGATCCAACATGATCGATCTCAGCACTTCAAAATGGATCAGAGCCATGATGACATTTTTAGAGATCTCAAAAGTTTGATCGATCCAACATCATTCTTTGATCGATCAAACTACTTTGTCCTTATCCAAATGATTGATCTTATCTAGTTGCACCATCCTACTAACCACTTTTGTCCTTTTTCCAAAAATATCTTCAAAATATCTCAGATTTGTCTTTATCCAAAAAGCGCCGCTATTGAAGATCGATCCAGCCTAAGTTCGATAGATCTCAGCCATGTTCGATTGATCTAAGTCCAAGGTTCGATCGATCAAACTTCTTCCAGTGCGAAAAAGTTAAATCTCCAACTCAGCAAAAGTTGTCCTTTATCCAATCATTGGGGAATATTTTGTACACAACCCCAGCTCATTTTGTGTGCCATTTGACCTACCTATATAAGGATAAGGATTACTTTTTACACCATAACATACCATATCATATCATATCATCTTATACCTTGTAAGAACTCTTGGAGAGCAAGCTTAGAGGAGGAGGAGGCTAGAGACACCATTGGAGACTCTTCATTAACTAAGGAGCAAATCTCTACCATAGAGTTAGCCCTTGAGGGTTGGAGTAGCACTACCATGAGTGGCTAGACATCCTCTTGGGGCTAGAGTTAGCCCCAAGCATGCTTTCTACATCTTGATTTTGTGTATTATTGAGGGATTAGTGTTGTAATACATGTTTTGGCACTTTTATATATATAGATCTTGTTTATTCAATGATTTATGTGGTTTAATGCTTCTAATTGATCATTTCATCCTATCCATATGTCTATGTATGCTAGAATAGATGTTCATGTGTTTGTCTCTATTTTTTATGTTATTGATGCATGTCTATGTGTATTAATGTCATAGATCTAGAGATTGTCAAAACATTGTGCTTAAAGGAATGCTCTTGTAATTTTCTTGATGGTTCATGCTCATTTCTTGATGGATTGTGCCTCTCCCTCAGCTTAGTTAGTTTAATTTCATGTCATTAGCTTAATTGTAGTGTAGTGGTAGCATAGTTGTTAGATGAGAGGACAATCCATGCTTGTTGTTTGATGTTCCATACTTTTGAATGCAAGTAGCATATGTCTCTAATCTTGTGGTGTATTTGGCATGTGAGCTTAATGAAAGGATTAATGACTTTCTAGATATATTTTGCTTTTCACATGCTATTTAGATAATATATACTTAATTGCTAGATATATTGTGTTTTTCACATGTTGATTAGACAATGTATGTTTAATTGGTCACCCTTACTAATTGAATTAACCAAACCCACACACACATCAATATTTCAACACACATTTCCTTCATTAGTCACTTGTTAAGGGTGTAGAAAAACATTGTTTGTTGGTGACCTCTAAACCCCAAGATCTCTCTCTCTCTTACTTACTCTTTATTGCATTCAATTATTTAGTTTAATTTGTTATCTAGTTTAATCAACCAACCGGCTATTTGTTTGATCACTCGACCTACTAACCCTAATAGTGATTCCACGACCTAGTACCACTCCAATCCCTTGGGACGATCCCTACTCTCGCTAACTATATTTTTAGTGAAGGTAGTAGTGGCTTCTATAAGTGTAAAACCTAGCCCTCGCCTTAATGCACACTCTTTTTAAGCTTGATGTATGGTAGGACGACACAAACCCCATTAGAAAGACTAGGAGAAAAGGAAGTTCTAGTTCTACCCAATCCATTACATCAATGGAAGGCCTTAATGAGGAGCATATAGAGAACCTTGGTCACATAGACCAAAAAGGTATCCTCAATCCAAATGTGCATCATGAGAACATTCAAGTACCATTAGACATGCCTAGGCCATTCATTCACCAACCACAATAACAACAAAGCCAGGTTCCATTTGGAATGCCAAGGCCAATGTATGCTCCACAACCTCCTATCATTCAAGGCAACTAAGGTGCCCATGTTGCACCTCTAATTGTTAATCCTCCACTTACTTTAAGAGATCACTATGTGCCTAATGAATATAATGCACCCACATGCATTCAATTGCCACCATTTAGAGCACATCACTATGAAATCAAGCCACAAACCATTCAAATGCTTCCTAACTATCATGGACTTCCAAGTGAAGAACCTTACAAGTATTTGGATGAGTTTCTAGAAGTTTGTTCTACCGTTAGATATACGGACATGCCGGAAGAGGTCTTAAGACTCAAACTTTTTCCATTCACCTTAAAGGACAAGGCAAAGTATTGGTTTAACAATCTTAGGCCTTTTTAAATCACTTATTGGGCAGAAATGCAACAAGAGTTCTTGAAGAAGTACTATCCGGTTTTTAAAACCAATGCCATAAGAACCTCAATTCGAGAATTTTCACATGGGGATAGAGAAACATTTCATGAGGCATGGGAACGTTTTAATGAATTTCTTAGGAAGTGTCCACATCATGACATGCCCAAATGGCAATTAGTTCAATATTTCTTTGAGAGCTTATCGGACAATTATAAAGGCATGGTTGATGCTTCCATGCGTGGCTCTTACATTGATAGGCATGAGGATGACGTGTGGTGTCTTTATGAGAGTATGAGTGAAAATTCTTTGCATAGAACATTATCATCCAAGAATAGTAGAAATTTACAAGGTAGGAAAAGTGTTGGCTTACATCAAGTTAACCATTCAAATGAAATAGCCACCGAAATGAAATCTTTATCTTAAAGGTTTGATCAATTTTTTATTAACTAAAACTCGGCGAACCAAGTATCTTCCTTCCCTAACCATTCTCATCGTGCATCGAATGAATCATGTATGACTTGTTCTAGTGTTCTTCATTCTACTTCTCATTGTCCTCATGGACAAGTGCAAAATAAACCTAATGAACAAGTCAATGCAGCTTTTGTGAACCAAGGGAACAATCCTTATGGTACTTATTATAATCCAAGTTGGAGAAATCATCCAAACTTCTCTTGAAAAAACCAAGGAGAGGGCTCAAACCCTTCCCGAGGCGGTTTTCAAGGGAAGTACATTCCACCTCCACTTCAAAGCTAAGGATCCCAAGGTTATAGACCTTATCAATCACAAGGGAATCAATTTGCTAACTCTCATTTTTCCAACCAATCTTATTCCCAAGGAAATCCTAGAAGTCCCACCCTTGAAGAAAAAGTTTTGAATAATTTGGGCACTCTTGAGGCAAACACACAATTGCTTCATTCCCACTCTCAATCTATTACGAAGTTAGAAACCCAAGTAGGGCAAATAGCAAGCACTCTTAATGCAAGAGAGAAGGGAAAGATGCCTATGAATGCCCCACCTAAGCAACAATGTGTTGTGGAAACCCATTCCTCATTGGAAGGCCACACCATTGAGTATGTTAATGCGATGACTACCTTAAGGAATGGAAGGATTGTGGACAATCAAGTTGAAATGTTCAATAAAGAGAGTGAACCGGTACAACCCCAAGTTGTCACCCGTCCCGTTTCACATCCCATTCCTCCTTCATTGCATATACATGATTTTATGAATGAGAAAGCTTCAGAATGTGATTTGAAGAATGATTTTGAAAATGATTTGAAGAAAGATTTGCCGAAAAATGAATTTGAAAATGTTTTGTTGAAAAATGATTTAAAACAAAGTGATTTAAAAATTTCTTGTGTTAAAGAGTTTTCAAAAGAAGATGCTGAAAAAGTGTTTGAGCCAAAAGCTCCATTTCCGGATGCCTTAAAAGGATCCATTTCAAAAGACAAGCAAAAGGCAAAAACCAATGAAATTATGAAAAATTTTAGGCAAGTGAAAGTCCATCTTCCACTTTTGGATGCAATCAAGCAAATTTCGACTTATGCCAAATTCTTAAAAGATCTTTGCACCCAAAAGCGGAAGAACAAGACCCAAGCACCAAGAAAAGTGGTTTTAATCGAGCAAGTGAGCTCAATTTTGCAACATAACACTTTACCAAAGTTTAAGGACCCCGGTTCACCTACCACATCATGAATTATTGGTGATCGTATCATTAATTGGGCACTTCTTGACTTAGGAGCAAGTGTTGACCTTCTTCCATACTAGGTTTATGTCAAATTGGGCCTAGGTGAATTGAAACCGACATCGGTTGTTTTACAACTTGCCGACCAATCCATTAAGAAGCCTAGGGCTATCATTGAGGATGTTTTGATAAAAATTGACAAATTTTTCTTCCCCGTTGATTTCGTTGTCATTGACACGGAACCGGTCCCCAATCCTAAAACCCAAATTCTCGTTATCCTTGGCCGTCCTTTCTTGGCAACTGCTAATGCCAACATCAATTGTAGGACGGGGATAATGAAGATCTCATTTGGCCACATGAAGGTGAAGTTGAATATCTTCAATCCCACACCCAGCTTATTTGACAAATATGAAGGAGAGGTTAATGTTGTAGAATAAATGCTATGATCTTCAATGTCAAGGAAGTGAACTTTTGTGTAAGACCAAAACTTCAAAGGGATCATTTTCAACCTTGCATTCTCAAAGTGTTGTTTCAAATTCTTGCTTTGAAAGGGCATGGAAACCCAAAGATTGTGATTGCATTGACAAGGGATCAAAAGTTTCTTTTGAGCTAAATTCAACAAGTTCTTTAAAGAACCATTTGTTGGGTGGAGTTCAAAGCATCTATCACCCCAACAAGGAGGAGATGCATTACAAGATCTTTGATCCGGGCTAAAAGAGCCCAATGTCTTACTAAAGACGTTAAAAACTAGCAAAAGTATTCGTAGGGTGTCAAAACCCTATTCCTCCCTCATTTCTATCTTTAATTTCATTTCTTGCGAAGTCTAGATACTTGTTTTTGGTTCATATGCATTGCTAGGAACTGTGGTTAGGATTTCATGAGCTTTCATGTTGGAGTTGAGCATTTTGCATAAGTTCTATCAATCTCAAATGAAAGTTCGATCGATCGACCTTCTTCCTGCATCCAACACTTAGAAAAATTTCGGCTTGCATCCACCTACATCCAAATCACCTCTTTGTCCCATCGTTCGAACTTATTCTCAGATCGATCATAATTCCTTAGAACGATCCAAACTTTAAGTTCGATCGATCTTAAGTTCCAACACTTAGACAAATTTCTGAACCCAAAAACCTACATATTTTTGCTCTCTGTCTGATCGATCGAACATTTTGTTCAGATCGATCTCTGTTCTTCATCTCACCATCTTTGACTTTATTTGACTTTTTAATTTTCAAAAATCCAAAAATATTTTTATTTTATTTTATTTTATTTTCCAAAAATACCAAAAAGATTTTCATTTATTTTCTTTTATTTACTTAATTTTACAAATTAAAAAAAAATAAAAAAAAGCGATTTTACTTTATTTATTTCAAAAATCCAAAAAGATTTTATTTTATTTTATTTTATTTTTATTCTTATTTTTCAAAAATCAAAAATATTTTCTATTTTCCAATTTTAATTTTCAATTTTTAATTTTAGTTTTTAATTTTTCAAAATTTTCAAAAATTCCAAAAATACTTTGAAGTGAGATCATCACAGTTCAATCGATCTGAAATCTCAGTTCGATCGATCAAACTGGACGGGAACAGACCGAGGGTTTCAAGATCAATTTCAAAGATCGATCCAACCCTCTTATTCTCAAAACCCTTGTTCCTCATGTTCGCCACTATGCATCCATCCATCCATCTTCTCCATCTCCGGCGAATCTCCGGTGAGATCCAGTGAGCTTCGACTCTCTCTCTCTCTTCTCAGATTTCACCTCTCGCATCTCATCTTCTCTCCTCAATTTTAGGTAAGATCCGAACTCCATCTTTGATTTCAAGCTTCGGATTGATGCATATATGTTTTAAATCCTTGATTCATGTTGTTTTAATAAAGAAAACCTCCATTGTTGAAGCTTGAAACATTGTGTATATATATGTATATATATTTTTATATATGTTTTGTATATATATTTGATTTTTGAATTGATTTTGGGAGTTTGAGCTTTGTAAAGTTAGTAGGATTGATTGTATGTTGTGTTGATGGGCCCACGACCATGTCATGAAGGCCCCGTGCCATCCACGTCACAGATCTGTAACTTTTCGACTTTCATCTTCGCACAGTTCGATCAATCAAACTTCTATCTTAGATCGATTTGGTGAGATCGATCGAACTCACTTTTTTCAGTTTCTCAGATCGATCGAAGTCTTGAGCTCGATCTCAACCTTCTTCAGATCGATCGAACTTCACAGATTTCATACACACATTCCATGCATCTTATCTTGTGTCATGCTATCTTATTCATGCCTAATGCCTGTGATTTTCCACATTGGATGCATTTTACACTTATATTGCTTAACATGTTTCACCTCCTATCACTTGTATAGATTCATGTCCTATATGTTTTGTCTATCTTATTTGACATGCATGTTTCTATTTTGTACTTTCAATTCTTTATTCTAGCACTGACTTCCCTTGCAAGTTTTAAATTTTTTTTTCAGGCCATGACTAAGCGCAAAACTATAGCCCGCGGTCATTATCACCGCCAGGGCAAGCATACTTTCGATGCGGAGGCCGATCCTTCTCATGCACAGCACCCTCTACAGGAGGAGCCACTAGAGCCTACTCCACCTCAGTCACCTTCTCATGCGGCTGAGGCTGAGCATTCTCTATCTCCTTCTCAGGCTCAGGCTGCATTTATACCATCTCCATCTCCTTCACCACCTCAGCTAGCTCGAGAGCGTGACAGGCCATTGCCTAGATATACACAGATGACAGTGGCTCATGAGTCAGTTTTTGATGTCGACTTCTTCTCCAGATCGGTGCTGACCCGATCAGCTTATGATAATATTATCTAGAGGGGCCTTGCAGCTATTCTTGCCCCAGTTACTGAGCCAGTCTACCCGCGGCTAGTTCGAGTGTTCTTCCAGAACCTCTGACCGTCCTAGCGTACCACGGCAGAGCTGGTCACTACCATAAATGGCCACCAGATTTCTATTACTGTGGACACACTAGCTAGATTATGCCAGTGTCCACACCGATGCCCTCCGGAGCTACAGGAGCTTTATCCCAGGCTATACAGGCCTTCTTATGCCGACATGGCAGTTTTCTTGACAGGTCACTATGCTGATGGCGAGACTTTCGCCACCCGCACTTATCTTCCAGATGACCTATGGTTCTTTGATTCTGTTCTCTTTCGGAACATATATATGGTTGGGCACAAGATTCAGCGGCAAGGAGACTATCTGACAGCCCTCTACGCATTCTACACGGGCCACTGGGTATCTATCGCGGCGCTCATCTGGAGAGTAATGAGGAAGCTCTATAATGATCATATCAGCAAGGAGAGGCCCAAAAGGGCTAAGTCCCTCGCATTTGGCCACCTCATCACCCAGATCCTGCTAGACCAGCGATATCTTTTCCATCTTTGGGAGCACCCTGAGAGAGGTTCCTATCACTTCTTGAATAATGACTTGGACAAGAGCTATAATGCTATTATTACCCAATTACAGGAAGATGCAACTTAGGCGGCAGAGGACTTAGATTTAGACGATTTAGAGGCTAAGGCCCCAACAGTAGCAGTAGATCCGGCAGCGGATGACACACCAGTTGATCCGGCTGTCGAGCCTATAGACGTTGATTTAGAGCGACCTGCAGATGACGCAGAGCAGCACTCTCCAGCTGGATCACCCATTCATGCAGAGGAGCAGACTTAGGATTTTTCTTCTGATTCATCCATACCTGAGGCTCCTAATCAGATCCCCAGCTTTGGAGAGCGTCTTCAGGCTATGGAGGATACAGTGGTTGCTATCAGAGCTGATACTGCTGCCATTCGAGCCGATGCTGTGGCCCACCGAGCTGATTTTGCTACATTCCGTACGAATGTCATGACTGCACTCCGAGACTTATCTCACGATATCTGCGGAGCTCGCCCTGCCAGTCTTGCCCCACCTACCTGAGATTCTCACTCCTTCTATCTTTCTATACTCCATCTCTCTGATTCATATCTGTTACTTTCATCACTATATATTATTTGCAGCTGGATATGTCGACTTTGAACTTTTGATGTACTCTATACTTTATTTTCTTTATATATATTTTTGTTGTGGATGTCATCTATTATGTTCTTATATCAATCTAGTGCATCCAATGACTCCAGTGAGAAAGAATGCTACATAATTTTTAGGACCACCCTTATACCTCTCTCATTGCTTTATTTCATTTACACTTATATGTCCACTATGCACTGATTATCCCATTTTGTTATCTGATAAGTTTATCCAAGTGCCATCTTTTCAGGACCACAGTTAATCCCAAGTTTGGGGGGCCATGCCACCCACTTTGGATACTTCTGTCCAGATCATTCTTGCTACTTGCACGGGTATACCCTTTCCCCTTTGTTCTCTTTGCACATTGAGGACACTGTGCCGTTTAAGTTTGGGGATAATGGTGTGTTTTACAGTGTTAGCTTTAAATTCAAAATTTTGAGCATGACTTGTGTATTTGAGAGATTTTTCATGATTGGTCCATATCTAGCTATGATTTTGATCTTTTGAGGACTATATTGCTTAAAATTTAAAAATTGTATGACTTTAGAGTTCAATACTCCTTGTATGCCTTGCGGATGCCATTTAGGAGTAAATTTTTCGAAAGATTGATATCTTGCTTGCACTTATGGTCCATATCATCTTGATCTTGTGATTGTTTTGAGATTCACTCTAATATTCTACACTAGCACAAGCGCACACTACCATTCATTTGTGGGGTACATGCTTTTGTTGATTATTGAATTGGTTATATCCCAATTGAGCTAGTAGTGCATTGAAAGTTTTCATTCTTGATTAAGGTGGATAACAACCCCTTTTCACTAAGTAGCCGGGATTTTAGCCTCATCAAGCACTGAACTTCTTGCGCCGAAAGGTGGAAGGCCCAAACTGTAGGTTAATAATTATTCAAAAAAAAAAAAAAAAAGTTGCAAAAGTAGAAAAAGTGAGGACTTCTCCCAAAAGGTGAGAAGTGGGAAATGATTAGATGGAGGTTGTTTTGATTTGTAGCCTAGTTGATTTGAGCTTGTAAGTCCGTAGGGATATTTGAACGCCTAATGCCCTAAAGCCATCTGATTTGGGAGTCATTGACCTAACACTCGACCTCATGAATCGCTAGAAAGTTTAATAGGTCAACACATTGCACCATGCTTCCATCTTTGATCCTATAAAATAAAAATAAAATAAAAAAATAAAAAAAAAATCGAGTAAAAAGAATAAGCGCACCTAGATCAGTAAAGCTTTAATAAAAGGTCCACTCTTTGTCTTGATAATCGGTACTAGATTTGTGTGCTAGTTTGAGGGTAAGGATGTGATCATTTCTTTAGTTGGCTAAGATAGCAACATATTTGATGCCGGTCCACTCAAAAAGGATTCTAGAGTTGTTTTGATTTGCATGATCATTTTCTTAATGTGTGGAGGACCATATTTGTTTACTTGATGTTGAAATTTTGGGAGATTGCTCGGAAATGTTTGAAAAATTGCATACTTTAGGTAGTTTTCTCCCAATGCTTGTTTGCAATATTGGTGTCTCTTTTGAAGGAATGAGCTTAATGTTTGTGGGTATTATTTCTGGAAACCCTTACGAGACTTCACTCGTCCACTAGGGGTAACCTAGGGGTTTAAAAGGCTTATTGTATATGCTAAGTGCAATCGTGTTCCCTACGAAAATGGCGTTATCCATTTATTGCTTTCTAGTTTATAGTTGTTTAGTTGTTCATTTCATTCCTTTACTTTGTAGTTCATTGCTAGGGACTAGCAATATTTAAGTTTTGGGGGTGTGTTGAGCACTGAAAAGTGCATATTTAAACCCCTTAAGCTTAGGTATTCTAGAACTTTTATCTACTTTACTTTACCGTTTTAGATTGATTTTATGTTATTTCCATTTTCAGGCACTTATCCCAAAAAGAAGCTAACTCAGCCAAATAAGAGCAGGAAGCAATTCTAGGATGAATCAAATAAATGAGCCAAGTGGAAGCAAAAGGAAGCAAAAGGTGGAATTCAACATCTTCGATCGATCTCAAATCAAAGTTTGATGGATCCAACATGATCGATCTCAGCACTTCAAGATGGATTTGAGCTGTGATGACATTTTTAGAGATCTCAAAAGTTCGATCGATCTAACATCATTCTTCGATCGCTCGAACTACCTTGTCCTTATCCAAATGATTGATCTTATCCAGTTGTACCACCCTAGCAACCACTTTTGTCCTTTTCCCAAAAATATCTTTGAAATATCTCAGATTTGTTTTTATCCAAAAAGGAGCCACCATTGAGGATCGATCCAACTTCAGTTCGATAGATCTCAGCTATGTTCGATCGATCCAAGTCCAATGTTCGATCGATCGAACTTCCTCCAGTGCGAAAAAGTTAAATTTCCAGCTCATTGAAAGCTGTCCTTATCCAATCATTAGGGAATATTTTGTGCACAACCCCAGCTCATTTTGTGTGTCGCTTGACCTACCAATATATAGAATATGATACACTTTTTGAGAGAGATCCCTCTATCACAATAGAGGCTATTCTTAGGGAGGAAGAAAGGAGGAGAAGGCTAGAGACACAAGCTTGGGAGCTCTTTAACAACCAAGGAGTAGATTTCTTCCATGGAGTTTGCCCTTGAGGGTTAGATAAGCATTACCATGAGTGGTTAGACATCCTCTTGTGGCTAGAGTTAGCCCCAAGCATGCTTTTTACATCTTGATTTTGTGTATTATTGAGGGATTAGTGTTGTAATACATGTTTTGGCACTTTTATATATATAGATCTTGTTTATTCAATGATTTATGTGGTTTAATGCTTTCAATTGATCATTTCATTCTATCCATATGTCTATGTATGCTAGAATAGATGTTCATGTGTTTGTCTCTATTTCTTGTGTTATTGATGCATGTCTATGTGTATTAATGCCATAGATTTAGAGATTGTCAAAACATAGTGCTTAATGGAATGCTCTTGTAATTTTCTTAATGGTTCATGCTCATTGCTTGATGGATTGTGCCTCTCTCTTAGTTTAATTAGTTTAATTTCATGTCATTAGATTATTTGTAGTATAGTGGTAGTATAGTTGTTTTATGGGAGGACAGTCCATGCTTATTGTTTGATGTTCCATACCTTTGAATGCAAGTAGCATATGTCTCTAACCTTGTGGTGTAGCTTGTGAGCTTAATGAAAGGATTAATGACTTTCTAGATATATTGTGTTTTTCACATGCTACTTAGACAATATATACTTAATTGTTAGATATATTGTGTTTTTCACATGTTGCTTAGACAATATATACTTAATTGGTCATCCTTGCTAATTAAATTAACCAAACACACACATACATCAATATTACAACACACATTTCCCTCATTAGTTACTTATTAAGGGTGTAGAAAAGTATTATTTGGTGGTGACCTCTAAACCCCAAGATCTCTCTCTCTCTTACTTACTCTTTATTGCATTCAATTTTTTAGTTTAATTTGCTCTCTAGTTTAATCAACCAACTAACTATTTGTTTGATCACTCGACCTACTAACCCTAATAGTGATTCCACAAGCTAGTACGACAACTCAATCCCTTGGGACGATCCATACTTGTCCTAACTATATTTTTAGTGAAGGTAGTAGTGGCTTTTATAAATGTAAAACTTGGCCCTCGCCTTAATGCACACCCTGAAGTTATGGTAGGACGACGACCACTAGCTATTTGCCCGACTTGGGTTTCTAGCTTTGAAATCGATTGAGAATAAGAATAAAACAATTAGGTATTTGCCTCCAAAGTACCCAAAGCGGTTAAAACTTTTTCCTCAAATAGGGGACTCCTAAAATTTCCTTGAGAATATGAAGATTGATTAGGAAAATGAGAATTTGAAAATTGGTTTCCATGTGATGCTTGAAATGATGATCTATAACCTTAGGAACCTTGGCATTGCATTGGGGGTGGAACATACTTGCCTTGAAAACCACCTTGGGGAGGGTTTGAGCCTTTCCCTTGGCTTTTCCAAGAGAAGTTTGGATGGTTCCTCCACCCGGGATTATAATGAGTGCCATAGGGATTTTTCTCTTGGTTGGCAAAAGTGGCATTTACTTGTTCATGGTGTTCACTTTGCTTATGTCCATGGGGATAATTGGAAGTAGAATGTAAGACACTAGAACAAGTCATGCATGATTCATTAGATGGATGATGAATATGATTAGGGGAGGAAGACACTTGATTCACCGAATTTTGGTTGATCAAAAATTGATCAAACCTTTGAGATAAAGACTTCACTTCGGCGGCTATAGCATTAGAATTGTCAACTTGATACAAGCCGACGCTCTTCCTTCCACCTAAATTTCTACCATTTTTAGATAACAAAGATCGATGCATTGAATTCTCACTCATGCTCTCATATAGTTGCCAAACATCATTTTCATGCTTATCAAGATAAGAACCACCCATAGATGCATCAACCATACCTTGTGATTATCCGGCAAACTTTCAAAGAAGTATTGAACTAATTGCCACTTAGGAATGTCATGGCGTGGACACTTCCTAAGCAAGTCATTAAATCTTTCCTATGCCTTATGAAACATCTCCCCATCCCCTTAAGAAAATTCACGAATAGAAGTTCTCATAGCATTGGTCTTTAAAACCGGATAGTACTTTTTCAAGAACTCTTGTTGCATTTCCGCCCAAGAAGTTATCGAAAAAGGTCTAAGATTGTTGAACCAATATTTTGCCTTATCTTTAAGAGTGAAAGGGAAGAGTTTTAATCATAAAACCTCTTCCGGCATGTCCGTGTATTTCACGGTGGAACATACTTCAAGAAACTCATCCAAATGTTTGTAAGGTTCTTCACTTGGAAGTCCATGATAGTTAGGAAGCATTTGGATTGTTTGTGGTTTAATCTCATAATGATGTACTCTAAAAGGAGAAAGTTGAATACATGTTGGTGCATTATACTCATTTGGCACATAATAATCTCTTAAAGCAAGAGGAGGATTCACAATTGGAGGCTCAACATAAGTCCTATGATTTACTTGAGCAACAGGAGGTGGGGGTGGAACAAAAATTGGCTGAAGCATTCCCAATAGAACTTGGCCTTGTTGTTGTGGAATGAAGGGCCTTGGCATACCTAATGGTACTTGAATACTGTCATGATGCACATTAGGGTGGAGGATACCTTGTTGGTCAATGTGACCAAAGTCCTCCACATAGTCCTCATTAATGTCCTCCATTGATGAAATGGAGTGATGAGAGCTACCCCTTCCCCTAAGATTACGAACAATGGATTCAAGATGAAAATTAAGTGGGGCAAGAGTAGGATTTAATGACCTACGACCATGCATGCACAAACGAAACAAAAACAAACAACAAGCAAGTAGCAATCACTTCTCCTCCGCAACAAATCAATCAACAAACATCCACATACATTGTTCCTATACTCCCATGCTTTCAACAATATACAAGAAAAATTAAATTGCCTCCACGCGGGCTGACGATTTGACTAGAGAGAGAGTTAGAAAAGCTCACAAAGGGTCCTTAAGAAACTTCAAATAATTTTTCAATTTTTTTTTTTATTTTGCCTTGCTTTGCTATGTAATTTTTTTATTTTATTTTTGAGCTTTTTATGCTCTTGCTTAGCTTTGCTTGGCTTGCTTACTTCTTTGCTCTAGAATCCTTTTGCTTTACTTCTCTTGGCTCAATGCACCTAGCCAATCAAGAACAAACACAATAACTAACCAAAATAAAATAAAATAAAGACACGATCAAAAGAGTACTAATTCCTAATTGTTTCCAAAATACAGCATTGTCTATCCCCGGCAACGCCGACAAAACTTGGTGTGTGAGCTTTTAGATGTCGCGGCTAATACCAAAGCATGCAATGAAGTATGTGGCCAAGTTTGAATTTATAGAATGCAACTACCACTACTAACTAAAATATAGCTAGAGTAAGTAGGGATCGTCCCAAAGGAAAGGAATCGTGCTTTGGAATCAATTATTGGATTAGTAGGTCGAATGATCAAAAGAGGGGTTTGATTTAATTAAACTAAGTTCAATTAAAAATAATGCAATTATCAATCTAGAAATTAGAGAGAAAATAAATGAGAGAAAGGTCTTGGGGCTTAGAGTTCACCACTAAGCTTCACTTCACCATACACTAGCAATTGTAAATTAATGGGGACATTTAAGTTGTAAAATATATGTGTGTGTGTGTCACTAATTGAAAACTAAGCGTGGAAGGCAAATAAGTATAGATTGTCTAGTCAATCTAGTAAATAGCACAACCTATCAAATGAGACCATAACCCATTCAATTAAAACACAATTAGAACGCACACAATAGTCTAGAGAAATGTCCTTTTTGCATTCATAAGTATGGAACATCAAGAAATAAGAATGGATTGTCCACCTATATAAGAAATTAAAGCAATTACACTACATCTAGGCTAGAGGCATGCAAATTAAATTAATTAACTAAAGGTGCGGTATAATCCATCAAGAAACAAGTATAAATCATCAAATAAATCACAAGAGTATTCAATTAAGCACTATGTTTTGACCATCGCTAGATTAACAACATCAATACACATAGATATACGTTAATTTCATTAAATCTAGAGAAAAGTGCATGAACATCCATTCTATCATACATAGACATATAGATAGAAATAAATGATCAATTGAAAGCATTAATCCATACAAATCAAGTAGAATTCACAAGATCTATATTTATTCATGATCAAAACATCCATTACAACTAAAATCCCCAAAAATATACAAAAGCTAGGTTTAGGAAGTAAGCCTAGGGGATACCTCTAGCCCCAGGTGAAGGATTTAGCTACTCATTGTAGTGGTCATAGAACCCTCAAGCGCTAGCTTGGAGGTTGGCATCATCATCTTTATCCTTGCTTTCTTCTCAAAACCCTAGTTCTAGAGAGGAAAATATCTACTCTATGAATATTACAAGATAAAATTGAAAGATGTTCAATTAATTCATTACATTGCCCTTTGAGTAGGCACCAAGTTAGAAATACAGCCTATGATTGGAGGAAATTCGCAGCTACTCGAGTTAGGTAGAAATCGGCGCGCTCGGGAATTAGACCTAAATGAGGTGTATATGGATCCTCCCCCAGCGTTTACACCTAAAGGAGGTAAGGTATGTGATAAATGCTAAATATTGCATATTCAAGCCCCTAAATATATGTATGTACTATTATCCATTGTTAGACTAATTTATATTTATTTCATGTTTGTAGATACTTTCACAAAGAAACAGTTAAAACCAAGACTTTAAGATGAAAATATTGATATCGAAACTTATAGAGTCATTGTCAATCATCTGAAGCAAGCCTAGAGTCAAAATGGTGAATTTTGGATAAGTTTAAGTGCCACAGCTCGAGCCTAAGTCCATTGGCTTGAGCAAAATAACAAGAAGCAAGAAATTCCACTAAGGTAGAATAGCTCGAGCCGAGATCTTAGGGCTCGAGCTGAACCTCAAGGTGCTTGAGCCATTACCAAAAAGCTCAAACAAGAAGTACGTCGGAACATGAAAAGTTGCTTCAGAAAATCTATGTTGTCAGGGCTTCAAGCCAAGACTCAAAGGCTCGAGCACCGTTCCAAATAGCTCAAGCCAAGCTCGAGCCAAAGACCCAAGGCTCGAGCACCACAAAGGAGGGATCGAGCACTGTTAAAGAAGAAATCCAAAAATATTCTAAGTGTTGATGAAAAAGACAATTCGGAAAAGATTTGAAGAAATTTGGCTAAGTATAGAAGTTAGGGCTCGAGCACCCTTCCAAATAGCTCGAGCCATTGCACAAATAACTCAAGTCGAGGCTTCTAAGCTCAAGCCATTGATGATAAGTCAGAACTTTAAGTTGCGGGATTTGTTATAATTATGTCCTATTTCATCCTAGACAGGCCTAAATCACCTTAGAAGACCTAAAAGTCCATCCACACATTACTAGAAGTTAATTCTTCTATAAAAGGAGGCACAAGGCCACAAAAAACCTCTCTCTTGTTTTTAGTTAAATTTTTATCTTAGTTTTCTGTTTAGATGTAGTGGTGACTTTAAGGGTTTTGGTAGTTAGAAAAAGTGAAGATCCAAAGAAGAGAAGTGCAATCCATGATAATGAAGATCACAACAACACAGATGATATCTTGCACTATCATGAGTAGCTAATTCCTCTCTTAGGGCATTGATATAACCCGATTAGAGTATTATGGTTTGATTGTTCTAACTTTGGCAATTTAATAATTTATGTATTTTCATTGCATGATTATTAGCAATTGAGTAATGTCAATTGGTGTTTTATGAAATAATAGTTTTTAAATAATTAATACATTATCTTATATTTAATTCTTCTTTAATTATTCTCAACATATTTTTAATGAACCAGATGGCGGCATAAGGGCTTCTCGACATTAAGAATAGAGATCATGCAATGGTGTTCCAACATTTTTTATGAATGAATATTTTCATAGGCTATGCTTAGGAAAGACAAATTATACAGGAAAATTAGTTAGAAATAGGTAGGTGGATAGTTCGTGCTAACCGAATATAGGTTATAGTTAATTGAAATTCGTGAAACATCTTTCGATCTTTAAAACCAAATTAAACGATTGTTATTGAGTTTAATTCATATGATACAAAAATTATTGAAATCCCAAGGTTAAATGGTTGACCATAATACAAAGTTCGTGGTGAAGTCAATCCCTAAGTCTCTCTCTCTGATCTCTTTACTTTAATTTAGTTTTATTTTATTTTATGTTCGTGACAAACAACTAATCAAGCAATCTATTTGCTCTGAATCAAAATTGGATTAATTGGACATTATAGTAAACACTCATCTCTCTATGGGATCGACATCCTTAATATAGCTCTATTCTACAAAGATTCGTGTTATTATGAGTGATATTAAACTGACACATCATTTTTTGGCGTCGTTGCCGAAGGAGATTTGTGTTTATTTTATTACAATTAGTTCTGTTTTGGTTTATAAGTCTTCGGACTTATTGATATCTGACCTTATTTCATTTTCTTTTCAAGTGCATGAATTTAATAGCCAGGATGAAGACACCTAAGGAAAAGAAGCTTCGGTTTCAAGACCTTCTCTTAGTTTTCGTTGTTTTCTTTACTTGAAATTTTTATTTTTGTTACTGCTTGTGTAATTGGACTTAGTGCATGTTAGGTCACCATTCTTTATCAGAACTAATACTTGAATACTACCTTGAACTAGAGAAAACTCTTAAGCAGATTATAAGACCTAAAAAGAATTCAAACTTGTTAGGAGATTCCTCTAGGAGAAACATACACAAAATGGAACACGTATACCAATAGCACCTGTTCCTCCACCACAACCACAATTGAGGGATCATTTCATTCTCATATTATATACATCTCCTTCCTACTTTCAATTTCCACAGTCTGATGCAAACCACTTTAAGATCAAGCCTGCTATGATCCAAATGCTTCCTACATTCTATGGATTTGCAACAGAAGATCCTTATAAGCACTGGGATGTGTTTATGGAATTGTGTTCAACTACCAAGTTGTCCACCTTTTTAGATGACGCATTCAGGATGCGAACTTTTCAGTTCTTTCTCAAGGACAAAGCAAGAACTTGGTTGCATGCTCTTCTAACTAATTCCATATTTACATGGGATATGTTGCAACATGAATTCTTGAAAAAGTACCATACTATGGGTAAAACCACACAAATGAAAAGAGATATCATGGTGTTCTCCCAAATTCCGGATGAATAACTCCATGATTCATAGGAAAGGTATAATAATCTACTAAGGAAATGTCCATACCCTGATATTACTAAATGGCACTTAGTGCCGATATTCTATAATGGATTATCCGATCCACATAGGAACATAGTTGATGCGTCCAGTAATGGAGCTTTCCTTCATATGAGTGCAACTGACGCTTGGGAACTATTTGAGGCCCTAAGTGAAAATTCAATGTAGTACGCTTCTTCCTCTAGATCTAGGTCTACTCCTTAAATCTATAAGGTTGAAAAACTTTTTAAAGTTGAAAAGTCTAGCTAGTTAGCTGATGAGCGCTGAATATTGCATATTCGAGCCCCTAAATACGCATATATTAAGACCTAAAGTCATATATCTATCCTGTTTTATACTGATTTATATTTATTTCATGTTTTTAGGTGATTTCCCAAAGAAACAGCTAAAGCCGGGCTTTTTAATGAAAAGAACGATAAAGAAGTTTGCCGCGTCATTGCCGATCATCCGAAGTAAGCCAAGAGTCCAAATGGTGAATTTTGGAAGAGTTTAAGTTCAGAAGCTCGAGCCTCAGTTTGAGGCTCGAGCACGAAACAAGAAATTCCACCAAAGCAAGAAAAGCTCGAGCATTGAACTTAAAGCTCAAGCCAGAATCAGAAAGCTCGAGCCTAACTTAAGGGTGCTTGAGCCTTTGCCTAAAAGCTCCAGCACATGATGCGTCAGAATGAGAAAAGTTAATCCAAGCTCCCAGAACCTTGTGCCAAGCCTCAGGAATCGAGCACTAACACCTAGAGCTCGAGCCCACAGCCCCAAAGCTTGAGCCCAAACACCTTGGGATCGAGCACCATGAAGAGAGGATTGAGCACCATCAATAAAAAGACGTTCCAGACAAATTTTTCTCCCAGAGCTTGAGCCCGAATTAGAAAGCTCGATTGCTAAAAACTCTTAACCTACTTTAGTATTTTGGCCATAACTTTTGACTTGGAACTCCAAATTGAGTAAACTTAGTGGGTCTAGAAAGAAGACTCAAAGCCTGATATTTTTGTCTCTAATAGCCATCTCGAGATTCGATATCTAAATGGGTCAAAATCGCATTACAAAGTTAGAACAAGTTGCTAGCAGGTGAAGCTTGAGCCTGAACCCAAAAGCTCAAGCCTGAACCTTAAAGCTCGAGCCTGGGACTCTAAAGCTTGAGCTTGGATGTCCTAGAAGTCAAAAATACATATGAGAATTACCAAAAATCATCTTTCTTTATTTCCTTATGGGCCCAATTGTTACCAAAAGCTGTAAAACCAATCCAAAGGGGATTAGGACTTGTTTTCCACTATAAAAGAAGAGGAGAATGCCATAGAAAAGATTAGATCCATCAATATCTCTTTTCTAGTTATTATTCCTCTCTCTCACGGCGGCTTTTAAGGTTTTGAAGGGAAGTCCCCAAGAGAGAAGTGTAGACCTTGATGATGAAGACTACACTAACACAGATGATATCTAGCGTCGTCATGAGTAGCTAATTCCTCTCTTAGGGCATTAATGTAACCCGATCCAATTACTATGGTTTGATTGTTGATACTTTGGGAATTTAATAATTTATATACTTTGATTATATGATTTTAAGCAATCGAGCCAACTCAATTGGTGTTTTAATGAATTAATAGTTTCTGAATAGTTATTACCTTGTCTTAGATATAACTGTTTATAAACTGTTCTCAACCCATTCTTATTGGACAGTATCTGGTAGAGCCCTGCCGGACATAAGAATGGAGATCATGTAATGGTGTTCAAATGTTTTTTGTGAATGAATAATTTCATAGGCTATGTATGCTTAAAAAAGATGGATTATACTGCAAAATTAGTTAGAAGTAGGTAGGTGGATAGTCCATGCTAACTGTAGATAGGTTATAGTTAATTAAAATTCATGAAACATCTTTCTTTAAAATTGAATTAAATGAATGTTATTAAGTTTAATTCATATGGTATATAAATTGTTAAAATCCCAAGGTTGAACAGTTGACCATAGTAGGAGGATCGTGGTGAAGTCAATCCCTAAGTATCTCTACCCTTGATCTTTTCTTTTACTTTATTTATTTTCTGTTTATGTTATTGCACTACAACAAATCAAATCTTCCTTCTTAATTAAAATAGTATTAATTGAAGACTCGATAAACCACCACAGTCCTTGAGGTTCGACACCCTCAACATAACCCTATCCTAAAAGGATTCGTTTTTATTGCGAGTGGTTAATTTATTATTGATACACATCAATTTTTGACACCGTTGCCGGGGACTGTGTTATGGATTTATTGAGTTCAAGATTAGTTCTATTTTAATTTATAGTTTAGGACTTTTATATATTTTTCTTTTAATTTCTTTTTTGTTTTCAGGTGAAAGATTTTAGGCACGGGAACAATAAAGCAAAAGGAATAGAATTTTCTGAACCTTTTGTGAGTTTTTCTTACTCTTATCCTTGCACTTATTTTTGTTGTATAATAATAATAATATTATTATTATTATTATTATTTTATGTTGAAGAGGATTGAGTATGAATGGAGGAATTTTTAGATATAGGATATAGGGACTATTACATCCCTTCTACTTATAACCCTCCATCATTGTTCCTTATGAAATTGAGTTCAATTCGCTACAAGCATCACCATCTTATTATAGACTTGATTACTCTTTTTATCCTCCTTATAACCACTACCCTCCCCAACATTTCTATGATAAACCAACTCCATCACCTTCTAAGTACTCACCTAGATTTGAAGAAAAAGTATTAGCTGCTTTTGCTAAACTTACAAAAATTTACCCATTTGTTTATTCTTATTCTCAAGCCATAGCCAGACTAGAGGCTCAAGTTGAGCAAATAGTAAATAATCTATCTCGTCAAGAGGAAGAGGAAGTGGCAAGTCAACTAATGGGCAATCCAATAGAACATAACATGATTTATGAGGACATTCCTTGTAATTTGGATCATGAAGTCATTGAGGTCACCTTAGAGAGTGAGGAGAAGCTGATTCATTTAGAGGAAGAGAAAAATGATGAAGAGAGTGAGTTTCGTAAAGATCTAATTGAGTCTTTGAAAGATACTGCCTTACTAAATAACAAAGGAAGTAATTCTTTGAATATATTTCAAGAGCATAACAATGAAACAAGGCAGATCACTGTTGATTTTGTTTTCAAGACCGTGGATGAAGGGAACAAAATCTTCTATTTATTTTCCTATTATTCCTTTGGAAGATGAATTCACTGTTGTAAGTGAGGAGGTAATGGGGAAAATTGATAAGAGGTTAAATGTGGATGTTCTGTATCTCATTTTTGATAGTTTTGACTAGCGAGTCGCCCCCACGTCTGCTAGAGACGTTAAACTTAGCACTTGTAGATTAGTTTATTTTTTATTTTTATTTTTTTTATTTTATTTTTTATTTTTTTTATATAGCTTTTTTTTTTAGATTAGTTTGTTTTTATTTTTCTTTTTATTCTTTTTAGTTTTTCTATGTTTTTAGTGTATTTTTCTTTTATTTTTCGATTAGGTTAGTTTATATATATATATATATATATATATATATAAAGGTTAGTTTCTTTGTGTATTTTTCTTTTATTTTTAGATTAGATTTGTTTTGTTTTGTTTTTATTAAAAAATAATAATAATAATAATAATAAATTTGATTGACTTGTGCATAATGATATATATCTGTTTTACTCCATATACTTGATACTCTAATGTGTGTTGTGGAGTGTGATTATTTTGTCAGGTACAAATGACTAAGTTTGGGGGTGAGGTGAAGATTTCATTTCTCTGAACTATCAATTCTTGATCCTTGTTGATTCTGCATATTTTGGTAATATCTTTCTATCTCTACATCTGTTTTCACACATTGAGGACAATGTGCATCTTAAGTTTGGGGGTAAGGCAGTGCTTTTTAAAATTTTGTTGTTGATATATTGTGCACAAAAGGATGCAATTTAATTGTTTAAGCATGATTTTGAGTCTGTTGATTATTGTGATGTCCATATGCAGTCTGATATTGGTTTAAGATGACTTGTATGCCGAACTCATGCTAAATAGGGATTTTTGAAAAAAATTTATATCAGTTGATGGCCTGTGGTCCACTTTGTCATGATAGTTACAATTTGATGATTTTGATTCCTAGAATACTTCATTTTGCACATGTTCACACTTACATGCATTCTGTGGAGTATAAACTTAAAATCTTATTCTGATTTGTGTTAAACTGAAATGAGCAGGTGAATTTGATGATTTTGAGAACCAAGGTGTAAAACAAATAAAATAAAATAAAATAAAATGGTATGTATGCAATGAAAAAAAGAAAAGAAAAAAGTTATTCACCAATGTGAAAGGAACAAATAAAAAGAGAGAAAAATGGTCAAGTTTGGGTCTGTACCTAGATTACAGACCCAATTAAATCATTAGGGGTGTTTCAACACCTAATGCCCTAAAACCAACTGGTTTAGGAGTTATTGGCTGAAAGTTCTTTACATAAGAAGTTTAAGTTGCCTAGATTACTTGAGCAATTAGGTCCGTAGGGGTGTTTTAACACCTAATGCCCTAAAGCCATCTGGTTTGGGAGTCATTGGCTGAAAACTCGTTGCAAGAGTTAACGAGCCCTTTTTAATGCGTTTAGAAAACGAGACTTTTTAATGTGAGAGGTCACTTCACAAGGTCAAAATAAGATTGTGGTTTCGGAAGCCTTTCTAGTCAAATTTACATTTATAAAACCACTACTACAACTAATGAAGTATAGCAAGTAGGGATCGTCCACAGAGATTATACGTGTTGGAATTTAACTTCGAAATTAGCGTATTATAAGATTGCAAAGGAGGGTTGATTGGATACTCTAGAAAACAATTAAATTAAAATGCAATTAAAGTAAACTAATGAGAGATAGGGATTTAAGAGATATGAAGAGAGGTCTTAGGGTGTTAGAATCACCACTAAGCTCATGTAATTAATCACTTGCTTTCCATTAATGGGGAATACATTGTTGTGAACAAAATGCGACTACTAATTGCAATATTAAGCATGGACCATCAAATTCATGTATGAATTGTTTACCTAACCAACAAATAAACTAAATGTAGAACAACTCATCAAATCTAAGCATGACCCATCAAACTAGTCATAATTATAGCACACATCCATCTAGAGAATCATGGAATTTGCAATAATAAGCAATGGAACATCAAATCAAGTATAGATTGTCTACCTACCTACAAGCATGAATTAAATTGTAGAACAACCCATCAAGCATAAGAATAATCTATCAAATTAATTTACAAACCTATTCAATGAAAACCCATGCTTAGCCATCACTAAATCCTTAATTAATCACACATAGACATGCAACCAACATAGAGAATCTAGTGTAGAGATTAATTCCCAAATAATCACACATAAGACAACATGTAATCAAATAGAGAATTAATAGAAAGAATTAATCCATATAAATCATGTAAGAAATAATCCCTAATTTAATCACACATAGATATGTAAATAAACTAGAGGATTAATAGGAAGAATTAAACCATAGAAATCATAGAAATATATCAAAATTCATTAAATTCACAAGGCTAGAACACTAATCACAACAATATATATAAATCCCCAAAACTATAAATACAAGGGTTTAGATTACACAAGACTTAGGGCTCATCCAAGCCCTAAGTGTAGATCTAGTCAATCGTGGAGGAAGTAGATGTGGTCATGAGACCCTCAAGGGTAAGCTCCAAACATGGCTCCATCCTCTTCTTCTTCTTCTTTGAATCTCTAGAGAGAGAGTGTGAGTGGATCCAGAGATGGGTTCTTGAGATGTGCCTCCACTTCCCTCTTCTCTTCTAACCTTAATCTCTAACTTTCTAGAGAGAGAAAACTAATGACACTATAGAAATTACAATCTAAAATATGAATCTCCCAACAAAAATGGTTGACTCCCTCTTATATACAAGGCATTGGGAGCCTAAAAATGTGAAAACTCGGCCCTAGAATCTTCCCTTACAAGCTCTGCCTGAGTTAGTTCAAAATAAGCTTCAGATATGCTTTTTAAAAACTTTCGCGAACAGTTCGATCAATCTCACTTTTCTTCAATCGATCTGGGTTCGATCAATCTCACTTTTCTCAGATCGATCTCACTTTTCTCAGATCTATCTCACTTGGTAGATTTTTAGCATCAGCCTCTTTTTGCTTCAAATCAGCCTTTTTTTGCTCCAAATTCTGACCAAGACTTAGTTCGACTACAAAAAGGCCTTAAGAAACCATTTTTAGCTCATTTTAACATTATTGACCTGAAATAGACAAAAACACAAATAAGTACTAAAACGGGTAAATAAAGATAGATGAATAGACTAAAATACCCTCGCTTAAGGGGTTTGAATGCGCACTTTTCAGCGCTCATCACACCCCAAACTTAAATATTGTTAGTCCTTAGTAATGAACTACGAAGTAAAGGAATGAAATGAACAACAAATTAACTATGAACTAGAAAGCAATAAATAGATAACGCCACTTTCGTAGGGAACACGATTGCATTTAGCATATGCAACAAGCCTTTTAAACCCCTAGGTTATACCTAGTGGATGAGTGAAGTCTCGTGAGGGCTTCCAGAAATGATACCCACAAACATAAAGCTCATTCTCACAAAAGAGACACTAATATTGCAAACAAGTATTGAGAGAAAATTACCTCAAGTATGTAATTTTTCAACTATTTCTAAGCAATCTCCCAAAATCTCAACATCAAGTAAACAAGTATGGTCCTCCACACATCAAGAAAATGATCATGCAAATCAAAACAACTCTAGAATCCTTTTTGAGTGGACCGGCATCAAATATGTTGCTATCTTAGCCAACTAAAGAAATGATCACATCTTTACCCTCAAACTAGCACACAAATCTAGTACTGATCATCAAGACAAAGAGTGGACTTTTTATTAAAACTTAATTATTCTAAGTGTGCTTATTCTTTTCACTTGATTTTTTATTTATTTATTTTATTTATTTTTAAGGATCAAAGATGGAAGCATAGTGCAATGTGTTGATTTATTAAGCTTTCTAGCGATCCATGAGGTCGAGCATTAGGTCAATGACTCCCAAACCGGACGGCTTTAGGGCACTAGGTGTTCAAACACCCCTAAGGACTTATAAGCTCAAATCAACTAAGCTATAAATCAAAACAACCTCCATCTAATCATTTCCCACTTCTCATCTTTTGGGAGAAGTCCTCACTTTTTTATTACTTTTGTAACTTTTTTTTTTTTTTTTTTTGAAGTTATTAACCTAGAGTTTGGGCCTCTTTACCTTTCGACGTGAGAAATTCAGTGCTTGATGAGGTTAGAATCCCGACTACTTAGTGAAAAGGGTTTGTTATCTACCTTTATCAAGAATGAAAACTTTCAATGCATTACTAGCCTAATTGGGATATAACCAATTCAATAATCAACAAAGTATGTACTCCATAAATGAATGCTAGTGTGCACCTGTGCTAATTTAGAATCCTAGAATAAATCTCAAAACAATTACAAAATCAAGATGATGTGGACACAAATGCAATCAAGATATCAATCTTTTGAAAAATTTACTCATAAATGGCATCCACAAGGTATACAAGGAGTATTGGACTCTCAAGTTAAACAATTTTTAAATTTTAAGCAATATAGTCCTCAAAATATCAAAATCATAGCTAACATGGATCTGCAATCTCAATCATGCATTTAAAGTTCAACTTTAAGTAGAATGCAATAAGACACCTTACCCCCAAACTTAAACCGCACATTGTCCTTAATGTGCAATGAGAACATTGGAAAAGATGAAAAGAGTATACCGTGGTGGCGAAAGACATGAAGCCCGACAATGATCCAATATGAAAAGGGTCTCCCCCAAACTTAGAATCAACAACCTATTTGAATAACCACACTAGCAAACTCACATCAAATATCAAATGAGATAAGAATAATCAAATCATGCATTGTAAGATAATATAACAAGATGAAAGAGAGATATGAGATCAAACCCAATAGAAAATATGAAAGTAGCATGACTACACATAAGGGAACGATGGTGAAAAGTTTTTATATTTTCTTTTTATGAAAACAAGTATACACAAAATGTAAGAAAAATAAAGAATAAAATGCATCAACAAAATGCAAAAAGAAAAATAAAGAAGGCAAAATGCAATGAAAGAATATATGCAATGCAAGAAATGAAAAACAAAATGTAAAAAATGATGCAAGAACAAAAAAATGAAAATGAAAATAAAAATAAAAAATCTTTTTATTTTTTTATTTTTTTATTTTATAACATAACAAGTATGCGCACACACACAATTAAATGCAATAAATGAAATTGCAATGAAATAAAGAATGCAATTCTTTTTTTTTTTTTTTTTGAAAGTATATACAATGAAACAAAATATAAGAAATATGCACAATGATTGCTAAGTTTAACGTCTCTAGCAAGACGGAATGCCACTTTGAAAAATTGTTTTTTTTTTATTTTATATTTATACAAACAAAGATAAAAAAGCAAGTAAATAAAAATGCAAGAAGTAAAAATATAAAAAATGCAAAATCTTTTTTTTTTTTTTTTTTAGACATATCAAATATGTACACAAACAAAAATAAAAAGACAAGCAAATGTGTGATACACCTCGATTCTAGAGCCACGAGTGATCAAGTCCGAGCATAGATCCGAGGGATACCAAATAATCAATATGTAAACAAGCAGGAATAAAATTGAATTAAGATTAACATAATAATAAACAAAAAGAAAACTAAACTGAAAATCCTCAAACCTTAAATAATAAATTAATATAATTTAAATCCGTACAACTCGGGAATCCACCTAGTGGACCCCTAATTCCAAATCTTTAAATAAATTTACAGAATTAAAATCCAAAACCAAAGTAGAAAGAATATCCTATGTAACCGGAAGAGTAAGTGTCTGTATCTGCATCAACACGATCAAACTCTAAGCCTGGTACTAGCGAATACCTGAAAAATAGGAGTGGGTCAAGCCCATATGTAAGTTCCAATCTACTACAATCCGTACATAAACCCGATACGCAGATACATCCTAGATAGCTCGGCAATATCTACAATAGTCCCTATATATATACACACACACACACACTATAGGATGCTCACTAGCCTATAACATAATTCAGCCTGGGTAGAAGGTGACATATAAAACACGTTTTTCAGCGGCCAAGTACCTAGACCTACCAGGGAACATTAGCTATATCTAGCTACTCAACCTTTGCAATATATGCACCCTAACCGTGATCAAGAGACTCAAGCTCGTATCACGGTACCATAAATATATATATAAATTCCTTCCTAGTGTAGAAACATAAAACAAATATCCATTATATCGTTCAACTATTTTAGTTGATAGGACATGCATCCATGTAGGATTTAACTATTTTAGTTAATCCATTCCTTATGTATGAAGGGGTTGGACTTAGCTTTTTGATCAAATCCATCCCTGATATGTCACCGTCCCATACCGGTACATATAATGCAAATGATCCTTGAATGATGCAACATTTTATGCAGTTCATCAAATCATATCCACGTAATCCAAATAGTTGATATACAGAATTTAAACAGTTCATCAACTTGAAAATTCAGAATCCATCCATGTAATTAACGAGACAAAGTTTAATAGTTCATTAAGTTCAGATCCAATATCCATCCATGTCATTGACAATTTAATTCATTTAATTAAATTTCAACTAACCCATAATACAGTCCAGCAGTTGACAATATTAGCAATAGTAAGAGTCAATTATAAAGCTGAGAATGACAAACTATAACTCAGAAAATCCACAGTACTAACCAATAGTTACTGAAACATATAGAACAGTTTAACCGTTAAAATAACAATCTCCATTTAATTAATGAAACCTAATTTATTAGTTCCTTAATTAAAATCCAACCTATGCACAAATAAGGTCCAAAAGAAACATAACCCTATTTTGTATCAAACATAGATTTAAAAACCATCCTCCAGTCATCTAAGTTGCTAAATTAAATTTACACAACTAGATACTTTACAATCGCCAACAAAGTGCGTCATTACTTAAAACTCCCACACTGTGAAAACCCTTAGCATATTAGAATAAATTATGCATTTTGGGTCCTAATATAGCATAATATCATGTTTAGATTCCATACAACAGTCCATTAAATTTTTAAAACAAAACTTAGCGCACTCGTCCTTCCTATCCTTTAGCAGCGTACAAAGTCGCTTATTTTTACACCATTTATTCCATTTGACCTATGGACCAAATTATGCACTTAGATGGTTTAACATCCTTTGACATTACTTTTAGAATTTTCAATCCAGTCCCTGAAACCATTTAAAATCCCAAACATGGCCCAAAAGTGCCCAAAAAAATTCCAGAACACACCCAACCAAGACCCAACCAAAGGAGCCTGCTCTAAAAACCAAGAGCAGGCTCTTTTTACCTTAGATCTAGCTCCCTAACCTCTTGGAGCTGGCTCTATGAAGGGGGGAGCCGGCTCCCATAATATGGAGCCTTCTCCTCTCCTATTTTGAGCCTTCTCTACTCCTTTGTTCGTCTTCTTCTTCCACGGTGAACTTCAACCGTCTGTTCTCAATTTTTTTTCTAAAGTTTTCAGAGTTCAAATAAGGTCTAAACAGCCCTAAAAATTCTTTGAATTCCATTATAAATTTATTTACAGAGATTTAAATCTGAATCGAAGCAGTCTATACAAGAAAGCAAACACAGTTATACACAAAACGTAGAACAGATTTCAGTTTAATTCATTATGCATAAACACTTGTTTTAAAGTTTTATTACATCCCTGGAGTCTATTTAGAATGCACAGAACACAAGTTTATAGGAAAGGAATAGACTGAAACTTGCCTCACGATTCCGGTTTGAAACCTTAAGCGTCGTTTCTAAGTTTCAGAATTCTCCAAGTCTGTTTTCCCTCTACTCTACTCATAGTTCCCTTCCTCTATTGCTTCTTGGTTCCATCCAGAAGCAACCCCTCTGTTCTTCCTCCAGTCTTCTTCCTTTAGCCTCACAGAAAATCACCCGAGACCCTCTCTGTTTCTCTCAAGACCAGTCTAGAGCCTCTATTTTCCTTCTCACAAATATTACGTGAGTACGATTGTTCCCAACCCTAGCAGACTTAAAAGAAAATATATATAGACGTCCCAAACCCTAATCTACGTAACTTTATATCTACCGGGTTTAATTTAAAACCTAATATAAGTCTGCAACCATACTATATAAAAATAAAACCCTAATCCTATATCATATACAAGACCAAATAAAACAATTAATTTAGACAACTAAACAATTACAATTAAACAATTACTTTAAAACAAATACACAATTAAAATTAAACAATTACTTTAAAACAAATAAACAAGTAATTTAGAATCAAGAACAAATACACAATTAATTTAAAATAAAGAAACAATTAAACAATTACGCAAATGAGCACATAAATCACATAATGAAATAAAAAATACAATAAAATCAAATATAAGTTCCCATTGTATCGTTTTAAAACTAGGGGTATTACATTCTTCTCCCCTAACAAAAGGAATTCCATCCTCGAAATTTACGAAACTCTGAACTAATGACCTTGCAAAAATCATTTCCGTTTTCATGTGGCACAGCCTCTTGAGATGAGCCCCACCAAATTCGGACATGTCTAACCATATACTATGTGTCTATATATAAGCAATAGCATAAATGTATAACTCCTAGGTTGTATCGATCAACGATCCAATCTTACCCAATAGTTAGCGAAGGGTAACCATCCCTATTCCTCTAAGTTACATAGAACAGACGCATAAAATTCCCATGCATCCAGCGCTAGCTATTTAGTAATGCTAAATAATAGGCTACAGCCTAAATTGAGAAACAACATCCTGGAAAAGTCAGTGTAATACATAAAACTGACCTTCCTCCAAAAACATTGTTTCCAATACGAAAATCCTCCCAACAACCATTTCCTGATAGAAAACTCTCATGTACGAGTTCAACTATCTACAAAATTCGACTGTCGCCTCCAAATCGTGCGCAATCATTACCAAAAGAGAGTATTGATCTCCAATGTACCCTTAGTAAAAACAAGGTCTTATTATATAACCTTGCTTCCATGCTAGACCAACCCGGGCGAGATCTGTACAACATACTATCCAAAATTCCAAACATTGTCGCAATAACCTCCTTGTGCCCAACAATAGCACAGATAATACGAAAAAACTAAGTACCACTTTCAATTATCCGTGCCATCCTAAAAGATATATCCTAAGCATATTTGCCATGATCAAAACTTATATCCCAATCAAATTTTCCATCTAGAGATGCGAAGCATAGTTGTTGCTCCCACACCTTCAAAAACTCTGTTGACATAGCAGTTCTAACTCTTATAAGAGATAACCACATACTACAACTCCATTAGCAGCGCAATATAGAACTAACACAACACATTAAAACAAACCCGACTAACAATAATGTCCACAATCAAACTTGGTTAATCCACGACTCTTAATCCATATGGAATTAAAATTCCAACCAATGGCGGTACTGTCTACCAACCATCCACCTCCTGATGAGTCCTACTTCCCTGTTGAGATAGGGAGTGGCTAAAACCTCCAATGATATCCAAGTATCAACTTTCCACCTTGTTAACAGGTGACACTTGGAGACAGTGATATACTTATCCTTATCCGTACCGGCTCACCAAAATGAACTTGGCATGTCGTGTTGTAACTCCCATCCATTTGACTGCACCATAAAAGTTATGAATTATACATCTCAGTCACTCCGACCTTCCTAGAAGCAAAAAGACACTACTAATCCTCCTTCAGTACCTTAAACTCATCTGAGTAAGGTACTACCTCCTGTGGGGTCAGCTCAAATATTCTAAGTTGACCACTTCTATTTCCCTGGTAACAACAGGTGTTATAATTTCCACATGTTAAACCGCAACGGATTGCGCAATAACCACCGAAGGTTCAATTACCATATCGGTTGATAAGATCATCCTCCTCCCTATTACTTTCACCAGACGAAGCTTAATGCAAAGTGTGAATCACCACATTTATCCATCTAAGCCGTCTCGTGATCCGTGCTATTCATAGGAACTGGTATCTTACTAGTTCCCAAAATAAACAAAATGAAGCTAATTTAATTTTATCAGCCAACGATATCCCAACTAGAATCCTGACCTTTTTTGTAGAATCAGTAATCTCTCATCTAGATCCGTGGAAACTACACTGTCACTCCCACTCTAACATAAGAAGTGGCCGCAAGGATCTAATGATCTCTGACGGTCCATCTAGATTATTTACCAAATATCAGACTTTGAGACAAATCACCATGTCCCTCCTCCTACCTGTCTTCCAAACATCTGTTTCCTTTTGCGAAGCATCACGTTTCCTCCAAGACCCCTAAAGAACTAAGAGTTGTGAACCGCAATCCTTACATCCTCCTTCCAATTTGTCTAATGAATGTATTGTTAGTCTGGTAACACCAGCTTCTATAATTAGATGTTTGGTCTCATCTTCCAACTCTTTGACATCTTATTTTTCTAACATAAGTAAGTGTCTATTAGACATCCTACCTAACTACAAACGCATATGAAATCCTTGCGTCCTCCAAATAGTCAACAATTTCCGAGCAATAACTATTTGTTGCGAATTATGACCTAAAAAAAAAAATTCCTCTTATTTGTGCAAATGAAGTGACTTGCTTTCTCCTTGATATGCAACTCCGACAACTCCTCCTAACGACACGCCCTCATGAATCAAATTCTTGATTAAGGATAAACTGATGAATAGTTAATTCGTATACTATCCTCGGTCGGTGGCGTTCCAATAAGTACTTAAACCAGTTCAGGATCCTCCTACTGACTTGGGAATACCTTTTTAAAATTCCTGAGAAGCTATTTAGCAAAGTCAGTTCCTCCGATAAATCAGCGCGGCTTTAAAGTATATCAAATGAACCTAGATTATTTGACTCATATCGCGGGGTTAATTATCCCATCCTGAACACATACTATAACCATGCACGTCTAGGGTCCTTAGGTTGGCTAAAGTTAGGTATACTTACCAAATTCTATAACCACATGCCCCAAAAATCCTAGCGTAATGAACGCTATTCCTCCAAAATGGTAGTTGACTGATCACTCACTTGTGTCCCCAACTAAACCGTATTCCCAAGCCTGAATACTTGACAAAAAGGAAACACATAAAGCACACACAATAAAACACAATAGAACCCCATGTAAAACATCGTTCCTCATAGCAAAGAAAATCTCTTTTAGAAATCAACTTTACCTGATTGGTTCACAATCTCCTTTCTACAGTTTCGGAGGTAATCATCCAACCTAGGAACATAGCTCAAAACAAACTCCATTTGTCTCAGCAAATGCCAAAGGCTTAACCTTCATCTTCCTTATACACGGAATGCAAACCGTCTAATGTAGCTGTATAAAGCAACTTAGATCGTCAAAACCTAATCCCCATACTCCCCAGAACGTGCTAGATAATCTTTGCTTCATTCTGAGAAGAACTCCATCCGATTCCTGAACCCCTAAAGAGTTCTCTTGATCTACCTCGTTTAAAGGTAATACACAAGGTTAACTATCCACCTCAACTCTACGAGTATTGTTCACTATACTATTAGCGAACAAGATCACTTTCGTGTGATCCTTGATTTTCAACATTCAACACCCTCTTTCTTGGATATGTTGAAATCTCCTCCATTAATCCTCTTTGGACTCCTATCCCTCGGTTGTCTCTTTTACGAGAACAACTAAAATCGTGTTGGTCCCGTTATGCGGTGACCTAAAACGCACTCCTATATCCCTCATTGGCTTATACTTGTAAAAGTAACGCCAACCGAAACTAAACCTTCAATCCCAAGTTCTGCTTCTGATAGAGAACTCGATAACGTACAACCCTATTTCTTTGGTCTGATTCGTTGTCGCCGCAGACCACATCCTCTTTCTAGTGTCAACCATTCCATAATTATAGAATATAATTGACATCAGCTGCTCCTCCTAACGAACCATAAAAGAGTACAACGAATCCTAATATGACTCTAAGTTTTTTTAAGAGACGCAACGCGGAAGACTTCTAACGAAAGACACTCCTAAGGACACTAGAACCAGGAGTGCTCTGATACCAACTGTGATACCCCTCGATTCTAGAGCCATGGGTGATCAAGTCCGAGCATAAATCCGAGGGATACCAAACAATCAATATATAAAAAAGCAGGAATAAAACTGAATTAAGATTAAAATAATAATAAACAGAAAGAAAACTAAAATGAAAATCCTCAAACCTTAAATAATAAATTAATATAATTTAAATCCGTACAACTCGGGAATCCACCTAGTGGACCCCTAATTCCAAATCTTTAAATAAATTTACAGAATTAAAATCCAAAACCAAAATAGAAAGAAAATCATATGTAACCGGAAGAGTGAGTGTCTGTATCTACATCAACACGATCAAACTCTAAGCCTGGGACTGGCGAATACCTGAAAAATAGGAATGGGTCAAGCCCACAAGCAAGTTCCAATCTACTACAATCCGTACATAAACCCAATAAGCAGATGCATCCTAGATAGCTCGGCAATATCTACAATAGTCCCTATATATATATATACACACACTATAGGATGGTCACTAGCCTATAACATAGTTCAGCCTGGGTAGAAGGTGACATATAAAACACGTTTTTCAGCGGCGAAGTACCTAGACCTACCAGGGAACATTAGCTATATCTAGTTACTCAACCTTTGCAATATACGCACCCTAACCGTGATCAGGAGACTCAAGTTCGTATCATGATACCAGAAATATATATATAAATTCCTTCCTAGTGCAGAAAGATAAAACAAATATCCATTATGTCGTTCAACTATTTTAGTTGACAGGACATCCATCCATGTAGGATTTAACTGTCTTAGTTAATCTATTCCTTATGTATGAAGGGGTAGGACTTAGCTTTTTGATCTAATCCATCCCTTATATGTCACCGTCCCATACCGGTACATATAATGTAAATGATCCTTGAATGATGCAACATTTTATGCAGTTCATCAAATCATATCCACGTAATCCAAATAGTTGATATACAGAATTTAAACAGTTCATCCACTTGAAAATTCAGAATCCATCTATGTAATTAACGAGACAAAGTTTAATAGTTTGTCAAGTTAAGATCCAGTATCCATCCATGTCATTGACAGTTTAATTCATTTAATTAAATTTCAACTAACCTATAGTACAGTCCAACAGTTGACAATATTAGCAATAGTAAGAATCAATTATAAAGCTGTGAATGAAAAACTATAACTCAGAAAATCCACAGTACAAACCAATAGTTGCTGAAATATATAGAATAGTTTAACCATTAAAATAACAATCTCCATTTAATTAATGAAACCTAATTTATTAGTTCTTTAATTAAAATCCAACCTATGCACAAATAAGGTCCAAAAGATACATAACCCCATTCTATATCTAACATAGATTTAAAAACCATCCTCCAGTCATCTAAGTTACTAAATTAAATTTACGCAACTAGATACTTTGCAATTGCCAACAAAGTGCGTCATTACTTAAAACTCCCACACTGTGAAAACCCTTAGCATATTAGAATAAATTATGCATTGTGGGTCCTAATATAGTATAATATCATGTTTAGATTCCATGTAACAGTCCGTTAAATTTTTAAAACAAAACTTAGCACACCCGACCTTCCTATCCGTTGGCAGCGTACAAAGTCGCTTATTTTTACACCGTTTATTCCATTTGCCCTATGGACCAAATTATATACTTAGATAGTTTAACATCCCTTGAAATTACTTTTAGAATTTTCATTCCAGTCCCTGAAACCATTTAAAATCCCAAACATGGCCCAAAAGTGCCTAGACAAATTCCAGAACACACCCAAACAAGACCCAACCAAAGGAGCCTGCTCTAAAAACCAAGAGCAGGCTCTTTTTACCTTAGAGCCGTCTCCCTAACCTCTTGGAGCTGGCTCTATGAAGGGGGGAGCCGGCTCCCACAATCTGGAGCCTTCTCCTCTCCTATTTTGAGCCTTCTCTACTCCTTTGTTCGTCTTCTTCTTCCACGGCGAACTTCAACCGTCTGTTCTCAGTTTTTTTTCTAAAGTTTTTAGAGTTCAAACAAGGTCTAAACAGCCCTAAAAATTCTTTGAATTCCTTTATAAATTGATTTACAGAGGTTTAAATCCGAATCGAAGCAGTCTATACAAGAAAGCAAACACAGTTATACACAAAACGTAGAACAGATTTCAGTTTAATTCATTATGCATAAACACTTGTTTTAAAGTTTTATTACATACCTGGAGTCTATTTAGAATGCACAGAACACAAGTTTATAGGAAAGGAATAGACTAAAACTTGCCTTACAATTCCGGTTTGAAACCTTAAGCGTCGTTTTTAAGTTTCAGAATTCTCCAAGTCTGTTTCCCCTCTGCTCTACTCACAGTTCCCTTCCTCTATTGCTTCTTGGTTCCATCCAGAAGCAACCCCTCTGTTCTTCCTCCAGTCTTCCTCCTTTAGCCTCACAGAAAATCACCCAAGACCCTCTCTGTTTCTCTCAAGACCAGTCTAGAGCCTCAATTTTCCTTCTCACAAATATTAAATGAGTACGATTGTTCCCAACCCTAGCAGACTTAAAAGAAAATATATATAGACGTCCCAAACCCTAATCTGCGTAACTCTATATCTACCGGGTTTAATTTAAAACATAATATAAGTCTGCATCCATACTATATAAAAATAAAACCCTAATCCTATATCATATACAAGACCAAATAAAATAATTAATTTAGACAACTAAACAATTAAAATTAAACAATTACTTTAAAACAGATACACAATTAAAATTAAATAATTACTTTAAAATAAATAAACAAGTAATTTAGAATCAAGAACAAATACACAATTAATTTAAAATAAAGAAACAATTAAACAATTACGCAAATGAGCACATAAATCACATAATGAAATAAAAAATGCAATAAAATCAAATTTAAATTCCTATTGCATCCTTTTGAAAACTAGGGGTATTACAAAATGTAAGAACTAAAAATGTAAGGAAATAAAGAATGCAAAGGAATTTTTTTTTTTTTAAAAAAAAAAGAGAAAAGTAACTAAATAAAATAAAATAAAATGACAAAAGTAAAAGAAAATGAAAAATAAAATAAAATAAAAATAGAAAGAAGAAAAAATCAAAAAGTCAAAGCGGCAAAGCTGTGATCGATCTAAACTCGATCGATCCAAGATGTGAAAACCTGCAGACAACTTCAAACGATACACAAAGACCTGAAATATGTAGAGATTTAAAAATTTTCTAAGTGTAGAACAGAGATCGATCGAAAGGATAATTGGATCGATCGAGAAATAATTGGATCGATCTAGAATAAAGTTCGCACGATACACAAAGAGCTGATTTCTACAGAGAATTAACTGTAAAGAGGTTTGATCGATCGAAGGGACACTTGTGATCGATCAAACTGGCACCAAATGCCTAATTTTGAGCTAAAAGTGCAGAAAATCCTATGCTAAGCCCCAATGATGGTAGCAAAAATAGAGATTAAAAAATAAAATGGATGAAAGAATGTATACAAGAACAAAAAATAAAAAGAAATAAGGGAGGAATAGAGTTTTGAAACTCTACGAATACTAGTGTTTAACGTCTCTAGCAAGACGTTGGGTCAACTCACTAATCAAACAAATCAAAAACCAGATATGAAACATCCTTATTGATCCTCTTTTCACTTTTCTCATTTGATGCCTCACTTATGACAAAGAAATCATCCTCCAAAAGAATGACTTGAAAAGAAATGAAAGAGATGATTTTGTTCCTTT
This sequence comes from Cornus florida, assembly GCF_030987335.1. Taxonomy (NCBI): domain Eukaryota; kingdom Viridiplantae; phylum Streptophyta; class Magnoliopsida; order Cornales; family Cornaceae; genus Cornus; species Cornus florida. The sequence goes on from NW_026775572.1 coordinate 52,052,396, forward strand.
CATCCACGGTCTTGAAAACAAAATCAATCATTGTTGGTCTTGCCTCTTTGTTGTGTTCTTGAAACACATTCAAAGGATCATCCACTTTTATAATTGGTAAGGCATTGTCTTTCAAAGACTCATTTGGATTAATAAGAAACACCTTCTCTTCATCACTCTTCTCTTCCTCAAAAATAACCATCTCCTCACCTTCCAAGTTAGCTAAGGAGTCCATTAGAGCGTTTGTTTCATTTTTAGAGCTTTCAAGGTCAAAACCACAATTTTTATACATTTCAAAAAGGCATGTCTCAAGAGGGTTATTAGAGATAATAGAAGGAAGGCTCTCTTTTACGAGTTCCTCCTCCTTCTCTCCTACCTCAAGTGTGGTCAACATCTCCTTAATCTCTAAAGTAGCAATGGCCGGGATAAAATCATGATCAAAACAAGGAAAGTCCTCATTAATCATGTTATGCTCTATTGGATTAGCCATTGTTGGAATCATTAATTCCTCAAATTGCTCACTTGCTACTTCTTCCTCTTCACTCTCATCATCCTTATCTATATAAATTGAAGTTCTTGCCATTTTTTCATTTGCCTCTTCGTCCTCCTCTTGACGAGAAAGAGTACTTGCAATTTGCTCAACTTGAGCTTCTAACTTGACTAACATTTGAGAATGAGAATTAATAAGTGGAGTTTGTGAAATATGCACATCAAGTAAATCTAACACATTATCTTCAAATCTGGGTGAATAAGGTGATGGAGATGGTTCTTCATAAAATTGTGGGGGAGGGTAATAGTCACAAGGAGAATAATGAGAATAGTCAAGTCCATAACAAGATGATGCATGTTGAAATGAATTGGACTCAACCTCATAAGGATCAAAATATGGTGGAGGGACATAAGGTGAGGGGAAGTAATTTTCCCCCAAACTTGGATCAAATAATGGTTCCATCCACATTCAAAATCCAAATACAACAAATAATGGCCTCCACACAGGCCGATGCTTGGACAAAAATTAAAGTAATGAAATTAGCCTCAACAAGGGCTATCACAAGCATGCAAAGAAGTGAAACAATTAAACTATGAGATTTTCAAGAAATGCTCACAAAGATCCTTAAGCAACTTTAAAATCCAATGCTAGCTTCAAGCTTCAATGATTGCTTTAAGATCCAATGTTTGCCTTCTTATAGTCAAGTACCTAATTGAACAAATAATATCAAGAGTAAGAAAATAATATACAATGGAAAATAAAATAAAAATAGAAGCAATCAAATGAACACTATTGTCTAGTCTAATTCCAACAAAACAGTTAATCCTCGGCAATGGTGCCAAAATTTGACGAGCCCCTTTCTAATGCGTTTAGAAAATGAGACTTTTTAATGCGAGAGGTCGCTTCGCAAGGTCAAAATAAGATTGTGATATCAAAAGCCTTTCTAGTCGAATTTACATTTACAAAACCATTACTACAACTAATGAAATATAGCAAGTAGGGGTCGTCCATAGAGATTGATGAACGCTAAAAAGTGCGCTTTTAAACCCCTTAAGGTTGAGTGTTCTAGGACCTTTATCTATCTTATTTTCCCGTTTTAGTACTTATTTGTGTTTTTGTCTATTTCAGGTCAATAAGATTAAAATGGGCTAAAAATGGTTTCTTAAGGCCTTTTTGGAGTCAAACTAAGTCTTAGTGAGGATCCGGAGCAAAAAGAAGCTGATTTGGAGCAAAAGGAGGCTAATGCTGAAAAACTGCCAAGTTGGATCGATCCAACTTTTTCTAAGATCGATCTCTTTTTCTGAGATCGATTGAAGTTGGATCGATCGAAAATAAAAGTTGGATCGATCGAACTTTTCTCTGATCGATTGAAGAAAAATTCTGATCGATTGAACTTTTGCTGGCAGCGAGTTGTCTTATTCCTGCGCGCGCCCAAAACTCCCACCTACCACATAGTACGGGATTAGATATTTTTGGAGCTATATTCCTGACTTAGTGACTAAGAAAAGGACCTTTTATACAAAGGGAAGTGACCCATTTTGTAAAGAAGCTTTTATCATTTTATTTTTTACATTGTAATTTATATTTCTCTCTCTAGAAAAGTTAGAGATTAGGGTTAGAAGAAAAGGGGGAAGTGGAGGTTCATCTCAAGAACCCATCTCTAGATCCACTCTCTCTCTCTCTCTAGAGCTTCAAAGAAGAAGAAGAAGAAGAAGAAGAAGAAGATGAAGCCATGTTTGGAGCTTACCCTTGAGGGTTTGATAACCACATCCACCTCCTCCATGATTGGCTAGATCTACACTTAGGGCTTGGATGAGCCCTAAGTCTTGTGTAATCTAAACCCTTGTATTTCTATTTTTGGGGATTTATATATATTGTTGTGATTAGTGTTCTAGCCTTGTGAATTTAATGAATCTTGGTATATTTCTATGATTTCTATGGTTTAATTCTTCCTATTAATTCTCTAGTTTATTTACATGTCTATGTGTGATTAAATTAGAAATTATGTCTCACGTGATTCATATGGTTTAATTCTTCCTATTGATTCTCCTTGTGATTACATGTTGTCTTATGTGTGATTATTTGGAAATTAATCTCTACACTAGTTTTTCTATATTAATTGCATGTCTATGTGTGGTTGATTGAAAATCTAGTGATGGCTAGACATGGGTTTTCATTTAATGGGTTTGTCAATTAATTTGGTGGATTATTCTTATGCTTGATGGGTTGTTTTATAATTTAATTCATGCTTGTAGATAGGTAAGCAATCTATGCTTGATTTGATATTCCATGGCTTATTATTGCAAATTCCATGATTCTTTAGATTGATGTGTGCTACAATTGTTACTAATTTGATGGGTCATGTTTAGAATTGATGGGTTGTGCTACACTTAGTTTAAGTAGACAATTCATTCTTTAATTTGATGTTCCATGCTTAATATTGCAATTGGTAGTCGCATTTTGTTCACAACAATGTATTCCCCATTAATGGAAAGCAAGTGGTTAATTACATGAGCTTAGTGGTGATTCCAACACCCTAAGTCCTCTCTTCATATCTCTTAAATCCCTATCTCTTACTAGTTTACTTTTCTTGCATTTTAATTAATTGAATTTTAGTGTAATCAAACAATCAATCTCTCTTTTGCAATCTTGTGATCCACTAGAGTCAAAGTTAAATTCCAACGCGTATAATCTCTTGGGACGATCCCTTCTCACTCATACTACATAGTATAGGTGTTAAGCAGCTTATAAATTTAAAGTATGATGCCCACTTGACACTAATTTCCAAACTCAAAGTGTTGTGCATTATTTTGTGCACATGCTCGGGTCGCATCATAATTTTGGCGCCGTTGCCGGGGATTAACGATTTTGTTGGAATTAGACTAGACAATAGTGTTCATTCGATTGCTTTAATTTTTATTTTATTTTCCATTGTATATTCTTTTCTCTTATTCTCATTATTATTTGTTCAATTAGGTACTTGACTACAAGGAAGGCAAACATTGGAACTTGAAGCAATAATTGAAGCTTAAAGCTACTATTAAAATTTGAAGTTACTTAAGGACCGTTGTGAGCAATTCTTTGAACTCTTGTATTTTAATTGTTTCACTTCTTTGAATGCTTGTGATAGCCCTTGTTGAGGCTCATTTTACTGCTTTATTTTAAGTCCAAGCATAGGCCCTTGTTGAGGCCAATATTTTCTTGCATTTGGATTTTAATTGTGAATGGAGGAATTGTTTGATCTAAGTTTGGGGGGAAATTATATCCCTTCACCTTATGTCACTCCACCATATTTTAATCCTTATGAGATTGAGTCCAATTCATTTCATGCATCATCTTATTATGGACTTGATCACTCATTTAATCCTTCTTATGACTATTACCCTCCCCCACCATTTTATGAAGAACCAAATCCACCACCTTCTAGGTACTCACCCGGATTTGAAGAAAAAGTGTTAGCTTTACTTGATGTGCATATTTCACAAACTCCACTTATTAACTCTAATTCTCAAACTTTAGCCAATCTTGAAGCTCAAGTTAAGTAAATTGCAAGTACTCTTTCTCGTTAAGAGGAAAAGGAAAAGACAAATGAAAAAATGGCAAGAACTTCAATGTATATAGATGAGGATGATGAGAGTGAAGAGGATGAAACAAGTGAGCTAATGCCTAGCACTCTATCTTGTATAGAGGAGGAAGTGGCAAGTGAGTTGTGGCTAATCCAATAGAGCATAACATGATTAATGAGGACTTTCCTTGTTTTGATTATGATTTTATCTCGGACATTGCTACTCTAGAGAGTAAGGAGAAGTTGACTACACTTGAGGTAGGAGAGAAGGAGGAGGAACTTGTTGAAGAGGACCTTCCTTCTATTATCTCCAAAGACCCTCTTGAGACATGCCTTTTTGAAATATATTAAAATTGTGGTTTTAACCTTGAAAGCTCCAAAAATGAAGTGAACTCTCTAATGGACTCCTAAGCTAACTTGGAAGGTGAGGAGATGGTGATTTTTGAGGAAGAGGAAAAGGAGAAAGAGAATGTGTTTCTTGATATCCCAATTAAGTCTTTGAAAGACTTTTCCTTGCCAAATGTAAGGCCGCTCATCATTGATTTTATTTTCAAGACCGTAGATGAAAGGAGCAATATCATCTCTTTTATTTCTTTTCAAGACATTCTTTTGGGGGATGATTTCATTGTTATAAGTGAGGCATCAAATGAGAAAATGGAAAAGAGAGTTAATAAGGATGTTTCATATCCGGTTTTTGATTCTTTTGATTAGTGAGTTGGCCCAACGTCTTGCTAAAGACGTTAAACACTAGTATTCGTAGAGTTTTCAGCTCTATTCCTCTCCTATTTCTTTTTATTATTTATTTTTATTTTTTATTGTTTTTATGTACATTCTTCTATCCATTTTTCAATCTCTATTTTTGTTATCATCATTGGGGCTTAGCATAGGGTTTTCTGCACTTTTATGTTGAAAATTGAGCATTTTGCATAAGTTCGATCGATCTCAAATGAGAGTTCAATCGATCGAACTTCATACTTGCATCAAACCTGCATCCAAATCACTCTCTGTCTCATCGATCAAAGAAAATCTTCAGATTTCAGTTCTCAGTTAGATCGATCGGAAGACCTTCGATTGATCCAAACATCAAGTTCGATCGATTTGTAGTTTCAATACTTAGAAAAATTTTGAGCCTGCATCAACCTGCATATTTCAGCTCTCTGTCAGATCGATTGAAAACTTTCCTAGACTAATCTAAAGTTCTTCGATCGATCTAACTTCATTATTGGATCGATCTTGAGATTCCATACTTTCTATCCCATCGTGCGAGCATAGATCGATCATAACTTTGCCCCTTTGACTTTGTGACTTTTACCTTTTTCTATTTTTATTTTTTTTTATTTTTCATCTTCTGTGACTTTTGTTATTTCTTTTATTTTATTTACTCTCTTTTCTTTTATTAAAAAAAAAAAAGTTTTAAATTTGTTAAAAATACAAAAATATTTTTGTTTATTTTATTTTATTTTTGAAAACTCCAAAAAGATTTTTATGTTATTTTATTTTTATTTTTACTTTCAAGATTTATTTTTATTTCAAACTTTTAAAAAAAAAAAAAAAAAAAAAATCCCAAAAATATTTTTCTTTTCTTTTATTTTATTTTATTTCCTTTTATCTTATTTCCAAAAAAAATCCAAAAATATTTTGTTTAACTTTAATTTTTAATTTTTCTTAAATTTTAATTTTTAATTTCGAAAATAATAATAATAATAATAAAATAATAACAATAATAATAATAATAATAATAATACTAATAAAAAAATGGTTTTTCAATGTAGCATTCCATTTTGCTAGAGGCGTTAAACTTAGCACCCACATGACACATTGTGTCTTTTATCTCTTGTATAGTTTATGTTCGTTTGCATTTTTATTTCTTTATTTTTCTTGCATTTTGTTTCATTGTACATACTTTCTTAAATAAATAAATAAATAACAAATTTTTTTTTTTTTTGCATCCCTTATTTCCTTTCATTTTCATTTTTTGCATGTTTGTTTGTTTTATTTTTTTTTTTTATGTGTAGATACTTGTTATGTCATAAAAAATAAAAAAAATAAAAATGAGTAAGAAAATTTTGTATATACTTGCATTGTACATATTGATTTTTCATTTCTTGCATTGTATATATTCTTTCATTGCATTTTACTTTCTTTATTTTTCTTCTTACATGTTGTTCATGCATTTTATTCTTTGTTTTTTTGTTTTTTTGTATATAATTGCTTTCATTAAATGAAAAATATAAAAACTTTTCACCATTGTGCCCTTATGTGTTGTCATGCACACTTTATACTTTAACTTGGGCTTGATCTCATATCTCTCTTTCATCTTATGTCATATTGCCTTAGACTGGATGATTTGATTATTCTTATCCCATTTGATATTTGATGTGAGTTTGCTAGTGTAGTTATTCAAATAGGTTGTTGATTCCAAATTTGGGGGAGACCATTTTCATATTGGATCATGGCCGGGCTTCATGTCTACACCACTACGATATAATCTTTTCATCTTTTTCATTGTTCTTATTGCACATTGAGGACAATGTGTGGTTTATGTTTGGCGGTAAGGTGTCTTTGTTGCATTCTACTTAAAGTTGAGTTTTAAATGCATGATTGAGATTTGAGATTGATGTTAGCGATGATTTTGATCTTTTGAGAACTATATTTCTTAGAATTTAAAAATTGCTTGACTTGAGAGTCCAATACTCCTTGTATGCCTTGTGGATGCTATTTAGGAGTAAATTTTTCGAAAGATTGATGTCTTGTTTGCATTTGTGGTCCACATCATCCTGATTTTGTGATTGTTTTAAGATTCACTCTAGGATTCTACACTAGCACAGGCGCACACTAGCATTCATTTGTGGAGTACATGCTTTGTTGATTATTGAATTGGTTATATCCCAATTGAGCTAGTAGTGCATTGAAAGCTTTCATTCTTGATAAAGGTGGATAACAACCCATTTTCACTAAGTAGCCGGAATTCTAGCTTCATCAAGCACTGAATTTCTCGCGCCAAAAGGTAGAAGGCCCAAACTCTAGGTTAATAATTGAACTTGCTTACAAAAAAAAAAAAAAAAAAGGTTGCAAAAGCAATAAAAAAAGTGAGGACTTCTCCCAAAATGTGAGAAGTGGGAAATGATTAGATGGAGGTTGTCTTGATTTGTAACCTAGTTGATTTGAGTTTATAAGTCCGTAGGGGTGTTTGAACACCTAATGCCCTAAAGCTGTCTGGTTTGGGAGTCATTGACCTAACGCTCGACCTCATGAATCGCTAAAAAGCTTAATAGATCAACACATTACACCATGCTTCCATCTTAGATCCTATAAAAAAAAATAATAATAAAATAAAATAAAATCGAGTAAAAAGAATAAGCGCACCTAAAACAATAAAGCATTAATAAAAGGTCCACTTTTTGTCTTGATGATCGGTACTAGATTTGTATGCTAGTTTGAGGGTAAAGATATGATTAATTCTTTAGTTGGCTTAGATAGCAACACACTTCATGCCGGTCCACTCAAAAAGGATTCTAGAGTTGTTTTGATTTGCATGATCATTTTCTTGATATGTGGAGGACTATACTTGCTTGCTTGATGTTAAAATTTTGGGAGATTTCTTAGAAATGTTTGAAACATTGCATACTTGAGGTAGTTTTCTCCCAATACTTATTTGCAATATTGGTACCTCTTTTGAAAGAATGAGCTTAATGTTTGTGGGTATCATTTCTGGAAACCCTCACGAGACTTCACTCGTCCACTAAGGGTAACCTAGGGGTTTAAAAGGCTTGTTGCATATGCTAAATGCAATCGTGTTTCTTACGAAAGTGGCACTATCATTTTATTGTTTTCTAGTTCATAGTTGTATAGTTGTTCATTTCATTCCTTTACTTTCTAGTTCATTGCTAGGGACTAGCAATATTTAAGTTTGGGGGTGTGATGAGGGCTGAAAAGTACGCTTTTAAACCCCTTAAGTTTGAGTGTTCTAGGACCTTTATCTATCTTACTTTTTCGTTTTAGCACTTATTTGTGTTTTTGTCTATTTCAGGTCAATAATATTAAAATGGGCTAAAAATGGTTTCTTAAGGCCTTTTTGGAGTCAGACTAAGTCTTAGTGAGGATCTGGAGCAAAAGGAAGCTGATTTGGAGCAAAAGGAGGCTAATGCTAAAAAAATGCCAAGTTGGATCGATCCAACTTTTTCTGAGATCGATCGCTTTTTCTGGGATCAATCGAAGTTGGATCGATCGAAAATAAAAGTTGGATCGATCGAACTTTTCTCTGATCAATCGAAGAAAAAGTCTGATCAATTGAACTTTTGCTGGCAGCGAGTTGTCTTATTCCTAGGCACGCCCAAAACTCCCACCTACCACATAGTACGAGATTAGATATTTTTGGAGCTATATTTCTGACTTAGTGACTAAGAAAAGGACCTTCTATATAAAGGGAAGTGACCCATTTTGTAAAGAAGCTTTTATCATTTTATTTTTTACATTATAATTTATATTTCTCTTTCTAGAAAAGTTAGAGATTAGGGTTAGAAGAAAAAGGGGAAGTGGAGGTTCATCTCAAGAACCCATCTTTAGATCCACTCTCTTTCTGTCTCTTTAGAGCTTCAAAGAAGAAGAAGAAGATGAGGAAGAAGAAGATGGAGCTATGTTTGGAGCTTACCCTTGAGGGTTTGATGACCACATCCACCTCCTCCATGATTGGCTAGATCTACACTTAGGGCTTGGATAGCCCTAAGTCTTGTGTAATCTAAACCGTTGTATTTCTATTTTTGGGGATTTATATATATTGTTGTGATTAGTGTTCTAGCCTTGTGAATTTAATGAATCTTGGTATATTTCTATGATTTTTATGGTTTAATTCTTCCTATTAATTCTCTAGTTTATTTACATGTCTATGTGTGATTAAATTGCCCTTTTGAGCTTCAGATTGGTATGTCTTTGCTGGTTCTACGTAGTATGGTAATATCTTTTTAACTCTATTTTGTTTTCACACATTGAGGACAATGTGTACAATAAGTTTGGGGGTGAGGCAGTGACCTTTTAATTTTTTGTTGATAATGTGATATGATATCCACAAGAGGATGCATTTTATTTGTTTAAGCATGAGTTTGAGTCTGTTGTTATGTTATGATGTCCATTTGCAGTCTGATGTTGGTGAAAGATGGCTTGTATGCCAAATTCATGTTAAATAGGAATTTTAAAAAAAATTTGAAATCAGTTGGTGGCCTATGGTCTACTTTGTCAAGATAATTATTGTTTGATAATTTTGATCTCTAGAATACTTCACTTTGCACATGTTCACACTTGCATGCATTCTGTGGGGTATAAACTTGAAGTCTTGTTCTGTTTTGTGTTAAACTGAGATGAGTAGGTGAATTTGATTATTTTGAGAACCAAGGTGTAAAAATATATATATATAGAAAGAAAGAAAGAAAAATGGTATGTTATAAAAATAGTTGTTTCACCAATGTGAAAGAGATGAAAAAAAAAAAAAAAGAAAAAAAAAAAGAAAAGAGTAAGAAAGAAACAAAGGGTCAAGTTTGGGTCTGTAGCCTAGATTACTTGAGTAATTAAGTCCTTAGGGGTGCTTCGACACTTAATGCCCTAAAACCAACTTGTTTGGGAGTTATTGGCTGAAAGCTCATTATACGAGTGATTTAGAGAGCTTAAGAGACCCGAGCATTGCACAAAATACCCTGTTTGAAAAAAAAAAAAAAAAAAAAAAAAAAAAAAAAAAAAAGTGATGAATGAAAAGAAAGCATACCTGTGAAAATAAGAAAAATACCTTGGTGATTAAAATTTAAAAAGTTTACTTGTGAGTTGAGGGATAGCATGGAATAGATATGAGTATGGATAGTAAACCACATGTTTTTCTAAAAAGGATTTTGGGGATTGAGATTGTTGAATAAATGACTAAATTGACATGTGGGGACCATGGTTACTAAATTGAGATTTGAAAGTTTAAATTTTTTCCTGATTGATATAGTTTGTTATTGTGACGGCCCAAGTTTTTCAACCCGGTGCGTCAATGATGAACCGAAAGATGACCCGATAACGGATCCAAAATGTAGAAGCAAAAGACAAAACAACGGTCTCTAAAGATACAACATGGCTCTAAGACGCCAATGCGACCCTCGACGAGGTCACGGAACCCAAAGGAAACAAATGCGGAAGCAACATTTCAAAAACGAACAAGATTGAACCTAGGGGCAAAATCATCATTTCCAGCTTAAAAGTGGGTGCCACCGAGCACACCATTAGAAAGACAACGAAAAATCAATGAACTTAGACTCAAAAATTGCTTGATTCGGAGTCTGGATGAAGAAGATATGGCTAACGGAAGAAGAATGGGCAAAACGGTCAAAAAGTGCCAACCCAAGATCATCTAACCGGTTAGATGGCCTATCTAACCGGTTAGAAGGCCAAAAAATTCGACCAAAACACTGTCCATGCACATGTAACCGGTTACGAAGCCCCATCTAAACGTTTAGATGGAAATTTGAGGGCCAAGATGACATTTTCTAGAAAAACACAAAAAAGAAATCCCCCTCAAAATCGAGTTTTCTACATGACCCAAAAAGAAAATTGAAAAATATGCACTGTGAAATGCCCAAAATGCCCTCCCAAGAAAACTGGTCCAGAGGGTCCAAAAAGCTCCTAAATTTAAAAACTGAGAGCTAAACTTCGGAAATGGTTTCCGATGCCAAGATGACATTTTCTGGAAAAACACGAAGAAGCCCCCCCCCCCCCCCCCCCAAAATCACATTTTCTATTCAACCATGTGAACAACGGAATTTATTTCCCAAAGGAAATTCCCAAAATACCCTTAGGTCAGAATATGCAACAAAAGTGTAAAATGAGTCCGCAGGAGGCTCATTTCACCAAAGAAGAAGCTTTATCCGGAAATGACCATGCACGCAAACGTAACTTACCTAGTAAGATGTGCTACAATGGTCCATGGGCCAAAAATATGGCCGATACAAAATATGACCCCCCCAACGGCCAAAATGCCAAAAATGTAATTTGGAATGAAAACTTGGAATTCAAAACTATGAAATGACTTCAAAATACCGTTTGGCCTTTGGCCACACCTCATACATGTTAAATGAATTTTAGATAACAAATTTCATACACAATACACGCTCTGGTGCAAAATAGTGTACTAAAACGCATGAATTTCATATAATCTCATTAAAGGCAAAAATCAACATCCATGACATAAATGTGATTCTAAAACAAGTTTGGCCCTTGGCTTTATGTCATATACATAATATAAGAATCAAAAGTGTGCTTAGGCACACATTACAAGTTTGGAATCAAATATACACATTTGACAATTAAGACTACAATTAGCATTCCAAGCCAACCTTCACAAAAATAGAAGTCTCCAAGTCCACAAACCATCCAAGCATAATGAAGACCTCAACTTTAATTCCTGTACCTGAAATATGCCCCAGTATCGTAGGGGTGAGTAACATAAAGCTACTCGTAGGAAATGAGCATGCATTGACCTACGTTTTACAAGTTTGCATGATTTAATTATTGTGGTTCATTCCACCTAACGTCTATGTCAAAGGTGAGACTCAAGGAGCATCCTAGCTACCTAAGATCATTTCTAGCATCAATCACCTCATTCATGCAATTTTAGCAACATAGGGTCATGCTTACACAAAGCAAGAACATAGGAGCATGCTTACACAAAGCAACAACATAGAGATTCTCAAGGTTATCAACTTGAAGTCTAAAATGCAACATCAACCAAATATAACAATTTAGCATAAGTAGAATATCTAATACCACACATCAAGACATAGATTCTCTAGGTTATCAACTCGAAATTGATGAGCACTGAAAAGTGCGCATTTAAACCCGTTAAGCTTAAGCATTCTAGTACCTTTATCTATCTTACTTTGCCGTTTTAGACTTATTATGTGTTATTTATATTTTCAGGCACTAATCCCAAAATTGAGCTAACTCAGCCAAATAAGAGCTTAATTGAAGCAATCCTGAGATAAACCAAATGAGGGAGCAAAGTAGAGAAAGAAAGGAGCAAAAAAGGAATCAAAGTTGTGCAGCTGAAAAGTTCGATTGATCCAACTTAGAGTTCGATCGATTGAACATCTATGATCGATCACAGTACTTCTCGATAGATCCAACCTTGGCCTTTGCTGAAATTCCAAGTTCGATCGATCGAACATCACCTTCGATCGATCGAACCCTATTTTGTCCTATTCAAATGATTGATCTTATCCACAGCTGTACGCCTACCAACCACTTTTGTCCTTTTCCCCATAAATATCTTCGAAATATCTCAGCCTTGTCCTTATCCAGAGGAGTCAGACCACTTCAATCGATCCAAGATGCAGTTCAATCGATCGAACCCATTTTCGATCGATCTAAGTTAAGGTTCGATTGATCGAACTTCCTCCAGCGAGAAAAAGTTTAAGTTCAGCTCATTTATTCCATCCTTCATCCAATGATTGGGATATATGCCTTGCATGACCACAGCTCATCATGGGGTGTATTTGACCTACCTATATAAGGAATATGATACACTTTTTGAGGGAGTCTCTTGTCACACATTGAAAATCATCTTGGAGGCTATTCTTGGAGAGGAAGAAGGGAGGAAGCTAGAGCAACCTTTGGAGGAGACCTTCATCATCAAGGAGCAGATTTTCACCATGGATTTAGCCCTTGAGGGTTGGAGCTTTATCATCATGAGTGGCTAGACATCCTCTTGGGGCTAGAGTTAGCCCCAAACATGCTTTCTTTACCTAATCTTGTGTAATTTTGAGGGATTTGTGTTGTAATGCATATTTTGACTCTTGAACTTATGAAGATCTTGATTATTCATTAAGTTCTATGGATTAATGCTCCTAATTGATCATTTTCTCTATCTATATGTCTATGTATGCTAGAGTAGATGCTCACCTCTAGATTTAATGTTATTGATGCATGTCTATGTGTATTAATGCCTTTAATATTGAGATTGTCAAAATATGAAGTTTTTAATGTAATGCTCTTGTTATGTCTCTAGATGGTTCATACTTATTCCTTGATGGATTGTGCTTCTCTTTTAAGTAGTGTAGTGTTAATTGGGGAAACAATTCATGCTTGTTCTTTGATGTTCCATGCTTTTGAATGTAAGAAGCATATGCTCTAATATTGTGGTGTAATGGAATTTTGAGCTTAATGAAGGATTAATGACTAGTTATGATATGTTGTATCTTTCATATGTGTTTAGACAATTTATTCCTCTCCCAATAGATATTTTGTACCTCTCACATGATGTTTAGATAATGCATGTTTAACTAAGTCATCCTTATGGATTGCTTGGACTATGAGCTTAATGAAAGGTTCAATGACTTGAATTGTTATTTTGTTATCTTCACATAATGTTTAGACAATATATTCCTCTCCCAATAGATGTATTGTGGCCTCACACATGTTGATTGAGACAATTTGCACTTGTTGAGTCACCCTTACCAATTGAATGTCTTTTACACACACAACATTGTTGCAACACATTCATTTCCCTCATTAGTCACTTGATTATGGTTTGGAATAGTATTGTTTGGTGGTGATCTCTACACCCCAAGACCTTTCTTTCTTACTTACTCTTTATCTTATTGCATTGCTTTATTATAGTTTAGCTCATTTAGTATAATCAACCAATCAATCAACAATTGTGTGATCATTCGACCTACTAACCCTAATTATCATAGTTTCACAATTCGATACACCATCTAATCCCTTGGGACGATCCCTACTCGCCCTATCTATATTTTATATAGAGAAAGGTAGTAGTGGCTTTCTATAAATGTAAAACTTGGCCACCTCCTAAATTCACAACTCGTCAAGCTTTGTTGGTTGTGGCGACTCCATCAAGGAAGCCAACAACAAGTTTTTGGCGCCGTTGCCGGGGATTTTAAATTGGCAACGTCGAATTGTGAAATTCAATTAGGATTAGTACTCTTTTGATCGTGTCTTTACTTTCTTTTTATTTCCTTGTTTTTTTTTTATTACTTATTAAGTTTGTTCTTCATTAACAAGGTGCATTGAGCAAGGAGCTAGCAAAGAACTTCAAAGCTAAGGATCAAAGCAAGCAAAAAGGAAAAAAAATGCTAAAAATTAAGAGTTGCTAAAAAAAAAAAAAAAAAAAAAAAAAAAAAAAAAAAAAAAAAAAAAAATTTGCTAAGCTAAGCTTTTAAATTTGGAGTTGAAGTGCTAAAGGACCATTGTGAGACCTTCTTACTCAATCTCCTTAGTTAAATCGGGGGCCCACGTGGTGGCATTACATATCATTGAAAGCATGGGAGTATGGGAATTATTGTATATGGAGGAAGTTGTTGATATTTGACTTGTTATGGAGGAGAAGTGTTTGTTTGATTGCTTTGTTATGATTTGTAGTCTTTACTTGATCATTCACTCTAGGCATTCACATGGAAAACCTAGAGGGTAATCTTGGCTACCTAGACCCACATTTCATGCAAAACCTCCCTCCCGATCAATACGGTCTCGGAGCTCAAGCTCCAATGCCTCCAATGGTACTTCGTGACTATTATGATCTCCATGCATACCATGCACCTTCTTGTATCATGTTACCTAATTTCGAGACAAATCAATATGAAATCAAGCCCGAAACTATTCAATTGTGTCCACTTTTCTATGGTCTAAATGATGAGGAGCCTTATAAGCATCTAAATGAATTCTTTGAAATATGTTCCACCATTAGATACATGAATGTTCCGGAGGAAGTGATTAGACTACTCCTTTTCCCTTTCACACTCAAAAGCAAGGCAAAGCATTGGTTCAATACTTTGGAAGCAAATTCTATAACTTCTTGGATGCAAATGCAAAATGAATTTTTAAAAAAGTTTTATCCCATGAGTTTGACCAATGCTATGCGTACTTCAATTAGAACTTTTTCTCAAAAAGAAGGGGAGTTATTAGATGAGGCTTGGGAAAGATTGAATGACTTGCTAGGGAAATGCCCACATCATGGCATTCCAAAATGGCAAGTGGTTCAATACTTCTATGAGAGGCTATTTGATATTCATAAAGACATTGTTGATACATCATGTGGAGGATCATATTTTGGGAAACATGAGGATGACATTTGGCAACTCTTTGAGAAGATGAGCGAAAACTCTTTACAAAAATTTTATATTTCTTAAATTGACCATGAAAGAAAAGAGAAGAAGAAAAATTCTCAAGTTTGTCAAATAGAGAGTTCAATGGGAATTGTAGCCGAGATTAAAACTCTTTCTCAAAAGTTTGACCAATTCTTGTTAAATCAAAAACCGGCTAACAATTCTTATCCTCATCATCATACCACTCAAATGTATGAGCCTTGTATGACATGTTCAAGTGTTTTGCATACTACTTTTGATTGTCCCTACGGACATGCTTATAATGAACACTATGAACAAGTCAATGCTACATTTGCTCATCCCTATTCCAATGCTTATGTTCCAAGGTGGAATGAACATCCAAATTCTTTTCAAGCTCAGAATTTTCAAAACAAGTACATTCCACCTCACAAGAGAAATGAAAGTTTTCAAGGGTTCACTCCTTCATATCATCAAAGAATGAATAATTCTTCACATCCTCAAATGTATGAATTCCAAACGGAGCATCATTATCCTCATGCACTTCATAATAATTCTACATTTGAAGATAAGGTTTTAATGGCTTTGGATAGCCTAGAGAAGAACACAAATTTGTTGCATTCACACTCTCAATCTATATCAAAGCTAGAGTCCCAAATCGGGATCATAGCTAATGCATTGAATGCAAGGGAAGTGGGTAAGTTACCTAGTCAACCCGAGAGGAACCCAAAAGCTCAATTTTGTGTGGAGGCAAACTCTACATCGGAGAATGCCTCACAAGTTCAAACACAAGCAATCACTACTTTGAGAAGTGGTAAGCAAGTTGACAATAAGGTTGAGTTGCCAAAGGAGGATAGTGAATCGGTGCAACCAAATGTTGTCACTCATCAAAATTCCAATTCCATACCTATCTCTTTGGATGAGAATGTTCCAAATCGGAATACTCAATCTTCATCATCTTCTCAAGTGCCAAAATGTCATGAGGCAAAAGCTCCTTTCCCTTATGCTTTGAGAGAAACCTCGCCTCAAGAGAGGCAAGATGGGAAAATACTTGACATGATGGATGTTTTCAAGTAAGTGAACATAAATCTTCCCCTCTTAGATGCAATTAGGCAAATGCCACCTTTTGCCAAATTCTTGAAAGATCTTTGCACACAAAAGAGGAGGAACAAAGGACAAGGTCCTAAGAAAGTGTTCATCACAGAGCAAGTGAGCTCCATTCTTCAACAAAATACTCCACTCAAATGCAAAGACCCTGGTGCTCCAACCATTTCATGTGTAATTGGAAATCACGAGATCCGTAGAGCTCTTCTTGACTTAGGTTCAAGTGTTAACTTGATTCCTTATTCTGTGTATGTCCAATTGGGGTTAAATGAGTTAAAACCAACCTCGGTGGTGCTTTAAATGGCCGATAGATCCGTCAAAACACCTAGGGGTATGGTTGAGGACATCCTTGTCAAAGTAGATAAATTCTACTTTCCGGTTGATTTTGTAGTGTTAGACACCGAACCGATTGCTAATCCCACTACCCAAATCCCAATCATCTTGGGAAGACCATTCCTTGCCACCGCCAATGCCACTATCAATTGTAGGTCCAGAATCATGGATCTTTCTTTTGGCAACATGTTGGTCAAACTCAATGTTTTCAATGCAAGTCGACATCCCATAGATGAAGATGAGTGTTATGTTATTGATGTGTTAGATGAGGTTGTTGAGGAATCAATTCCCACAATGATCATGAAACAACCGCTTGAGGATGATCTCTCATCTCTTTTATCCGATAATCCTCTTGCCTCATGTCTTCTTGAAATTTATGAGAGTTGTGGGTTTGATAATGAAAATTCAATCAATGAAGTAAGCAATATAATGGAATCCGTAGCAAGTTTGAATTGTCCACCATGGAAAACTCCAATTGAGCCTCTTCCTTCACTTTCTAGTACTCTTCCGGTTCCATCTTTGGTATCTCCACCAACTCTTGAGCTAAAAACTTTGCCTTTTAATCTTAAGTATGCATTTCTAGGTCTTCACGACACTCTTTTGGTTATCATCTCTTCAAGCCTAGATGAGGACCAAGAAAATGCTCTACTTAATGTACTTAAAGAAAACAAAGAAGCTATAGGGTGGAGTGTGGCGGACCTTAAGGGAATTGATCCTTCCATTTGTATGCATCGTATACTCATGGAAGAGGATACAAAACCCTTTAGGGATGCCCAAAGGAGATTGAATCCTAACATGAAAGAGGTAGTTAAGAAAGAAGTAGTGAAGCTTTTGGATGCCGGAATCATCTACCCAATCTCCAATAGTAAATGGGTGAGTCCTACACAAGTAGTTCCCAAGAAGTCGGGAATTACCGTGGTTGAAAATGCTAAAGGTGAGGAAATCTCTAAGCACACCGCCAACTCATGGCGTGTGTGCATTGATTATCGAAAATTGAATGCCGCTACTAGAAAGGATCATTTCCCTTTGCCCTTCATTGATCAAATCTTAGAGAGATTGGCGGGGCAACAATACTATTGCTTCCTAGATGGATATTCCGGTTACAACCAAGTGGCCCTTGACCCATTAGACCAAGAGAAAACCACTTTTACATGTCCATTTGACACATTTGCTTATAGACGGATGCCTTTTGGTTTGTGCACTGCTCCTGCTACATTCCAAAGGTGTATGATGTCTATCTTTTTGGATATGGTGGAAGAGTATCTTAAGGTCTTCATGGATGATTTTTCTATTTTTGGGTCTTCCTTTGATGCTTGCCTCAAAAATTTGGACTTAGTGCTTAAAAGATGCTGTGAAACAAACCTTGTTCTTAGTTGGGAAAAGAGCCATTTCATGGTTCAAGAGGGAATTGTTTTGGGTCACGTCATATCTAGAAGAGGAATTGAGGTAGATAAGGTGAAAGTTGAACTCATCTCTGAACTACCCCCACCTTCAACGGTGAGGGAAGTTCGCTCTTTTCTAGGTCATGCCGGCTTCTATCGCCGCTTCATCAAGGACTTTAGCAAAATCGCTAGACCTTTGTGCAATCTTCTTGCCAAGGATACTCCTTTCGTCTTTAATCAAGCATGCCTAGATGCCTTTCATAAATTGCGCACTTCATTGTCATCTGCTCCTATCATGCAACCTCCTAATTGGTCTTTGCCCTTTGAAATTATGTGTGATGCTTCTGACTATGCCATGGGGGCAGTTTTGGGCCAACGAGTAGGTAAGCTCCCTTGTGCCATATACTATGCAAGCAAAACCTTCTCAGTTGCTCAATTGAATTACTCCACTACCGAGAAGGAATTACTTGCTGTAGTATATGCTCTTGATAAGTTCCGCTCTTATTTGCTAGGATCTAAGGTTGTTGTTTACTCTGATCATGCTGCATTGAGACATCTTTTAACAAAGAGGGAAACAAAACCTAGATTGATTAGATGGATTTTACTCCTCCAGGAATTTGATTTTGAAATCAAGGACAAAAAGGGCACCGAAAATGTGGTTGCTGATCATTTTTCTAGATTACAAATAAAGCCTTTCCCTAGTCCTCCAATTCATGATTCCTTCCCGGATGAACAACTTTTTCAAGTCTCAAATGGAATAATGCCTTGGTTTGCTGATATTGTGAATTATTTGGCAATAGGCAAGCTTCCAACCTCTTGGTCAAAGAACGACAAAAATCGTTTCTTTGCCAACATCCGGAATTACTATTGGGAAGACCCTGTTTTATACTGCTATTGTCCCGATCAAATTGTGAGAAGATGCATTCCGGAGAGTGAAATCCCAAGTGTCCTAGTGTTTTGCCACACACTTGCATGTGGTGGGCATTTTAGTGCAAAGAAGACCGCCCTAAAGGTTCTTCAAAGTGGGCTCTTTTGGCCCACTATTCATAGAGATGCCTACAACTTTTGCAAGTCGTGTGAGAGGTGTCAAAAGATGGGAATGATGTCTAAAAGAGATATGATGCCATTAACCAATATATTGGTTGTTGAAATTTTTGATATTTGGGGCATTGATTTCATGGGTCCATTTCCTTTGTCATATGGTTATCAATACATTCTTCTTACCATTGATTATGTTTCTAAGTGGGTTGAGGCTTGTGCTACCAAAACGAATGATCACTCCGTGGTCATTCAATTCATTAAATCCAATATCTTTGCTCATTTTGGTATGCCAAGGGCTATGATAAGTGATGGAGGAAAGCATTTTTGCAATCAATTCTTAAGGCAATTATTTCTTAAGTACTCCGTCACTCATAAAGTAGCCACTCCCTACCATCCTCAAACAAGTGGACAAGTTGAAGTGTCTAATCGGGAAATTAAGCATATCCTTGAGAAAACGGTTAACACCACCCGGAAAGATTGGTCAAGAAAGCTAAATGATGCTTTGTGGGCTTATCGGACGGCATATAAGACTCACATTGGCATGTCCCCTTATAGAATTGTTTATGGGAAGCCTTGCCATCTTCTGGTTGAGCTAGAACACAAAGCCCTTTGGGCAGTTAAAAAGCTCAATTTTGACCTAGCCAAAGCCGGAGAGAATAGGCTACTTCAACTGAGTGAATTGGAAGAGCTAAGGCACAATGCTTATGATAATGCCAAGCTCTACAAAGAAAGAACCAAAGCCTTCCATGATAAGCATATTGTGAAGAAGTCCTTAGAATCCGGTCAAAAAGCTTAGCTTTTCAACTCTAGGTTAAAACTCTTTCCCGGCAAATTGAGAACCAAGTGGGAAGGTCCCTATGAAATTATCTTGGTTGCACCGCATGGAGCTGTAGAGATACAAGACTTGAAGAAGGGGAACATCTTCAAGGTGAATGGGCAAAGATTGAAACCACACATAGAGGGTCAAGTCTTTCAAAGACATTTAGAGGCTGCAAATCTTATTGACCCGGTGTATGAACATATTGATGAAGATTTTGATAAGAATTTAAAAACATCTTTTGAGTTAAATCCAACAAGTTCTTCCAAGAACCATTTGTTTGGTGGAACTCAAAACATTTCTCACCCCAAAAAGGAGGGGATGCATCACAAAATCTTTGATCCGGGCTGAAAGAGCCCAAGGTCTTCCTAGAGACGTTAAAGACTAGCACCAAAACTCGTAGGATGTCAAAACCCTATTCCTCCCTCATTTCTATCTTTCATTTTGATTCTTGCGAAGTCTAGATGCTATTTTTGTGGTTCATATACATTAGAAGGAACTGAGTAAGGGATTGCATGAGCATTCAAGTCATTTTGAGCATTTAGGCATAATTTCGATCGATCCAAGTTTTGGTTCGATCGATCGAACATTGGTTCAATCGATCCAACTATGGACTCGATTGATCCAGCTCTCATTTTGCACCCAACACTTAGAAAAAAATGCATGCTCTCGGGATCTCCAAATTTTTAAAAGTTCGATCGATCGTAAACCATTTCGATCGATCGAACTACCTTTCGGTCGATCCAACATGTGGTTCGATCGATCATGAGTCCCAACACTTAGAAAAATTTTCAGGCCTCATCCATTTTTCAAAAATGTATGCTCTCGGGACTTTTCAAAATTTTTCATTTTCGATCGATCGAATTCCAAGTTCGATCGATCCAAGGTTCCAACACGTGTCAACTCTTGAGCCCTTAAACTTGTACATTCTTTATCCTCTTCGATCGATCGAAATCTTTCTTCGATCGATCGAAATTTGCATCTCATTAATTTAATTTCCTTTGATTTTTCAAAATTCAAAATTCAAATTCAAAATTAAAAAAAAAAAAAAAATTAGAGTGGAGACCTAAGTTCGATCGATCGAACTTAATGTTCGATCGATCGAACTCTGCATATCGTGTTTTTAAAATAAAACTGAGTTGGATCGATCCAACCTCGAAACAAACCCTAACCCTAAGTCTCCCTTTCTCTCAATCTCAAGCTCAATCCGGCCAACCTCCATCCCAATCATCTTCCCCATCTCCGACGAGCCAATTCTGCCAAGGATAAGCTCCATTTTCATCGCGGCTTTGCCTCTTCTCTCTCATCTCATCTCTCTCGGTTTAGAGGTAAACCGAATGCAATTTTCTTGATTCCAAGCTTAAATTGATGCATGTTATTGATTGTTTATGTTAAATCATGTTCAATATGTATGAATCATTCATTGTTGAAGCTTCAATTTCATGATTACATGCTATATATACACACATGCATTCGGCCGAACCAAAATTGGGGGTTTTTGATTTGATTTGAAGTTAGGGAGTGTTTGGGTGTTATTGATTGTATGAATGGTGTGTAGATGGGCCCACAAACACGTTTGTGTGGGCCCCGTACTCTAGATCTCACAGATCTGCGACTTTTCAAATTCGACATTCGCACAGTTCGATCGATCGAACTTGTGCTTCGATCGATTGAAGTAGTGAACTTCATTTCACTACCTTCGATCGATCCAATCTTGTGTCGTCTTCATGCTATCTTTATATGCACAATGCCTGTGATATTCCACATTGGATGCATTTCATACCTACATTGCTTAGCATGATTCACATTTCATCACTGTCATAGATTCATGTCATCCATATTTTGTCCATCTTATTTGACATGAATATTTTTATATTATGCTTCAAATTATTTATTCTGGTACTGATTTCCATTGCAAGTTTTTCTGTTTGCAGACCATGGATACAAATGCCACTTCTTCTGCTTCTACCATTTCTGAGCCTCATGATCCGATGCCTCGCTTTGAAGAGCGATTTCAGATTCTTGAGGATATGCTAGTTGCCCTTAGAGCTAACTTTGTTACCCTTCGTCTGACTCTAGTGGCTGCCCTCAGGAATGAAATTGCTTGCCTGCGCGGAGAGATATTAACTGCTATTGAGGGCCTCACCAGCGAAATCCACACAGTCCACCCTACGCATCCCGCTCCCTCTATCTGATATCTTTCTATACTCTATATCTCTGATATGCCTCTGCCACATTTGTGATACTTTTATTTTTGCAGCCAGACCTGCCGGCTTTGACTCTGGATGTGCATCCCAATCGCTTCAGTGAGAGAGTACCACCCGATTTTTCAGGACAACCTTACACCTCTCTCTATTCTCTATCTTTCATCCTATTTACACTTGCATGTCCACTGTGTACTGATTATCCTACTTTGTTATCTAATGAGTTTATCCGAGTGCAAACTTTTCAGGACCACAGTTTATCCCAAGTTTGGGGGGGCCATGCCACCCACTTTGGATACTTCTATCCCGATCATTCATGTCTACAGCACTAGTATACTCTTTCCTTTGTTCTCTTCATACATTAAGGATAATGTGCAGTTTAAGTTTGGGGGTATTGGTGTATGTTTCAGTGTTGCTTTAAAATTCAAATTTTGAGCATGTTTTGTGTATTTGAGGGATATTTCTATACTTGGTCCATTTCTAGCTATGATTTTGATCTTTTGAGGACTATATTGCTTAAAATTTAAAAATTGCTTGACTTGAGAGTCCAATACTCCTTGTATGCCTTTTGAATGCCATTTAGGAGTAAATTTTTCAAAAAAAAAAAAAAAAAAAATTAATATCATGCTTGCACTTGTGGTCCACATAATCCTGATTTTGTGATTATTTTGAGATTCATTCTAGGATTCTACACTAGCACCAGCGCACGCTAGCATTCAATTGTGGGGTACATGCTTTGTTGATTATTGAATTAGTTATATCCCAATTGGGCTAGTAGTGCATTAAAAGCTTTCATTCTTGATAAAGGTGGATAACAACCCATTTTCATTGAGTAGCCGGGATTCTTGCCTCATTAAGCAGTGAACTTTTCGCGCCGAAAGGTGGAGGGCCCAAACTCTAGGTTAATAATTGAAAAAAAAAAAAAAAAAAAAAGAAGTTGCAAAAAGCAATAAAAGTGAGGACTTCTCCCAAAAGGTGAGAAGTAGGAAATGATTAGATGGTTGTTGTCTTGATTTGTAGCCTAGTTGATTTGAGTTTGTAAGTCCGTAGGGGTGTCTTAACACCTAATGCCCTAAAGCCATCTGGTTTGGGAGTCATTGACCTAAAGCTCGCTACATGAATCTTCTAGAAAGCTTAAGAGATCAACAAATTGCACAATATTTCCATCTTTGATCCTCAATAAAAAAAATAAAAAATAAAAAAAGAGTGAAAAGAATAAACGCACCTAGAACAATAAAGCTTTAATAAAAGGTCCACTCTCTTATCTTGATGATCGGTACTAGATTTGTGTGCTAGTTTGAGGGTAAGGATGTGATTACTTCTCTAGTTGGCTAAGATAGCAACACACTTGATGCCGAACCTCTCACATGGATTCTAGACTTGTTTCGATTTTCATAATCATTTTCTTGATATGTAGAGGACTATACTTGCTTGTTTGATATTGAAATTTTGGGAGATTGCTTAGAAACGGTTGAAAAATTGCATACTTGAGGTAGTTTTCTCTCAATGCTTGTTGGCAATATTGGTGCCTCCTTTGAAAGAATGAGCTTAATGTTTGTGGGTACCATTTCTGGAAACCCTCACGAGACTTTACTCGTCCACTAGGGGTAACCTAGGGGTTTAAAAGGCTTGTTGCATATGCTAAATGCAATCGTGTTCCCTACAAAAATGGTGTTATCATTTTACTTGCTTTCCAGTTTATACTTGTATAGTTGTTTATTTCATTCCTTTACTTATTAGTTCATTGCTAGGGACTAGCAATATTTAAGTTTGGGGGTGTGATTAGCACTGAAAAGTGCGCATTTAAACCCGTTAAGCTTAAGCATTCTAGTACCTTTATCTATCTTACTTTGCCGTTTTAGACTTATTACGTGCTATTTATATTTTCAGGCACTAATCCCAAAATTGAGCTAACTCAGCCAAATAAGAGCTTAATTGAAGCAATCCTGAGATAAATCAAAGGAGGGAGCAAAGTGGAGAAAGAAAGGAGCAAAAAAGGAATCAAAGTTATGCAGCTAAAAAGTTCGATCGATCCAACTTAGAGTTCGATCAATCGAACATCTATGATCGATCACAGTACTTCTCGATAGATCCAACCTTGGCCTTTGCTGAAATTCCAAGTTCGATCGATCGAACATCACCTTCGATCGATCGAACCCTATTTTGTCCTATTCAAATGACTGATCTTATCCACAGCTGTACGCCTACCAACCACTTTTGTCCTTTTCCCCATAAATATCTTCGAAATATCTCAGCCTTGTCCTTATCCGAAGGAGTCAGACCACTTCGATCGATCCAAGATGCAGTTCGATCGATCAAACCAATTTTTGATCGATCCAAGTTAAGGTTCGATCGATCAAACTTCCTCCAGCGAGAAAAAGTTTAAGTTCAGCTCATTTATTCCATCCTTCATCCAATGATTGGGATATATGCCTTGCATGACCACAGCTCATCATGGGGTGTATTTGACCTACCTATATAAGGAATATGATACACTTTTTGAGGGAGTCTCTTGTCACACATTGAAAATCATCTTGGAGGCTATTCTTGGAGAGGAAGAAGGGAGGAAGCTAGAGCAACCTTTGGAGGAGACCTTCATCATCAAGGAGCAGATTTTCACCATGGATTTAGCCCTTGAAGGTTAGAGCTTTATCATCATGAGTGGCTAGACATCCTCTTGGGGCTAGAGTTAGCCCCAAACATGCTTTCTTTACCTAATCTTGTGTAATTTTGAGGGATTTGTGTTGTAATGCATATTTTGACTCTTGAACTTATAAAGATCTTGATTATTCATTGAGTTCTATGGATTAATGCTTTTAATTGATCATTTTCTCTATCTATATGTCTATGTATGCTAGAGTAGATGCTCCCCTCTAGATTTAATGTTATTGATGCATGTCTATGTGTATTAATGCCTTTAATCTTGAGATTGTCAAAATATGAAGTTCTTAATGTAATGCTCTTGTTATGTCTCTAGATGGTTCATACTTATTCCTTGATGGATTGTGCTTCTCTTTTAAGTAGTGTAGTGTTAGTTGGGGAAACAATTCATGCTTGTTCTTTGATGTTCCATGCTTTTGAATGCAAGAAGCATATGCTCTAATATTGTGGTATAATGGAATTTTGAGCTTAATGAAGGATTAATGACTAGTTATGATATGTTGTATCTTTCATATGTGTTTAGACAATTTATTCCTCTCCCAATAGATATTTTGTACCTCTCACATGATGTTTAGATAATGCATGTTTAACTAAGTCATCCTTATGGATTGCTTGGACTATGAGCTTAATGAAAGGTTCAATGACTTGAATTGTTATTTTGTTATCTTCACATGATGTTTAGACAATATATTCCTCTACCAATAGATATATTGTGGCCTCACACATGTTGATTGAGACAATTTGCACTTGTTGAGTCACCCTTACCAATTGAATGTCTTTTACACACACAACATTGTTGCAACACATTCATTTCCCTTATTAGTCACTTGATTATGGTTTGGAATAGTATTGTTTGGTGGTGATCTCTACACACCAAGACCTTTCCTTCTTACTTACTCTTTATCTTATTGCATTGCTTTATTATAGTTTAGCTCATTTAGTATAATCAACTAATCAATCAACAATTGTGTGATCATTCGACCTACTAACCCTAATTATCATAGTTTCACAATTCGATACACCATCTAATCCCTTGGGACGATCCCTACTCCCCCTATCTATATTTTATATAGAGAAAGGTAGTAGTGGCTTTCTATAAATGTAAAACTTGGCCACCTCCTAAATTCACAACTCTTCAAGCTTTGTTGGTTGTGGCGACTCCATCAAGGAAGCCAACAACAGAAATCTAAAAGTATGAAATCAACTAAATATAGCAATTTAGTATGAATGTACTTAACAACATCAAAATCGCCAATAGCCAAAACCACAAGTCAACAAGATAAACATGATTGTCAACTTGGAATTAAATGCGAAAACAAATGGTGGAAGACTTGGATATCACGCTCAGAATTTTGCCGAGACCTCAATGGTTATTCCGAGCACTAACCCGCAGGGAAGACCACCCTAAGTGCGCACTATCTCAATGACTTAGAGGACTCACGTCCCCGTACTAGAGTCAAACCCTAGCCATCTCAACTCAATAATGTTCCAAGATTCCAAAATAAGCCAAATAAGTTCATAACTTATACATATTACTACTACATAGTAACAAGTTAGCAATATAACTCTCAATTGTGCATAATAAGCATTTCATATCCATAATGCTACGAAATCATAATCCAACAATATATTCATATTAGAAACATACTCTCATGAATATAAATTTAACAACAATGCCCTTTAATACATATAACACAATCAAGTGAATACTTCACAAGCCTAAATCCATGATCTTAAAATAGAAGCACCTTTTAAAACATAACTAAATCCATGGATAAACAAGATAGAATCTAATTACATCAAAATAATTAAACTCTCTAGATTTCAAACCATTTCCAATTGGCCCATGCTAATAGACATATCATGGTCATTACATATATTCACACAAAAGCTTAATTAGGCCCATGAAATCACAAAAAAATAGATTTTAATTAATTCTCTTAATTAAAGCATCTAGATTTTTAAACTCAACCAAATGCTCTCAAATTAAAGTATGTTAACAAACATGCCAAAACTTAATTTAGAAGCATAATACAACTCAATTTCATGTAAGGTACAGCTATGAACTTTAATTTTTCACAAAAGATGAATATTAATTAAAAAGAACAATTCTTATTTTATTAATCCAAATTTAATATATGTTAACCAACATATTAAAACAAGATTTTCTACCATGCCATAATTCAAATCAAAGTTATATATCATCATAAATTTTAAATCTTATACAAGAATTAAAAATTACTAACTTTTTAGATTTGATACAAGGCACATATATAAGTTGTATAATCATGCTAAACACTCAATACAACACACACAAAAGCCTAAAACATTCCCTACCTCCATTTGAGATGAAATCTCAAATCCCCACCAAAATAAGTCGGCTCCGAATCCGATGAAACTCCTAGGTTTTGTAAGGGACAACACCACGAACATGAATCCCAAGGAAGCCCCATCAAAAACACAACTTGACTTCAAACCCGAACTCAAGAAATGGCCAAAACAAGATTCCAATCGGTTAGAATCGAAGGCCTCGCCGAGGGGAACAATAAACATAAAGGCATCACCACTTTTTAATGAAGGGAGGAAGCTCAAAAGAAGAGAGAGAAGATGGCAGCCATGGCTGCCATGAGATTCGGCCAAGAGAGGGGAAAGAGAGAGTGAAATCTGATTTTTCACTTGAAGACCCCCTATTTATAGAAAAACTCAAAAAGTGCCCCAAACAGGACCCGCCGGGTCCGAGAAAGTGAAATTTGAGCAGACGCACTCAAACAGAAAAACTCCGTGAACAAAAAAGATTCCAAATGAGAAAATATGAACAACGGAAGAAACGGTGTCGAAAACCACGTCTTGAGCAGAGAGTTATTCCCAAAACAAGTTTGGCGCAAACCGGGGCCAAAAACCCTGAAACTGGAAAACATCGTCCAGAAAGAAATTCTAAGAGTCCACGACTCAACGAAATGTGAAAATGAATCCTATACGAGGATCCAGGCTCAAAACAAGGCATTGAGCAATAACTTTTATTAATTGCACAATGGCCCCTCCAAAAAGTGAAAACTACGAAACTGCCCCAGAATGAAAATATCTTCCAAAAGATATTTTCTTAGATACCCCTGAAATAAAATATCTTTAAAAGATATTTATGAAAAATACCCTAAGAAAAGAAAAAGTTCCCAAAGAACTTTGCATCCATGCCCCTATGGACACCGGGAGCAACCAGAGTACTTTCTCACGAAAGTAAAGATACGTATCTCATGGAAACCACTCCGAACCAACCCCGAACACAAGAAGTGTGGTTACGCAAACAGAGTGACAAATGAGGAAAAGACGGAATAGGGAAAAAGACAAAAAGTGAATAGTGTCGAAAAACGAAAAATGTGGGAATGACTTGGCCCTCAAAGGAAGTTGTCAATCCATAAAAAAGAGTCTCAGAAAACACTCCAGAGCACTCGATATGACACTAATCAACAAGAAACCAAACTCAGAAGGGAAAAGACACGGAAAAAATTTATCCGAAAAATCCTAGTCATTACAGTTATACTTGTTGTATTTGACTGATTGATGTATTGCTGGGACATTATGATGTGAAAACAGGTTTGAATGAGCTTATTGTGCAAGTAAGGAACTTTTTTGACATGTTTGTGGGTACCATCATTGAAGCCCTCATGAGACTACAACTCGTCCACTAAGGGTAACCTAGGGGTTTAAAGGCTTGTTACATAGGCTAAATACAATCGTGATTCCCATGAAGGTGGCTTTTTAGTTCTGTATTGCTAAGGAACTAGTAATATATAAGTTTGGGGGTGGGATAAGCACTGAATATTGCATATTCGGGCCCCTAAATATACGTATGTTAGGACTTAAAGTGATACTACTATCCATTGTTAAACTGATTTATGTTTGTTTCGTGTTTGTAAGTACTTTCCCAATAAAATAGTTAAAACTGGGACTTTAAGATGAAAAGATTGATATCGAAGTTTACAGAGTCATTGCCGATCATCTGAAGCAAGCCTGGAGTTAAAATGGTGAATTTTGGAGAAGTTCAAGTGCCACAGCTGGAGCCTAAGTCCATTGGCTCGAGCAAAATAGCAAGAAGCAAGAAATTCCACTAAGGCAGAATAACTTGAGCTGAGATCCTAAGGCTCGAGTCGAACCTCAAGGTGCTCGAGCCTTTTCCAAAAAGCTCGAGCAAGAAGTGCGTCGGAATATGAAAAGTTGCTTCAAAAAATCCATGTTACCAGGGCCTCGAGCCAAGACTCAAGGGCTCGAGCACCATTCCAAAAAGCTCGACCTTTGCCAAAAAGTTCGAGCCAGAGAACTAAGGCTCGAGCACCATAAAGGAGGGATCGAGCACTGTTAAAGAAGAAATCCAAAAATATTCTAAGTGTTGATGAAAAAGACGTTTCGGAAAAGATTTGAAGAAATTTGGCTAAGTATAAAAGTTAGGGCTCGAGCACCCTTCTAAATAGCTCGAGCCATTGCACAAATAGCTCGAACCGAGGTTCTAGGCTCGAGCCATTGATGATAAGTCAGAACTTTAAGTTGTGGAATTTGTTTTAATTATGTCCTATTTCATCCTAGACGGGCCCAAATCACCTCAGAAGGCTTAAAAGCCCATCCACACCTTATTAGAAATTAATTCTTCTATAAAATGAGGCACAAGGCTGATAAGCGCCGAATATTGTATATTCAAGCGCCCTAAATTGCATTAGTTAAGTTCTTTATTTGTGTATTTTATATAGATTATCTCCAATTGTATGTTTTTGCACATTTTCAGGTTAAATTGCAAAAAGGAAGCAAAAATGATGCTTTGTGGAGTTTTGAACATAGGAAGGTGCAATGCTGAATTCTGGTAGCAGTGAAATCCGGATTTGCTCACCATTTTTGACCTACCAAACTCGAGAACTGGACTTCCATCATAACATTAAAGATTTAGAGCTCTGAATCAGCTTTCCAAATCTTCAAGCGGTTCATCATTCAGAGTTCGGAGCAGAGAGTTATGATCTTCTTATTAGAGGTGCTCAGAACTGCCTGGCAGCAATGAAAGTCTGCCTTGTTCTTCAATTTCGACCAACCAAACCTGAGAATTGGATCTCCACCAAAACATAAAGTTTTTAGAGCTCGGAATTAGCTTTCCAAATCTTCAAACATTTTGTCATTCGGAGTTCGGAGCACAAAGTTATGGCCGTTTTACCAAAGTAGGTCCGGGCAGAGCAAACCAAGCATAGGGCATTCTGCCCAATTTTTGAGTGCTTGAGGCCCTATTTCGAGCACTCGAAATTAGGGCAGAATTCTACACGACTCAGCCCACTTGTGCTCAGATTTTAGCCCTTTTGGATTGCCTCCTTTATGAAGTGGTTGGAGATGTTGGTTGGTAGCTTTTGGGGTGGATAAGTGATCTAGATAAGGGAAGCAAAGCCACTCATTATCTATTAATCTTCAATTCTTACAAGATTAGAGGAGAGAGAAGAGAGCAAGGAAGAGAGTGTTCTTGAGTGCTACAGTAGAGCTCGAAAATGATGTTGTATTCTTCTTCTTCTTTTTCCATTTTTGTATCAATGGAGAGCTAAATGAAGCCTCCTCTTTTGATCATGTTCTAGATTAGGCTATACTTTTGGGGACTATAATGTATAATGTATGGTAGTTTCATAGTCTAAGAGCATATTCCTTCTTGTAATGAATTTTAATGTGTAAATGGTTGATGTAAGTTCATTGTCATATCTTTGATGATTCTTGGATCAATCTTATTGCTTTTATTTTCATAGTGACAATGAAAATATAGACTATGAATGTTTTTCAAGGCATGTTGATTTTGAAACTTGATATTCCATTGCTTAGGTACCTCCTTTGATGGTTTATACTTGATTCCTACCTTCATGTGCTTCACCATTTGATTGAAAGCTTGATGGTCTTTTGCTTGAGATAGTGTATTTGATTCTACACCCTAGTTTAAGTAGTTCAACTATGGTAGCTTTTGATGGATCATTCTTGTTTTGATTAAGTGAACTTCTTGATGATTATTAAGCAACGGAGTTGCTTCATATTTCTTGACCATTGCATATATGCTATTTATCCCCAAATTTAGACGTAATCTAGCATGTACTTAGGGTGCAGTGTGGATTCATCTTCCTAGTCTTTTCTACTTATATCTCACTTCTTCAATTTCATTGCAATCTATTGTTTTATGCATTTTAATTTCTTAGTTTAGTGACAAACACACAAACCCTTTATAAACCCCTCATCACTCTAAAATGACTTTAAATACTTAGGTTGCCTTAAGACTAGCGCAGTCCCACTGGTTCGACTTACCCGTCCAATAGCCCTATTTTACAATGATTCGTGCTATTGCGAAGAGGGTTGATTTATAATTGTTTTCGACCGTCGATCAATTTTTGGCGCCGTTGCCGGGGACTTGCATACGGTTTAGCGACCAAGGTTCTAGGGTTAATTTTAGTTTGATTGTTAATATTGTGTCTTGTGAATATTCCTTGTGTGTTTTGATCATCTTCGTGTTGTAAGATTCTAGGGACTCGAAGCTCGCCGTGGGATTGCTAGCAAATTGTAAGTCTAGAGGACCCCAGGTAAGTCTCTTAACTTCTAGTTTCGCATTGTGAATATTGTGTATGTGTTTAATTTAGTTGTGAAGCCCTTGTCGAGGCTCTTATCTTGTTTATATTTCGTGTTCAAGCATCGGTCCTTGTCGTGGCCATTTACATTTTTGTCTTGATAATTGAGGAGAAAGGGATCATTGCATATGGATGTTTTGGTGAAGGGTTGTTGTGTAGTTTAATTGTGTTGTATATATTTTGTGTGAATTCACCTTAATGTATCTAATCAAGTGGCTGAATTAGTCCTTAATGGGGAGTAATTTTCCTTCAACTCAATTTTACACACCACATGAGTTTTGTGCCTTTTGCTTTAGTCATACACATCGTACAAGAGAATGTCTTCCAACGAGACAATTCTCGGACTTTTATCTAGAGCAACCAAATGAGAATTTCTCTGAACCGGGTAGTGATCCATACTTCAATGGTTATGACTCGGGTAGGGGAGATCACCAAAATTTCTTGTGGCATGAAATGGAAAATTCAGCCCCACAATCTCATGGGCAACATTTTCAAGCCAATTTTCAACCCAATGATCATTATTTCCAGCCCTCTTCTCCTTTTCCACCGTCTCCATTAGATGAGTTAATTCTTGCTAACAAATAAATGATGGAGTCTATGCACACGCAAATGATGGACTCCAACAATCAACTATTGGCTTCCCTTGCTAGCATGCAATCCATAGTAGAGTCTATCAATCAAGTGGTACCATATCACCAGTCCCAAGTTAGTGCAATGATAGATGACCAAATATCTCAAATTCAACAGAGGATTAATGCTAAAAATCATGAAGAGGAGGAAACATTTTCATTTGAATTTATGGCCAACCCAAAAGAAAATTCTATGAATGATGAGATTACTCCTAGCAACTTTCATCATGAGAATAATCAAGTGGTTATTACATGTGAAAATGATGAAATGGTGGTTGAAGATCAAATTGTTGCCCCACATCAAAATGAAGCAATTGTGGCTCAAAATGGGAAAAATAATGATGTAAAGATTGTCTACCCTACTCCAAAACAGCCCCTACATAATCCTTTGCTTGATGCACCTCCTTTAATGGAGGATCCTCTAAAAGCTTGCTTAGCTCATTTCAATTATGAGGATTTTGATGTTGACAATTCTATTTTGGAGGTAAATTCTTTGTTTGATATTCCTCCACCTATTCTCTCTCTTCCTTGGGCAACATCAAATGTATCCCTCTCTTGGGAGCTTGCACTTCTTCTCATTCCTTCTCCTGAGTTATCTCAAGCTATTGAGCCCAAACCGCCGGATAAGTGTGAGGAGGATGTTGAAAGTCTGAAGGATAACTTGTTGAGCATTCCCGTACTCAATATGACCCTTCATAAGTCGTTGCTTGGTGCACCTTCACCTAATCCATCTTCCCATAATCCAAATAAGCCCCATAATCCAAAGTTCTTCATTGAGGATGAAGAATGGGTTGAGGTCTTTTTGCTACCTCTTTTCCACTTTTGTCTTCAAGCTCTTCCTCCTTTGCTTTTGAAAGAATTATCCTATTTGGGGAAACTTGAATCTCTTGAGAGACATGGTATAGGGTAAGGAGGACTAACATGATCTCTGTGTGTCTAGCTATCGAGATTTTTGAGGATTAGTACCTGCTCTAACTTCGTCTAGCTATCGACATTAAATTTAGCAAAGCAAGGGAATAAATTCTTTCGATGTTCCAAGCTTCTCTACCTTCTTAAATTGCTCGTGCCTTGAAATTTTCTGGGAAATGGTTTCGATAAGCCAAAAATTTGATTTTTCTAAAATGGTCTTCAGTTGTGTTTCGCAATTTTAGACTGGCCTCTTAGACCTTCTCAGCTCTAATTTTCATTCCCGGAAATTTCCATCGCTTTCGAGCAATTTCATAGGATCTTTGGCATGCAACTCATGTGCAATCTATCATTTTTAATGCATTGTTGAAATGTTCTTAATCTCATCCATGCATTGAAGGGATGTTCCAAAGCTTAAAAATTTTCTCAAAATCATCCATGCATTGTGTGAGGTTGCAAAAGTTAGGAAATCTTCTTGAAATCATCCATGCACTCATTGAAGGAAAAAAAAAAAAAAAAAAAAAAAAAAAAAAAAAAATTGCACAGTTTGAAAAATTTTCCCTCCTTGCATTAGAATGGATTGAAGTTCAAAAGTTTAAAAATTGTCCATGCATTAGAAAGAAGTTGAAAAGTTTTCAAAATTTTCCATCCATGCGTTACATTGGAATGAATTTGCAAAGTGTTAAAATTTTTTCTGAAATTTAATTCATGCATTATGTGATGTTGCAAAGGTTTAAAAATTTTTCCTACATTCATCCATGCATTGGAAATGTGTTGCATTTTGAAAATTTTGCCAATTTGATTCATGCATTAGCAAGATGTTGCAAAGTTTGACACGTTTGTTTCAGCAATTGCATCCATTCAAAATGCTCACTGGGCCAAGATTCTAGTGCTCGAATGATCTAACCAAAATTCCATGAGCTACTGCCCATTTTGGAGCACCCTAAATTCCATTTGGATTGCTCCAAATGTCTTCACCATCAATCCTAAGCGCACTGCCCATTTTTGGAGCACTCTAGCTTCCATTTGGATTGCTCCAAATTACCACACCAACTTGCCGAAGTCACTGCCTTCATTTCGAGCAATCTAGCTTCCATTTTAGAGTGCTCCAATTGTGAATCAATCTTGCATGCACCACTATCCAATTTTAGAGCACTCTAAATTCCTTTTGGATTGCTCCAAATTTTCAGCCCAACTTCTACAGCTACTGCCTCAGAATCGAGCACTCGAAGGCCAAGCTTCAAGTGCTCGAAGCTTCACCAATTCCATAGCATGCCTCTGCCAAAATCTCGAGCACCCCAAGCTCTTATTTGGAGTGCTCGAGCTTGCTCACCCAAGCAACCCACCTTCCTTTTCTCTCCTCTTAACCCCGACACATCCTTCTCCAACACAACCACCCAACCTTCTAACACCAACCTACACAACCCCTCTCGGCAAACCCACTTCCCTCTCATGCATGAACCAACCAAACCACCCCTCACCTGAACTACCACCTCACAAACAATGCTCGAACTCAACCAGCCACCACCCTCTCACCCTCGGCCCCCAACTCTCTCCAACTAATGCTCACCACAACCCAAACCATCAACCTCCTCTCGGCATCTCTGCAGACAACCCCACCAACCTTCCTCTCTCTCTCGGCATCTTCTCTCTCCAGCCTCCATAACCACCACCTTCACCACCCATGAACCATACCAACCTACTGCACCAACCCAACCCATACCAAACAAACAAACCATACCTCACAACCATCTCTCTCTCAAAAACTAACCAACCTTCCTCAACTTGCATGCACCTCACAACCAACATACAACACCACCCACCCTCTCATCGACCCACATCTCTCTCAAACCAACAAGCTCTCGGCATTCATCTTCCACCACCATTAACCCTCACACCATGCAACCAATTTCCTCTCTCTACCCAAACCTACAACCATCCAACCTCACCACTCCAACTTCCTATCTCGGCTTCCTTCCACCTCCAAACCAACCTCATTTTAAACCCACCTCAACTCCTCAAGAACAACCATCTCGGCAACCCCTCTCCATGCAAACCAACCCACCCCATGCATTCATAAACCCACCTGCTCGAGCTTGCTCAACCCTCACCCAAGCAAACCTCACACCCTCCTTCACCAACACCAAACCCATTTCGGCAACACCCAGCCGCCACCTTCTTCCTTGCTCGAACCCAACACACCTTCCTCACCATTCATCCCGAGCCCTCGAAGCCCTTATCCCTCTCTCACCCTCAACTCTCTGCCTCGCTTTCGAGCACTTGAAGACTAGTTTCGAGTGCTTGAACCAACGCCAATGCCCCCACTTCGACTGCTCTAGCCTACCTAACTTACCTTCTCTCCACCTCTCCTCCATGCAAGCTCACACCATTACCTCAACCCCACCCTCTCGGCCATCCACCACCATGCATGAGCATCATGCCACCACCACACCACTCAACCCCTCGGCATCTCTCTCCACACATTAACCAACCAACACCATTCCCTCAACCCCCATTTCCTGCAACCTACCCAAACCATCCCTCTCAAACCAACCAACCTCACCCCTTACTCCTCTCGGTAGCCATCAACTTCTCCTCCATGCAACCAATCCAAACTCACCCTCCCTCCAACCATGCATGCATGCCAAAAAAAAAAAAATTTGTTGTATAGATTTTTGTCTTTCTTTAACATTCCTATTGTATTCTTATTTATGTTTTGATTTTTCTTATGAGACCTATGCTTTCACTTGTGTACAGTAGTTGTGTTTCAATAGGTTCTCCTATCCAAGTTTGGGGGACGCAGTTGCACACTCACATAGCTGAACATCTTCGCCTTCGTCACTCCACTTGGTATTATTGTTCTTTAACCCTCTCTGTTCTTATTTTCATTTACTTGTCTTCTCACATTGAGGACAATGTGACATTCAAGTTTGGGGGTGCATTTATGCGTTTTTGGTTTTATAATTTTTGCTAAGCAATGATAGTATAACTTGACACTTGTCGGAGACGAAGCATATGTTTAATACCTCGTGTATAGAAGCAATTGACATTTTTGAAAATAAAAAAAAAAAAAATTTGAGTTGAAATGATCATATGGATTCAAATTAGTCTGTATAAATGTCTCAATTAAATTCTTGCTGGATTTGACACTCTTTTAAGCTTCACAATGCACAGATGCACATTGGAAACTTAACTGTGAGGCATGCAACTTGATTGACCTTGACCTTGGCCAAGTTAATCTGATTTGATGAACCTGATAGATGGAACCTTTGGCATGTATTTTGAAAAAAAAAAAAAAAAACAAAATAATGACCGGTTGACGTTCGTAGCCTTTCCAACTTGAGTTATTAAGCCCTTTGGAGTGTCTGTACACTTAGCACCCTAAAGCCATCTGGTTTGGGAGTTGTTGGCCTAACGCTCGCTACAAGGATTGGTTAGAAAGCTTAAAGGACTTAAACATTGCACGGTCATTCAAAAAAAAATTTGTAATAAACATGGTTTGTTGGAGTTCGTAACCTTTCCAACTTGAGCTATTAAGCCCTTTGGAGTGTCTCTACACTTAACACCCTAAAGCCATCTGGTTTGGGAGTTATTGGCCTAACGCTTGCTACATAGGTTGGTTAGAAAGCTTAAGGGACTTCAGCATTGCACAACCATCTTATGTTTCACTTCTGAGTTACAATAAATTGTCAACAAGCAACAAAAGTTGTCTTGTAAATAAAATCATGCCTTAGGGATCTCATTTAAAGGGGAATTCAATGATTTGAAAACTTGTGCTTTGGAATTGGAAAAGAAAGTAAAAGCCGCATGTTGAGAATCCAATCCACTTTCACTGAAGTTAGAGTTGATTTCCATTTAAGAGATGACAATTGAGTTATTTATATGGACTATGATGTTGATGCATGCATGTTGAAATGTGTTTAGTATCAATGCTTCATATATGCAAGGTAGTCTTCCCAATGACCCCATCTCCAGCTCTTTTTCTGTTTCAAGTTATTTTTGAGCTATGTATATATCTCATTTTACCATGGATGATATTTTGTAGTAGCATACCCATGGTTGTCTTTTCATTAAGTTTTTCATTGTAGTTTTGCTAAGGGACTAGCAAAATATAAGTTTGGGGGTGTGATAAGCACCGAATATTGTATATTCAAGCGCCCTAAATTGTATTAGTTAAGTTCTTTATTTGTGTATTTTATATAGATTATCTCCAATTGTATGTTTTTGCACATTTTCAGGTTAAATTGCAAAAAGGAAGCAAAAATGATGCTTTGTGGAGTTTTGAACATAGGAAGGTGCAATGCTGAATTCTGGCAGCAGTGAAATCCGGATTTGCTCACCATTTTTAACCTACCAAACTCGAGAACTGGACTTCCATCATAACATGAAAGATTTAGAGCTCTGAATCAGATTTCCAAATCATCAAGTGGTTCATCATTCTGAGTTTGGAGCAGAGAGTTATGATCTTCTTATTAGAGGTGCTCAGAACTGCCTGAGAATTGGATCTCCACCAAAACATAAAGTTTTTAGAGATATGAATTAGCTTTCTAAATCTTCAAACGGTTTGTCATTCGGAGTTTGGAGCACAAAGTTATGGCCATTTTACCAAAGTAGGTTTGGGCGGAGCAAACCAAGCATAGGGCATTCTGCCCAATTTTTGAGTGCTCGAGGCCCTATTTTAGCCCTTTTGGATTGCCTCCTTTATGAAGTGGTTGGAAATGTTGGTTGGTAGCTTTTGGGGTGGATAAGTGATCTAGATAAGGGAAGCAAAGCCACTCATTATCTATTAAGCTTCATTTTGAGAAGAAGGGGAGGAGGATAGAGCAAAGGAAGGAGAGTTCTTGGAGCAAGAAAGGGGAGCTCGAAAATGGAAGGAGGATCCATGGTTCTTCTTCATTCTAAGGCTCCCATGTGTAACTAACTCCTCCTCTAGGGAGGTAATGGAACCCCTCATTGTAAGCATGCTTTACTTTTGATTCTAGTTTGGGAAAAATAATGTATTTTTGTGGTGATTCCATAATCTAGAACTCTTACTTGATGTAATGAATTGATTTTGATTTAATGATCATGTTGAACCTACTTTCTTGTCTTAGAATGTATGTTTTCATGGTTGAATGGTTTACATTTTCATGGTGACAATGAAGATGAGATTTTTGGAATGGTTTTAATGGCATGCTGTTGAGAAATTTGATAGGCCATAGCTTAGGTTCTTCCTTTGATGGCTTATTCTTAATTCTTAGCTTCATGTGCTCTTATCATGTGATTGATGGTTTGACAATTTCTAGCTTAGTGAACATGTCTTAAATTACACTTTAGTTTAGGTAATTGAGCATGTAAAATCTTTGATAAATTGTTCTTGCCTATTGATTCCATGAATCCTTTGAAGGTAATGTAGTAACCATGAGTAACTACTTATCATAGCCACATATTTATGTTGTTTTTCCCCGAATGAATCATATTCTAGCATGTTTATATTGTAGGTGGTGAAGTTACTTCCCTAGTCTCTTTTACCGACATTTTATCTCTTTTAAATTCTTGTAAGTTCTATTTTATGCATCTTAATTTCATAGCTTTAGTGACAAACCAAGCAAACACCCTATTCCCCCTTATCATTCTAAAACGATTCTAGACGCTTAGGTTGCCTTAAACTAGCGCAGTCCCAGTGGTTCGACTTACCCGACCAATAGCCCTATTTTACAATGATTCGTGCTATTGCGAAGGTTGATGTTTAATTGACCAACCGATCAAAGGCCATAGAAAACCTCTCTCTTGTTTTTAGTTCAATTTTTATCTCAGTTTTCTATTTAGATCTAGTGGTGGCTTTTAGGGCTTCTGTAGTTAGAAAAAGTGAAGATCCAAAAAAGAGAAGTGCAGTCCATAATGATAAAGACCACAACAACACTTATAATATCTTGCGTTGTTATGAGTAGCTAATTCCTCCCTTAGGGCATTGATGTAACCTGATCTGAGTATTATGGTTTGATTGTTCTAACTTTGGGAATTTAATAATTTACATAGTTTGATTGCATGATTATGAGCAATTGAGTAATATCAATTGGTGTTTTATGAAATAATAATTTTTAAATAATTAATACCTTGTCTTAGATTTAATTGTTCTTTAATTATTCTCAACCTATTCTTAATGAACGAGATTGTGGCATAAGGGCTTCTCGACATTAAGAATAAAAATCATGCAATGGTGTTCCAACATTTTTTATAAATAAATATTTTTATAAGCTATGCTTAGGAAAGACAAATTATAGTGCAAAATTAGTTAG
This sequence comes from Cornus florida, assembly GCF_030987335.1. NCBI lineage: Eukaryota > Viridiplantae > Streptophyta > Magnoliopsida > Cornales > Cornaceae > Cornus > Cornus florida. The sequence continues at coordinate 52,091,510 of NW_026775572.1, forward strand.
AAGTAGGTAGGTGGATAGTTCGTGCTAACCGAATATAGGTTATAGTTAGTTGAAATTCATGAAAGATCTTTCTTTAAAACTGAATTAAATGAATGTTATTAAGTTTAATTCATATGATGCATAAATTGTTGAAATCCCAAAGTTAAACGGTTGACCATAATACAAAGTTCATGGTGAAGTCAATCACTAAGTTTCTCTCTCTGATCTCTTTACTTTAATTTAGTTTTATTTTATTTTATATTCTTGACAAACAACCAATCAAACAATCTATTTGCTTTGAATCAAAATCGGATTAATTTGACATTATAGTAAACACTCATCTCTCTATGGGATCGACATCTTTAATACTGCTCTATTCTACGAAGTTTCGTGCTATTATGAGTGATATTAAACTGACACATTAGTATGCAAGCTAAATAAGGCAATATATGGGTTGAAACAATCACCAAGAGCATGGTTTGGTAAGTTGAGCTACTCAATGAAGGAGAATGGTTGATCGGTTGTCAATTATACATCAACCTCTGCAATAGCACAAATCATTGTAAAATAGGGCTATTGGTCGGGTAAGTCGAACCACTGGGACTGTTAGTTTATGGCAACTTAGGTGTCTAGAGTCATTTTTAGAATGATAAAGGGGGTTATAGAGGATTTGTTGGATTGTCACTAAGATTATGAATTGAAAAGTGCATAAAACATTAATGCTAAGAAGTAAAGAGGCAAAGATAATTAAAAGGGGACTAGGGAAATGAATCCACTACCCATCAATAAGCATGCTAGGACATGATTTACTTAGGGAAATATATATATATAACCATGGAATGCAACAACATAGCATTGAAACATTATCTTCAAGAAATATATGAAAATAAGATACAAGAATGATCTATCAAGGCACTACATGTTTTGGTTACCTAAACTAGGATGCAACCTTAGACATGATCACCAAGCCATAGATCATCAAGCCCTTAATCTCATAATAGGAGCACATGAAATAGAAATCAAGAAGAATCTATGAAAGGAAAGCCCTAAGCAATAGATTATCAAAATTCCTAAATATCATGCCAATAAAAACACTTCCATGAACTCATCTCCATTGTCACTATGAAAATGTAGCAATATAATCATGAGAGAAAAATAATCTAAGACAAGATATTCAACTCAAAATGATCATTTATAGATAATGAGGTTTATTACATCATGTGAAGTGCTCTAATTCATGGAAAAGTTACATATATACATTATACCCCAAATATAAATCAAAACAAAGCAATGCTTACAAAATGGGGCTTCATCACCTCCCTAGATAGGGAGTTAGTTACCCATGAAGACAAAGAATGAAGGAGAAGATGAAGAATCCCTTTCCATTTTCACACCTTAAGCTCAAGAACACCCAAGACCCTCCAAACTCACTCTTTCTCTCTCTAGAACTTAGCCAAATGTGAGATATCCTCCCCAAGAATGAGCTTCCCCTCTTATTATACATCAAAACCTACTCCCCATGCTGAAAATCCCGAGCTCCCCCCTCTGCATGAAGCTAGACCACATAAAAGAAGCATAAGGGGACCAAGATGCTGAAATTCAGGGGCAGTTGAGTTGCCTGCTGCAGGTCGGCGGGCGCCCTCGAGGCGCTGGCGGGCGCCGCGGTGGCTCGCGAAATCAAAGAGGGCACTGGCATGTTTGGCAGGCGCCCGCGATGGTGCGGTGGGCACCCGTGGTGGCCCGCGGGGGCTCAGAAAGGCCCCGCAAAATGGGGTAGAGAGATTAGGGAATTGGCGGGCACCCTCGGTGGCACGGCGGGTGCCCGCGGAGGCTTGACATTCCAGTTTTAAACCAAGGCTTTTCATAAGCCTTTCTGAGCCGGAGCACTGACGCGGCTTCCACTATGCACACTAAGCCACGGACTTCATAAAAACGGTGACTGAAGAGGTTAGGTCCCGAAGATGACTCCCCGACACGGCGCGCGTATTTCAACAGAAAGTTGTTAAAACTACTTCTTTGATCATTCTTGGGAAAAATACCTGAAATCAGAAAGAAATACATAACTGAATTAAAATTGTACATTATCCTCTAATAATGGACTTAACTAATGCAAGAAAGGGCGCTTGAATATGTAATATTCGGCGCTTATCACCCCCAAACTTACATTTTGCTAGTCCCTTAGCAAAACAAGATAAAGAGCTTAATGCAAATGATGACCATTGAAATGCTAACACATGCATCAATCATGAAACAAAAATATCGACAAAGCTCAACTATGATTTGGTGCATAGAAAATTTTGAAGCTAGACATTAGGCAAACTAGCTTGCATATATGAAGCCTTAACACAAAATGGCAAAACAAGTTCAACTTAAATGCATTAATCATCAAGGTCTATATAAACACTTCAATTGTCATCTCTTGAATAACATGGACTCTGACTTCAGTGAAAGTGAGCCGGCTTCCTAATATGTGGCTTTTACCCTCTTTTTCCAATCTCAAGAACACATTTTCACATCCTTAAATCTCCTTCTAAATGAGGTCTCCAAGGCATAACCTTATTAGCTGAACAACTTTTGTTGCTTATTGACAAATTTATTGATCAACTCAAAAGATCACCTACTATGGTCGTGTAATGTCGAGAATTCATTAAGCTTTCTAACCAACCCATGTAGCAAGTGTTGGGCCAACAACTCCCAAGCCAGATGGATTTAGGGCGCTAAGTGTAAAGACACTCTTAGGGCTTAATAACTCGAATTGGAAAGGCTACGAATTTTGACGAACCATCTTTATTTATTTTTGAACAACCGTGCAATGTCTAAGTTCTTTAAGCTTTCTAACCAACCCATGTAACAAGTGTTAGGCCAACAACTCCCAAGCCAGATGGCTTTAGGGTGCTAAATATAGAAACATTCCTAAGGCTTAATAACTTGAGTTGGAAAGGCTACGAACTTCGATTGGTCATTAATTGATTTTTTTTTAACTTATGCCAAGGATATCCATTCATTAGGGTCATCAATTCAGATCACTGAGTCCCAATCAGGGTCAATTTGGGTTGTATACCTCACAATTAGGTTTCCGGTGTGCAAATGTGCAATGTGAAGCATAACAGAGTATGAAATCTGATGAAAATTTAATTGAAATTTTTTATACAGACCGATTATGAATCAACATGCTTATTTCAAAAGTTTCTTTATTTTCAAAAATTTTTTTGTCTTGGCTTCTATACACAAAGTATTAAGCACATGCTTCAACCTTCAAAAAGTTCCCTTTAAACAATATGATTTTATTAACTTCCGAGCTTCAAAAATGAGCAAAAAATATCAAAAGAGCAGAAAATATCAAAACTGCAATAACATGCTCATGCACCAAAAATGTAATAGCATGCACATGCACCCCCAAACTTGAATGTCACATTGGCCCCAATGTGAGAAGACAAAGGACAAGTAAAGAGAATGAACAAAGGGGGAAAGGAACAATAGTACCAAGTTGATAGGATTAGAGTGGCGGTGCAAATATAAGCCAGCTCGTAAATTCCCGGAGCATGCCCCCAAACTTGGTTTCAAAAACCTATCAAAAGATATCTATACAAGGCAAGAATCATATGAATCCAAATCTAATGAAAATAATTGCAATTTATTTGACTAAAAACTATAAGCCATGCAAAATAGCAAAAGTGATGCAGTTATAAGTGCCAAAGAAAAACTGAAAAGCAAATGCCAAACGCGGCCCAAAATAAGTCTAAAAAGTACTACTGAAAAGGGAAATAAAAACGAAAAACATGAAATCACTCCACCATTGGAGCAGAGGAGGAAGCACCACGTGGGCCAGGTGCACGGTCAATCAATGACTGGAGCATAGCCTGCAGGATCTCTTGATTCTCCTGAGTCTTCTGGACGGCACCCTCTATAGCATCAAAGCACAAGGAAAAAGCATCAAGATGAACATCGAAGGCGAGATAGTCGGCGTGAGTCATGACATCTGGCGGCGGGACAAAAGGGGTAGCTGGAGAAGCGGGGGCATCAGGAGGAGGAGGAATAGAAGCCACAGGGGGGGTTGGAGAACCCCAATCCAACTCGTCACCAATGTGGGCCTGATGGGATATCTGAAGCTAAGCTGTGCTGGACTTCCAGACCCCAAGGTTGAAGTTCAACACATCTTTCTCTTTCTACTCACCACGGGGAGCTCGGAACCCCATATTTTTAAGCAACCTTGTAATAAGGTATGGAAATGGAAATGCCCAGGTGGTGGTGGTGCGCGACTGAACCAAGATTAATTCATTGTAGATTTTTAGCAATTAGTCCCAGACAAGCTGTGGGATACAAAACCAACACTCCTTTTCAGCATAGTAGAGGGTTTTCAGAAAATCCCCCTTACGCTCGGAATGGCCTGGCACGAGTAGGACGCTCTTGGCCAGGACCGAATCTAGAAACCACAGCCGGCATGGTAAGAAAGATTTATTGGTGCTTGTGGTTCTGTTGCCGGTGAATTGACCATGACAAATTTCTCCCACAATGTCCGCTAAGGTAAGCTGATCAGGACCTTTAACATAAAGGGCGAGGCCTGCCTCATCCACCGGCGAAACCAAGGGGCAATCCGTAGCCATAGCAAGGTCATCGAGGTTGAATTCACAATCATAGCCATCAATGGTGGTTTTGATTTTGTCCGGTTCCTCACATAAGTGGAACATGTTGACATAGAACAGACGGACCACACGCGGGTAGTAAGAATGAGCACGCGGTTTGGAAAGAGAGGCGAGGCTAAGGCCCTCAATTCGCAAACGGACCATGCGGTCTCCAAATTGTTCTCAAAAGTATCTGCAATGTCGAATCGAGCTTCGGTTTTAATTGGCCATTCAGCCCAATTTGGGGTCGGAGGAGCATTAGAAGGGCCCTCAGATGACCGAACACGCTTGGAAATAACCCTAGGAGCCATTGGAATGAAGAAAATTGGTTCGGGAATTTCTACGAACACCTGGCGTGTAGCAGAATTGGGAAAAAAGCAAAAATAAGGTTAGAAATGCAAACACCCCAAAATTTTAACCTGTAATGGACATTCAATCACAACCTAACAATCACCAATCCCTCAGAATAAGAATCCCATCCTCAGTGCAAAAATTTAAAGAAAAAGAAAGGTAGAACCACTTACCCAAAGTGAAGGACTCAATCCCCTCAAGCTTGAATGATGGATGATGAGGATGGAGATTGGAAGATGATGATGGGTGAGATGAATGAATGAGACGATTGGGGAGGTATTGGGAGAGAAAGTGGGATGGTTTGAGGGTTTGAGAGGGATGGGGGCGAGAGTACAGAGGGAGAAGGGTTGAAGGGAGTATAAAAAAGGGAAAAATGGGCTTGAAAGCCCATTTAAAGTCCTAAATGCGAAGGCGGCGAGCACCCACGCAATGGATGGCGGGGGCCCGCGCGTCTTGGCAGGGCCCCGTGGGAGCTGGCTTATTACTGCCTCATTTGGCAGGCGCCCGCGGTGGCGCGGGCGCCCACGGGGCCTCTCTGCAACTGCCTTGTACAGCTTTAAGATGGTCTTGCAAGGCTGGGCCAGGGTCAAAGAATACCGAATTTGAAAATTTAAGTGTCTAAGGACCCTTGACACCTCGTAGAACTTGTGGAATAGGAATTAAAGTGCAATTTCAAAAACGCAAGACTTGAAAGAAGAGGCACTTGGAAGAAGAGGGCTCAGAAAATGGAAGAATTCCTTCCATGAATGCTAAATTTATTGTCGATAGCTAGACGAATAAGGGATTGTATGGTGCACTAATCCTCGTAGATTGGGTCCATCAATAGGACTTTCTCAACTTTTCGAAAAGGGATTATGCCATCGATGTAAGGCTTAAGCTGTTGGCCATTAACCTTAAAGAGAGATCCATTGGTAGGATCTTGGAGTTTAACTGCACCATGAGGAAAAATGGCAGTGATGACATATGGACCATCCCACTATGAACGGAGTTTACTGGGAAAGAGTCTCAATCTAGAATTGAAAAGCCAAACTTTTTGTCCAGGGGCAAAAGACTTTTTGACAATGTGTTTTTCATGAAAAACTTTAGTCTTTGCCTTATAGATTTTGGCACTTTCATATGCATCATTTCGAAGTTCCTCAAGTTCATTGAGTTGCAATTTATGAATAGAGCCGGCTTGTTTGAGATCAAAGTTGAGCCTTTTTATGGCCCAATAAGCACGGTGCTCTAGTTCAATGGGGAGATGACATACCTTGCTAAAGACAAGTTGATATGGCGACATGCTAATGGGTGTCTTATAAGCTGTATAGTAAGCCCAAAGTGCATCGTTTAGTCTTAATGACCAATCTTTGCGGTTCGGTCGAACCATTTTTTCCAAGATGTGCTTAATCTCCTGATTAGGTACTTCCACTTGGCCACTCGTTTGAGGATGGTAAGGTGTGGTAACCTTGTGGAAGACGGAGTACTTGGAGAGGACGGATTTAAGATAACGATTTCGGAAATGAGTTCCACCGTCACTAATGATTGCTCGGGGAGTACCAAAACGACTAAAAATGTTGGACTGAATGAAGTTGATCACTACTTTATGATCACTGGTTTTGGTAGCTTCGGCTTCAACCCACTTGGAAACATAATCCACCGCTACAAGGACGTACTCATAGCCATAAGAGGATGGAAATGGTCCCATAAAGTCGATCCCCCACACATCAAAAATTTCTATGATTAAGATGGGAGTGAGGGGCATCATGTCTCTCCGGGACATGGATCCGAGCTGTTGACATCGCTCACAAGATTTACAGAAATTGTATGTATCCCGAAACAAGGATGGCCAATAAAATCCGCTTTGAAGGACTTTGTCGGCAATCTTTTTGGCACTGAAGTGTCCCCCCCCCCCCCCCCCCCCAAAAGCAAGAGTGTGGCAGAAATTTAAAACACTTGTGGTTTCATTATCGGGATTGCATCTCCGGATGATTTGATCCGGGCAATATTTGAACAACTCCGAATCTTCCCAAAAGAAATGCTTAATTTGGGAGAAGAACCGGTCTTTTTCTTGTTTGGACCAATTGGAGGGAATTTTGCCTATCGCTAGATAGTTGACAATATCCGCATACCAAGGGAGATTGAATGGGAAATCTGAAAAAGTTGCTCATCCGGAAAGGAATCACGGACTGCAGCAAATTCAGAAGATTTTTCAATGAGTAAACGAAAGAGATGGTCCGTGACAACATTGTCGGTCCCTTTTTTGTCCTGGATCTCAATATCGAACTCTTGAAGTAAGAGTATCCATCGAATTAGGTAGGGTTCGGTCTCTTTTTTAGCAAGCAAATGCCAAAGAGCGGCATGATCCGAGAAGACAATAACCTTGGATCTAAGAAGATAGGAACGGAATTTATCCAAGGCATACACCACAGCTAGCAATTCTTTCTCAATGGTGGTGTAATTTAACTGAGCATCGGAGAGAGTCTTGCTAGCATAATAGATGACGTATGGAACTTTTTCCACACGTTGGCCCAAAACCGCACTTAATGCATAATCGGATGCATCACACATGATCTCAAATGGAAGAGGCCAATTAGGCGATTTCATGATTGGGGCGGATGAGAGAAGAGTGCGTAGTTTCACGAAAGCTTCCATACAAGCTTCATTAAAATTAAATGGAATGTCCTTGGTAAGAAGATTACACAAGGGCCGAGAGATTTTGCTAAAATCTTTGATGAAGTGACGATAGAAGCTAGCATGTCCAAGGAAAGAACAGATTTGACGGACCGAATTTGGAGGAGGGAGATTAGAGATTAACTCCACTTTGGCTTTGTCAACCTCAATTCCCCTTTTTGAAGCGACATGTCTTAAAACAATGCCTTCTTGGACCATAAAGTGACTTTTCTCCCAACTTAGAATGAGATTTGTTTCCTTGCACCTTTGAAGTACAAGAGATAGATTTTGGAGACACGAGTCAAAGGAGGATCCAAAGACGGAGAAGTCGTCCATGAATACCTCTAAGAATTTTTCAACCATGTCCGAAAATATGGACATCATGCATCTTTGGAACGTGGCCGGTGCATTGCATAGCCCAAAAGGCATGCGTCTATAAGTAAAGGTTCCAAAGGGGCATGTGAATGTGGTCTTCTCTTGATCTTGCGGATCAATTGCCATTTGGTTATAGCCGGTATAACCATCAAGGAAACAGTAGAAGCTTTGGCCGGCTAACCTCTTTAGGATTTGATCAATGAATGGGAATGGAAAATGATCCTTCCTAGTGGTAGAGTTAAGTTTCCAGTAGTCAGCACACACGCCACTCGGTGGTGGTGCGTTGTGGCACGAGCTCTCCCGCGGAATTTTCAACGATGGTGAGGCCGGATTTCTTAGGAATAACTTAAGTAGGACTCACCCATTTGCTATCGGAGATAGGGTAGATGATTCCTGCATCCAATAGCTTGATCACTTCTTTCATGACCACTTCCTTCATGTTGGGATTCAACCGGCGCTGCACCTCTCTAGAAGGTTTAGCGTCCTCCTCCATATAGATACGATGCATGCAAATAGAAGAGTCGATTCCTTTCAAATTAGCCACTGCCCAGCCAATAGCTTCTTTGTGCTCTTGTAGCACCGCTAAAAGGCTAGTTTCTTGATCCTTTAAAAGGTCAGAAGCAATGATGGCTGGAAGAGTTTGATTTACACTAAGAAATATATACTTATGGTGAGTCGGGAGTGGCTTTAGTTCAAGTTGTGGAGGAGACTCCAAGGAAGGGACCGGAGGAGTAGAAGAAAGTTGAGGAAGCGGTTCTTTTAGAATTTTCCAAGGAGGAGCATCCATGACAGCATTAATGTCAAGCAAGGAATTTACTTTTTGGATTGATTGGTCAATATCAAAGTTTGAGAAGTTGAAATGAGACATGCAAGTTTCCAAAGGATCTTTGCTTAGAATGAAAGGGAGAGATTCTTCGACCACTTTATCTACCACATCGATAAGGAAACAATCATCCTCATCGGAAGGATGTTGAGTTGCATGGAAGATGTGGACTTTGACTTGCATATTTCCAAAGGCAATATCCATCACCCCGGTTTGGCAATTAATTGAAGCGTTAGCCGTAGCTAAAAATAGCCTACCAAGAATCACGGGAATATGCTTCTTTGGGTCATGGACCGGTTCCGTGTTAAGAACCACAAAGTCTACCGGAAAATAGAATTTGTCCACTTTGATAATGACATCCTTAAGAATGCCTCGAGGGTGCTTGACCTATCTATAGGCAAACTGCAAGACCACAGAGGTTGGCTTTAGATCTCCCAACCCAAGTTGTAAATAAACTGAATATGGAATCAAATTTACACTAGCTCCTAAGTTAAGGAGGGCCCTTTCTATCTTGTTGTCGCCAATAACACACAAGATAGTTGGAGCGCCCGGATCCTTATACTTTCGGGGAGCACTGTGTTGAATGATTGCACTCACATTTTCAGTTAATCTCACTTTCTTTGGCAAATGATTTTTGGAAGTACGCTTTTGAGTGCACAAATCCTTGAGAAATTTTGCATAGGGAGGGATTTGCTTTATAGCATCCAAGAGAGGCAAGTTGATTTTTACTCGCTTGAAAACTTCCCACATGTCTTGAATTTTGCAATTCTTGTTCCCAATATGTGTCGACTTTTGGAGACGTTGAGGAAACGGAGCTTTAGGCTCATAAGAAGTTTCCACATTTGGGGTGACAAGCTTGGGATTTTCATGAGTATGATTTGGATTAGAAGAGCTCGGACTTGGATTTGGATTTTTCGAAGGAGAATTTTCCTCATCTTCATTTCCATCAACCTTGTTGTCAATAACACGACCACTCCTAAGGGTGGTGATTGCTTGGACTTGTTCATGAATTGGCCCACTCGGAAGAGGGGTTTTGTCAATCATATGCATCCCTCTAGGATTTTCAAATGCTTGAGGGGGAAGCTTACCCTTATCTTTTTGGAGCAATTGATTCATGGAGTTAGCTATTTGGCCCACTTAATTCTCAAGCTTAGCTATGGACTGAGTGTGAGAATGAACTATTTGGAGAGTGGGTTACAAAGATGTCAAGAGTTGCTTGTTGGAATCCATCATTTGCTTATTCAATGATTCCATCATTTACTTGTTTGTAGCCACGATCTCATCAGTTGGGAACACATGGAGTTGATTGGAGACATTTGGATTGTATGGAGGATGGTAGCTTGACGAGGCCTGAAATTACCTATTTTGAAATTGAGAAGAGGGCTGATTTTGTTGCCCTTGATTTTGAAATTTTAAATTTTGTGGGGCTTGTTGTCTCCACGAGAAATTCGGATGATCTCTCCATTCGGGATTGTAAGTGTTGGAATATAGATTATTTCCAGGCCTTGAGAACATTGCATTCTCTTGCTCTTGATTTGAATTAGGAAATTGTTCCGGTGTGGGACAATCTTCTGAAAGATGGAATGGACTAGTATATGATGCACAAACTGCACTTGCCAAATTTTGAGACAAAGAGGGGGAGAGATGTGGTGCCATCAATTGATAGAATTTATGAGCTATGGCATCTACCTGGGAAGATTCCTCCCTCAGTGTTTTTGGTTGACAAGGGTTGGTGTTCTTTGTATTGGTTAAGGTTGGACCACTACGAGAGTTATGCTGCAATGAGTTTTCACTCAAATTTTCAAGTAAGGTCCATGTCTCATCCGCACTTTTAGACATGAACATCCCTCTACAAGATGAGTCAACCATGAATCTATGTGGGTTGGTTAACCCAACATAGAAGGCTTGCACCAATTACCATTTTGGAATTAAGTGGTGCGGACATTTCCTTAAGAGGTCATGAAATTGCTCCCAAGTCTCATGGAGTTGTTCCCCCTCGCTTTCTGAAAAGCTAAGAATGGAATGCCTCATTAAATTGGTTTTACTCACTGGATAATATTTCTTTAAGAATTCTTGCTGCAGTTGAGCCCATATGGTGATGGAATTGGCAGGAAGGGAGTTCAACCGATATTTTGCCCGTTCTTTTAATGAGAATGGGAAGAGATGCAATTGGAGAGCATTATCAGGAAAGCCCCTCAGCTTGATGGTAGAGTATATTTCAAGGAATTCATCAAGGTGCTTATAAGGGTCCTCATTTTCAGAGCCATGAAAAGATGGAAGCATTTGGATGGTGCTAGATTTGATTTCATATTGAGCGGCCTCAATATTTGGCATCACTATGTAAGAGCGAGAAGCATAAGTGGTAGGGATGAAGTGGTCCCTAAGAGTCATGGGAACCACATTTGGAATTTTGGCCCTATCATTATTAATCCCTCATTTCCAACATTTCCTACATTTTCATCCATTGCGTTAAATTCAGTTTCAAGCTCTCTTATATGAGAAGATTCCCTAAGGGTTTGTCTAAGAGTTCTTTCAAGAAAATTTATATCAACGAGCGATTCTAGAGTTGGTAGGGAGAGTGATCTACGGCCAAACATCAATAACACATCCCACGATCAATACAATAAATCATCACCATCAAATCCACATACGATGTTCCCTTTCTCCTCAATTATCAAGACAGAAATTAAATGACCACAACAAGGACCGATGCTTTGCAATTGAAAATAAATAAGAAAATAGCCTCAACAAGGGCTTCATAACTTAACTATCACCAAATTTATACATACACAATATTAACAATTTCGAAACTAAAAGGCCAAGAGACTTATCTGGAGTCCCCTATACTTACAAATTTGCTAGCGTTCCCTAGGCAAGCATCAAGTCCCTAGAATCTCACAAACAACTTTCAACATCAAGATGGTCAACACCGCGCAAGAAATATTCACAAATCATAATATCGACAATCAAACCAAAATTAACCCTAGAACTTCGGTTGCTAAACCGTGTGCAAGTCCCCGGCAACAGCGCCAAAAATTGATCGGTTGTCAATTATACATCAACCTTTGCAATAGCACAAATCATTGTAAAATAAGGCTATTGGTGAGGTAAGTCGAACCACTGGGACTTCTAGTTTATGGCAACTTAGGTTTCTAGAGTCATTTTTAGAATGATAAAGGGGGTTATAGAGGATTTGTTGGATTGTCACTAAGATTATGAATTGAAAAATGCATAAAACATTAATGCTAAGAAGTAAAAAGGCAAAGATAATTAAAAGGGGACTAGGGAAGTGAATCCACTACCCATCAATAAGCATGCTAGGATATGATTTACTTGGGGAAATATATATATATAACAATGGAATGCAATAACATAGCATTGAAACATTATCTTTAAGAAATATATGAAAATAAGATATAAGAATAACCTATCAAGGCACTACATGTTTTGGTCACCTAAACTAGGATGCAACCTTAGACATGATCACCAAGCCATAGATCATCAAGCCTTTAATCTCATAATAGGAGCACACGAAATAGAAATCAAGAAGAATCTAACAAAGGAAAGCCCTAAGCAATAAATTATCAAAATAACTAAATATCATGCCAATAAAAACACTTCCATGAACTCATCTCCATTGTCACTATGAAAATGTAGCAGTATAATTATGAGAGAAAAATAATCTAAGACAAGATATTCAACTCAAAATGATCATTTATAGATAATGAGGTTCATTACATCATGTGAAGTGCTCTAATTCATGGAAAAGTTACATATATACATTATACCCCAAATATAAATCAAAACAAAGCAATGCTTACAGAATGGGGCTTCATCACCTCCCTAGATAGGGAGTTAGTTACCCATGAAGACAAAGAATGAAGGAGAAGATGAAGAATCCCTTTCTATTTTCACACCTTAAGCTCAAGAACACCCAAGACCCTCCAAACTCACTCTTTCTCTCTCTAGAACTTAGCAAAATGTGAGATATCCTCCCCAAGAATGAGCTTCCCCTCTTATTATACATCAAAACCTACTCCCCATGTTGAAAATCCCGAGCTCCCCCCTCTGCATGAAGCTAGACCACACAAAAGAAGGATAATGGGACCAAGATGCTAAAATTCAGAGGCAGTTGAGTTGCCTGCTGCAGGTCGACGGGTGCCCGCGGTGGCTCGCGAAATCAAAGAGGGCACTGGCATGTTTGGCGGGCACCCGCGATGGCGCGACGGGCGCCCGTGGTGGCTTGCGGGGGCTCAGTAAGGCCCCGCGAAATGGGGCAGAGAGATGAGGGAATTGGCGGGTGCTCGCGGTGGAGCGGCGGGCGCCCGCGGAAGCTTGCCATTCTAGCTTTAAACCAAGGCTTTTTGTGAGCCTTTCTGAGCCGGAGCACTAAAGCGGCTTCCACTATGCACACTAAGCCACGGACTTCACAAAGACGGTGACTGAAGAGGTTAAGTCCCGAAGATGACTCCCAGACACGGTGCACGTATTTCAACAGAAAGTTGTCAAAACCGCTTCTTTGATCATTCTTGGGGAAAATACCTGAAATCAGAAAGAAATACACAACTAAATTAAAATTATACATTATCTTCTAATAATGGACTTAACTAATGCAAGAAAGGGCATTTGAATATGTAATATTCGGCGCTTATCAATGGTTTTAAGCAAGATTTGGCAGAGCACACTCCCTTCTATAAAAGGGATGGTGATGATATTACTTTGCTTATCGTTTATGTAGATGATATGATTGTTACAGGTATCAACAACAATGAGATAGAGAAGCTTCAGAGCTATTTGGCCAAGGAGTTTGAAATGAAGGACTTGGGGGTTCTGAAATACTTTCTAGGCATTGAAGTGTCTCAGTCCAAGCAGAGACTTTTTCTCTCTCAATGAAAGTATACATTAAATCTTTTAGCTGAAACTGGTTACTCTGCGTGTGTTCTTATAGACACTCCTATTGAAGTAAATCATGGCTTAGCTGCCTATCCTAATCAGATTCCGGTAAACAAGGAGAGATATCAGAGACTAGTGGGGAAGTTGATCTATCTAACTCACACTAGGCCTGACTTCTCCGTAGTTAGTGTTGTGAGTCAATTCATGCACAATCCGAGTGACCGACACATGAATGCAGTGAATCGTATCTTGGCTTATCTAAAGTCTTCTCTAGGTAAAGGTATTATATTCTCCAAGCATGGACACCTAGACATTGTGGGTTATACAGATTCTGATTTTGCGAGAGCCAAGTTAGATAGGAAGTCTACTTCAGGTTATGTGTCATTCGTTGGAGGCAATTTAGTGACCTAGAGGAGTAAGAAACAGAATGTGGTATTGTTGTCTAGTGCAGAAGCTGAATACCGTGCTCTTCATCATGTAATTACGGAACTTACTTGGTTATAGATTTTCTTTAGTATGCTTGGGTTTGGTCCAAAGAAACCTGTATTGCTTTTTTGTGATAATATGACAGCTATTGATATTGCTAATAATCCAGTGCAACACGATCGAACTAAGCATATTAAACTTGAACAAAACTACATCAAGGATAACCTTGATTCTGGTGTGATAAAGGTTCCTTACATTAAGAGTGCAGACTAGCTGGCTGATATGATAACTCATGGTGTTACTAGTGGTTCGTTTCATTCATCACATACTATCCAAGTTGGGCATGTGCGATATCTATGTGCAAACTTGAGGGGGAGAGTTAGCGTGTACAACTATATAAATATCTATATATCTAGGTTTTTTCCTAATTTATCTAGAAGTTAGTGTATTAGAATTAATGTATTAGCTATCAATTAAATTGTATAGTTGATTTACCTTAAATAGGTCTGTGTATTCTGTATAAATACACTTGAGCTATATGAAAGTAAGTGATTTTGGTCAGCCATTTGTTAATTGAAAGCATTTGAATATTGTGTAGCTTTACTTTTGAAGTCCTGTCATGAGTAATCTGCAAAATATCCCAAACAGCTTTAGCAGTTTTATAATCAGAAATTCTAGCATATTCAGATGGAACAACAGAATTAATAATTGTAAATAAAGTTTTTCCATTAGCATCACTACGCTCAATTTTAAGTGCAGCGAAGGTGAAAGTATCTTTTAAAACCCGAACAACCTTACCATCCACAATTTTTTCCTCAATCGGAGGTGTATAACTTGTCTTAACAATAGCCCAGACTTTACGCCCTAAATTTTGCAAATAAGCTCTCATCTTTAATACCAAAACTTATAATTGTCTCCTTCAAATAAGATACCACGTTGATTAGATCCACCCTATTTCAAAACATAAGACAAGATGACATAATTTTTTGAAAATAAGCAAAAGCTTCCCACTGTGATCAAATTAATGTGTAGAGATTGGCTCTGATACCAAATGTGAGTTGTGCAGTGGAATAAATTGTGGAAAGTTTAAGTTTTTATCTTAGAGAGGATTTAATCTCGTGCTTCACTATTCAATTAATTCTATCAAAATTACTTGAATAATTAAACAATCACTTGCAAGATAAAAGCAAGTAAAGTTTATAGATGACACCAAGATTTTTAGCGAGGAAACCCCGATTGATAGAAGAGACCAATCGTTGTTGGAAAAATCTCGTGGACTATGCAGTCCAGAGCATAACGATCCACTATGTTTGAAACAAAGTACAATGAACTTAGACTCAGGCTCACACCCTATTGTTCTACCAAAAACTAATTGATAACAATCTCTGGCTTTGCGACTTCCCATCTAACAGCTCTCGACCCCAGGCTTGCACTTGATCTCTATAGAAGGATTTCTGGTAGATCAAATAATATTCCATGAATGCTTTAACCCCTTCAAATTGTGATCGCTACACCTCTTTTCTTTAGTTCTGAATTTGATGAAGAACGAATAGATGCAATATTCGTTATAGAAGCAATATTCAATAGACTTAAACGCGATCATGATTTGAACAACACCCTAAAATCACTCATTTGTCTATAGTGTGTGATCGGTTGGTCAATTAACATCAACCTTCGCAATAGCACGAATCATTGTAAAATAGGGCTATTGGTCGGGTAAGTCGAACCACTGGGACTGCGCTAATCTACGGCAACCTAAGTATCTAGAATCATTTTAGAGTGATATGGAGTGTTCATAGAGGATTTGTTGGTTGTCACTTAAGTTATGAAATTAAGATGCATGAACTAAAAACTTGCAAGAATTTAAATGAGATGAAATTCGATTAAAGACAACTAGGGGAGTGAATCCGTCTCCATCCCTATACACATGCTAGATTAGAGCTAAATTGGGGAAAAACAATATATAATGGCCAAGAATTATATAGCAACTCATGGTTGCCATATAATTAACAAGAAGTACATTGAATCACAAACAAGAATAATCCATCAAAGGTGAATATGTTTAGACTACCTAAACTAGAGTGTAGCTTAAACACATATACTTAAATGAAAGACTATCAAGCCCTTGACACAATGATGAAGCACATGAAGGTAGGGATTAAGCATACACCATCAAAGGGCTTCCCTAAGCAATGATCTATCAAAGTCACCTATCAACATGTCATTAAACCATTCCATAACCTAGTTTCCATTCTCACCATGAAAACTAAAGCAACATGATTAATGTAAGAGGTCATCTAAAACAAGATAAACAACTCAAATAAATCATTCATAGCAATATTAACATTCATTACAACAAATGAAGTGCTCTTGGTTATGAAAAGACCATAGCATATACATTGTAATCCCCAAAATAAAGCTAAACTAGATCATGCTTACAAGGGAGGGACTTCATCACCTCCCTAGAGGGTGAGTTAGTTACCCATAGAAGCTTTAGATGAAGGAAAAACCATGCCTTTTCCCTCCATTTTCGAGCTCCCTTCTTGTGGCTTCAAGAAAACCTTCTCTTGCTCTCCTCCCTCTCTCTAGAAATTCTGCCCTTCCAAGATATTTGATAATGAAATGCTCCTTTAGCTTTTGTAGGCAAGAAAA
The DNA here is from genome assembly GCF_030987335.1 of Cornus florida. Taxonomy (NCBI): domain Eukaryota; kingdom Viridiplantae; phylum Streptophyta; class Magnoliopsida; order Cornales; family Cornaceae; genus Cornus; species Cornus florida. The sequence goes on from NW_026775572.1 coordinate 52,108,280, forward strand.
CCAACCAAAACCCCTCAAAACAAGGCCCTCCACACATCTTCTACCAACTCCAAAAAGAGGAAATAAGAGATGAGGGTGACAAGGCACAAGTGGGCTGAAAATGAGGACTTCCGGAGGGCATTCTGCCCAATTTTCGAGCGCTCGAAGGTGGCTCTTCGAGCGCTCGAAGCTACTTTCCAGCTTGAGCCACTTTGGCAAAATGACCATAACTTCCCGCTCCGAACTCCAAATGACGAACCGTTTGAAGATTTGGAAAGCTAATTCAAAGCTCTACATAAACCATGTTATAATGAAAGTCCAGTTCTGAAGGTTGGAGGGTCAAAAATGAGGAGCAAGGTCGAAATCCATTGCTGCCAGGCTGTTCTGCGCACCTTTGGTGAAAATAGCATAACTCTTTGTTCTGAACTCCAAATGAAGCAAACTTTATGTCTTTGGAAAGCTGATTCATAGATCTTCATGTTATATGTTTTGATGAAAGTCCAGTTCTCGAGTTTGCTAGGTCAAAAATGGCGATCAAACTCACTTCCCACTGCTGCCAGAACTTCCTTAATGAGCACCATGATATTCAAAGTTTCAACAAAATCTCATTTTTGCTCCTTTTTGGCCAATGAACCTGAAAATAAATATAAACATGCAAATGAAGGTAATCTATATAAAATAATCAACTAATGGACTTAACTAATGCAAATAAGGGCGCTTGAATATGTAATATTTGGCGCTTATCACACCCCCAAACTTACATTTTGCTAGTCCCTTAGCAAAACTAGAATGAAAAAAAAAAAAAAAAAAAAAAAAAAAAAACTTAATGAAATGACAACCAATGAAATGCTTCCCATAGACATCAACCATGGTGAAAAGGAAACATGCATAGCTCAATTACAACTTGAAACAGACAAAAGGTCAGAGATGCTATCATTAGGTAGACTACCTTGCATATACGAAGCATTGATACAAAAATTTGCTAAACACATTTTCAAATACATGCATCAACATCGTGGTCAATATAAATAATTCAATTGTCATCTCTTGAATGGAAATCAACTCTAACTTCAGTGAAAGTGAACCGGATTTCCTAACATGTGGCTTTAACCTTTTCTTTTCCAATTCCAAGACACAAGTCTTCAAATCATTGAATTCCCTTACTTTTGAAGTCCCTAAGGCACGAATTTATTCACAAAATAACTTTTGTTGCTTGTTGACAATTTATTAAAACAAAAAAACGATACATAATATGGTTGTGCAATGTTGAAGTCCCTTAAGCTTTCTAACCAACCCATGTAGCAAGCGTTAGGCCAGCAACTCCCAAACCGGACGGCTTTAGGGTGCTAAGTGAAAAGACACTCCTAGGGCTTAATAACTCGAATTGGCAAGGCTACGAACTCCAACGAACCACAGTTATTTATTCTTATTTTTGTGAATGACCGTGCAATGCCTAAGTCCCTAAAGCTTTCTAACCAACCCATGTAGCAAGCGTTAGGCCAGCAACTCCCAAACCGGACGGTTTTAGGGTGCTAAGTGAGAGAACACTCCTAGGGCTTAATAACTCGAGTCAGCAAGGCTACGAACTTAAGCTAGTCATTATCTTTCTATTTTCCTTTTTCTTTCTTTCTTTTTTTTTTTTTTTTTTAACATGCCAAAGGTATCCATCCATTAGGTTCATCAATTCAGATTAACTAGGTCAAGAACAAGGTCAATCCAGTTACATGCCTCACAGTCAAGTTTCCGGTGTGCATCTGTGCATTGTGAAGCATACAAGAGTATAAGATCCAACGAGAATCTAATTGAAGCATTTATACAGATTGAATTGCATCCGCATGATCATTTCAAATTCAAAATTTTTTCTTTATTTTCCAGACTTAACAATTGCTTTTATACACAAGGTATTAAACATGAGCATCATCTCCGACAAGTTTCAAATTGTCATATCATTGTTTTACAAAAGTTGACTTTATTGCTTTACATGGATCAAAATACATTATGCAGGCAAAAATGAAATACCAAAAATGCAATTGCACCCACAAACTTGAATGACACATTGTCCTCAATGTGTGAAGACAAGTGACGTCAACAAAAAGTGAAAAACAAAAACAGGAACAACAATACCATGAGAATGAGGAGAGAGCATGACGGGGTGACAAAAAGCTCCCATGCGACGTCTCACAAAAACAAGCCCCCAAACTTGAATTGTGCAAGCTGCAAGAAACAGTTAGAAAGATAGATGGGAATAAACATGACAAAAATAATGAGACAGTAAAAGAAAATATGTATTGAAAAGCAGGTGGACAAAAGAACAAAAAGAACTAAAAAGGGGGCATGCCAAACCAGATCTAGAAAGACAAAAACAACTTGCCAAGTTCAAAATAAAAACGAACATACACAATTGAAAAAAAATAAATAAATAAACTACGAGCTAGGGGGAAGACGGGCAAGGATAGCATTGAGGAGAGAGTTGGTTTCACGTCTTTCTTCTTGAGCTATGCGACGCTCTTCAGTAGCAATACGGCGGTCTTCTTCTGCACGGTGGTAGTCCTCACGCATGGTCCGATTGTAGTCAGCAAGGGTGGCCTCAAAATGGTCCAGGCGGGTGTGGATGCCGGCAATGCTGGCTTGTAGAAAAGCATAGTCAGGTGGAGGGTCAACAGGGGGCACCTCCATGCCAGCAGCCTCAGCCATGGGATCATCCCCGGAAAGAGGAGGAGATGGAGAGCGGGGGATTGGAAAGGCAGCAGGCTGAAGTGGCCGAGAATGGCTAAGAACATTGGTCCACCGGCGGAGAGAAAAAGTCTGAATCTTTTTGCCTTTAGGTTCATGAGGGGGAACAATGAAACCTTTACGCTTCAAGAGCCGGATGATGAAGAAAGGCAATGGCAATGGCCGATTTTGAACGCGCTGATGCCGCGCATTGATACATTCGTCCCAAAACCGCATAAATGTGTCCCAAATGAGCTCTGGGATAGAGAACCATTGGCCTTGGTCCATGGCATACAAAGCTTGCAACATTAAGCCTCGACGCTCGGTGCTGTGCACCAAGGGGCAAACATTGTGCTTGAGAACCGAGTCAAGGAACCACACGCGCTCCGGAAGAGTGGATTTGAGTGTAAAGCTCCGGGGTCGATGAGGGTCATCAATATTGCAAATGGCAGCCACCACTTGCTCGACAGTTAAATCATCGACTTGCTCATACAATGGCCGGCCTGTGGGGTCTAAGAGGTCATCGGGACATTCCAGAGGACAACCGGAAATGTCAACAATGTCGGCCAAAGTGAACGAAAAAGGAACACCATCAATAGATGTGGCGAGAGAGATGATGGGCGACTCTTCAGGACAAGTGAGATTCTGGTAGAAGAGTTGCACCACTCGAGGATAGGTGGTCCTAGCGAAGGGCCGGCAAATGTGCTGAATACGCCGGTTGGCTAGGTCGGACACTGCCCAAGAGGTGGTGGGAAGAGCGGCAAAGACATCCGTGAGCGGAAAGAGAAGCTCATAATTGAGCTTTCTGTCGAGCCAAGGGGGCTGGGGCTGCTCACGAGCAGCAATTGGGGCATCCAAAGATGGTCTAGAATGACGAGAAGGGCCGGCACGAGACATTTGGAGAGGCGGACGTGGATGGGGAATTTCAGCGAACACCTGGCGTGCACTACAAGAAGAAGAAGGTGTAAGAGATGGCAATGGATGAAAAACCCAAAAAAATTTTAACAACCTATGCTCTCTATCCTAGAGCAACATCAACAAACCCAACACTCCTCCAAAATTATCATCCCCACACTCCTCAAAATGACACAATAGAAATGAACTAAAAAAGAAAAAGAAGAGGATACTTACAGTGAGAGGAAGCTTGGGAGCAAGATGATGGATGGATTGAGGGAGGAGGGTGGTGAAGAGGGGTATTTAAAGGGGTGGAAGACAGGAATGGGGGTGCTGGAATGGGGGAAGTGGAGAGGTGGTGGGGAGTTATGGAGGAAGTTCATGGAGGGAGTGGGAGAGGTGGTGGGGTAGTGGAGAGGTTAGGCAGTTGGGAGAGGGAAAGGGTGGGTTTTAAAAAAAAACTGAAGCTGCTCGAGCGCTCGAAGGTGGCGTCGAGCGCTCGAGCTTCTGGCAATGTGCTCGAGAGAGGGCGCTTCGAGCGCTCGAAGGTGGCGTCGAGCGCTCGAGCTTCTGGCAATGTGGCATCAGGAGGCGTCGAGCGCTCGAAGGAGGCGCTTCGAGCGCTCGAGATTCGGGCAGTGAGGTGCTTGGCTGCGAGGGGAAGCTTCGAGCGCTCGAAGGAGGCTCCTCGAGCGCTCGAAATCTGGGCAGTGTGCTCCTTGAAAGCTTCGAGCGCTCGAAGGCCCTTTTTCTAGTGCTCGAACTTCTGGCAGTAGGCTCCTTAAGGCTTGAACTTCAGGGCATTGATGTTCCTAGGTCCCCTGAAAGCTTGGAATGAACTTTTTGCTACATGGTAGTGACAACAAAGTCCCCGGGTGAGTCAATGTAGGGATTAAAACACTCGGATGGACTTGGAAAACCTTGAACATTTGGTGTATTGAAAGAAGGAGGTTATGCGCAAGAGTACCATGTTGAAGGACCGATGAATTTGCCGGATAGAGCTGAAAATCTCCGAGAATGAAAGCAAAGGCTTAAAATGACTAAGACAACCACTTGGAATTGCAGGAGCACAATTCAAGTTAGTCCCCAAAGAAAAATTAAATTTTTGGCTTTCTCAACCGTTTTCCAGAAAATTGCAAGGCACGAGCAATTTGAGAAGGTAGGGAAGCTTGGAACATCGAAAGAATTTCTTCCCTTGCTTTGCTAAATTTAATGTCGATAGCTAGACGAACCAGGATCAGGATCCATTGGAGAGATGGATCCTTAACGCTCCGTATGCAACTTGCCTCCTTCATATGGTCTCAAACTTGGATCAATGAATGGTGAGGGATATTGATCCTTCCGAAGAGAAACAAGTTTGGCCTTAGAGGATTTGAGCATCGCTTTTAATCTCACTTCTTTTATTTTCAGATTTAAGCAAAGGTGTTGTTTGTTCGAGATTATGGAGGCTCGTTGAATGTCATTGTTTTGACTAACAATGGTAGGATCATGACCTTCCATATTTGCAATCTCCAAGTCATAAACCTCATTGTACTCAAATGGTTTGTTCACAGGTTGAGTATCATGGACAATGATTCTAGATTGGGCTGGAATGATTGGAAGAATTTTCAGCAACTTGTCAACATTCTCCTTACCTTTGTCCGGTGGTTCACCCTCAAAATGTTGAGGTAACTCCGGTGAAGAAATGGAAGGAGATGGACAATCCCATGATAGAGATGGATTTGGTGCTTCCCATAAAGGAGAGGAAAATGGTGATGGAATATCAAGCAAGGAGTTGACTTCCCGAATGGATTTGTCCACACCAAAATCCTCAAAATCAAAAGGGACCAAGCAAGCATGTAGGGGATCCTCCGTTGAAGGAGGTGGGATTGGATTTTGAATGTGTTCATCAGCAATAGTGATTTCAAAACACTCATTGTCATCTGAAGGAAGTTGCACAGCATTGAAGCTATTGAGCTTAACATTCATATTCCCAAAAGAGATATCCATCAATCCGGATCTACAGTTAATGGAAGCATTAGCTGTAGCTAGAAAAGGACGTCCGAGAATTATGGGAATGTGTTTTCTTGGATCATGGACTGGTTCCGTATCAAGAACCACGAAGTCTACCGGGAAGTAGAATTTGTCCACTTTTATGATCACATCTTCAATAATTCCCCGTGGTTGCTTAATAGATCGATCAGCAAATTGCAACACTATCGGAGTTGGCTTTAGATCTCCCAAACCAAGTTGTAGGTAAACCGAATATGGAATCAAATTCACACTAGCTCCTAAGTCAAGGAGGGCCCTCTCGATTTTGTTGTCACCAATGACACAAGAGATTGTGGGGGCACCCGGATCCTTATACTTCGGAGGAGTGCTGTGCTGAATAATCGCACTAACATTTTCGGTTAACCTCACTTTCTTTGGTAAATGACTTCTGGAAGTGCGCTTTTGAGTGCACAAATCCTTAAGGAATTTTGCATATGGAGGAATTTGCTTGATAGCATCCAAGAGAGGAAGATTGATCTTTACTTGCCTAAAGACCTCCCACATGTCTTGAATTTTGCAATTCTTATTCCCAAAATGTGTCGACTCTTGAAGACGTTGAGGGAACGGAGCTTTTAGCTCATAAGTAGTTTCCACATTTGGGGTGACATGCGTGGGACTTCCGTGAATGGTATTTGGACAAGAAGAACTTGGATTTGGACTTGAAGAGCTTGAATTTGGATTTTTCAATGGAGGGTTTTTCTCACTTGTGTCTCCATCAACCTTGTTGTCAACCACTCTACCACTCCGAAGGGTGGTGATAGCTTGAACTTGTTCATGAGTCGGCCCACTCGGAGGAGGGGTTTCATCAATCACATGCATTCCTCTAGGATTTTCAAATGGTTGAGAGGGAAGCTTACCCTTGTCTTTTTGAAGAAGTTGGTTCACTTGGTTAGCTATTTGTCCCATTTGATTTTCAAGCCTAGCTATGGATTGAGTATGGGAGTGAACCATTTGGAGAGTAGGTTGCAAGGATGTCAAGAGATGCTTGTTGGAATCTATGATTTGCTTATTTAATGATTCCATCATTTGCACATTTAATGATTCCATCATTTGCTTGTTTGCAGCCACTATCTCATCAATTGGATTCACAGGAGGTTGAGTGGAGACATTTGGATTGTATGGAGGTTGGTAGCTTGAAGAGGCTTGGAAAGGCCTACCTTGATATTGAGAAGAGGGCTGATTTTGAGGCCCTTGATTTTGAAGTTGGGAATTTTGTGGGGCTTGTTGCCTCCACGAAAAATTCGGATGGTCTCGCCAACCCGGATTGTAGGTGTTGGAATATGGATTGTTCCCGGGCCGTGAGAACATGGCATTAGCTTGCTCTTGGTTGGGATTGGGAAATTGCTCCGGTGTGGGGCAATCTTCCGAGAGATGAAATGGACTATTACATGAGCCACAAACCGAACTTGCCGAATTTTGAGACAATGAAGGAGGAAGATGTGGTGCCATCAATTGGTAGAATTTATGAGCTATGGCATCCACTTGAGATGATTCCTCCCTTATTGATTTTTGTTGACAAGGATTGGTGTTCTTTGGAGTGGTTGAGGTCGGAGCCCTACGAGAATTGTGTTGAAGTGAATTTTCACTCAAATTCTCAAGTAAGGTCCAAGCCTCATCCGCATTCTTGGACATGAACATCCCACCACAAGAAGAGTCAACCATAAATCTATGGGTGTCGGTCAAACCGGCATAGAAAGCTTGCACTAATTGCCATTTTGGGATCAAATGATGAGGACATTTTCGAAGAAGATCTTGTAGCCTTTCCCAAGTCTCGTGGAGTTGTTCTCCATCGATTTGAGAAAAGCTTAGAATGGAACGCCTCATTTGGTTGGTTTTACTCACCGGATAATACTTCTTAAGAAATTCTTGTTGCAATTGAGCCCAAGAAGCAATAGAGTTGGGAGCGAGGGAGTTTAACCAATATTTTGCCCTATCCTTTAGGGAGAATGGGAAAAGATGTAAGTGGAGTGCATTTTCAGAAAATCCTCTCAACCGGATGGTCGAACAGATTTCAAGGAACTCATCGAGATGCTTATATGGATCTTCATTATCAAAACCATGAAAAGATGGAAGCATTTGGATGGTACTAGATTTGATCTCATATTGAGCTGCATCGATGTTTGGCATTACTATGCAAGAAGGAGAAGCATAGGTGGTAGGGATGAAATGATCTCTAAGAGTCATTGGCTCGATATTAGGAATTTCAGCCCTTTCATTCCCCGGATTTCCTATATTATCTCCCATTGTATTAAATTCAGTTTCAAGATCCCTTGTAAGAGTGAATTCCCTAAGGTTTCTTCTAAGAGTTCTTTCAAGAGAATTGATATCAATAGGCGAATCGATTGTGGGTAGAGAGAGTGACCTACGACCGAACATCAACAGCACAGCATATAATCAACAAAGCAATTCATTATCCACAACTCCACATACGATGTTCCCTTTCTCCTCAATTATCAAGACAGAAAATTAAAATGGCCACGACAAGGACCGATGCTTGGAATTGAAAATACACAATTGAAATAGCCTCGACAAGGGCTTGCAATTTATCTACTTCTAAGCTTAACACATGCACGATATCCACAATTCGAAACTAGAAGTCACGAGACTTACCTGGGGTCCTCTAGACTTACAATTTGCTAGCATTCCCACGGCGAGCTTCGAGTTCCTAGAATCTCACTTACAACACAAAAAAGGTTAAACCACACAAGAAATATTCACAAAACACAGTATTCACAATCAAACTAAATTTAACCCTAGAACCTTGGTCGCTAAACCGTTTGCAGTCCCCGGCAACGGCGCCAAAAATTGATCGATTGGTCAATTAACATCAACCTTCGCAATAGCACGAATCATTGTAAAATAGGGCTATTGGTCGGGTAAGTCGAACCACTGGGACTGCGCTAATCTACGGCAACCTAAGTATCTAGAATCATTTTAGAGTGATATGGAGTGTTCATAGAGGATTTGTTGGTTGTCACTTAAGTTATGAAATTAAGATGCATGAACTAAAAACTTGCAAGAATTTAAATGAGATGAAATTCGATTAAAGACAACTAGGGGAGTGAATCCGTCTCCATCCCTATACACATGCTAGATTAGAGCTAAATTGGGGAAAAACAATATATAATGGCCAAGAATTATATAGCAACTCATGGTTGCCATATAATTAACAAGAAGTACATTGAATCACAAACAAGAATAATCCATCAAAGGTGAATATGTTTAGACTACCTAAACTAGAGTGTAGCTTAAACACATATACTTAAATGAAAGACTATCAAGCCCTTGACACAATGATGAAGCACATGAAGGTAGGGATTAAGCATACACCATCAAAGGGCTTCCCTAAGCAATGATCTATCAAAGTCACCTATCAACATGTCATTAAACCATTCCATAACCTAGTTTCCATTCTCACCATGAAAACTCAAGCAACATGATTAATGTAAGAGGTCATCTAAAACAAGATAAACAACTCAAATAAATCATTCATAGCAATATTAACATTCATTACAACAAATGAAGTGCTCTTGGTTATGAAAAGACCATAGCATATACATTGTAATCCCCAAAATAAAGCTAAACTAGATCATGCTTACAAGGGAGGGACTTCATCACCTCCCTAGAGGGTGAGTTAGTTACCCATAGAAGCTTTAGATGAAGGAAAAACCATGCCTTTTCCCTCCATTTTCGAGCTCCCTTCTTGTGGCTTCAAGAAAACCTTCTCTTGCTCTCCTCCCTCTCTCTAGAAATTCTGCCCTTCCAAGATATTTGATAATGAAATGCTCCTTTAGCTTTTGTAGGCAAGAAAACCAACCAAAACCCCTCAAAACAAGGCCCTCCACACATCTTCTACCAACTCCAAAAAGAGGAAATAAGAGATGAGGGTGACAAGGCACAAGTGGGCTGAAAATGAGGACTTCCGGAGGGCATTCTGCCCAATTTTCGAGCGCTCGAAGGTGGCTCTTCGAGCGCTCGAAGCTACTTTCCAGCTTGAGCCACTTTGGCAAAATGACCATAACTTCCCGCTCCGAACTCCAAATGACGAACCGTTTGAAGATTTGGAAAGCTAATTCAAAGCTCTACATAAACTATGTTATAATGAAAGTCCAGTTCTGAAGGTTGGAGGGTCAAAAATGAGGAGCAAGGTCGAAATCCATTGCTGCCAGGCTGTTCTGCGCACCTTTGGTGAAAATAGCATAACTCTTTGCTCTGAACTCCAAATGAAGCAAACTTTATGTCTTTGGAAAGCTGATTCATAGCTCTTCATGTTATATGTTTTGATGAAAGTCCAGTTCTCGAGTTTGCTAGGTCAAAAATGGCGATCAAACTCACTTCCCACTGCTGCCAGAACTTCCTTAATGAGCACCATGATATTCAAAGTTTCAACAAAATCTCATTTTTGCTCCTTTTTGGCCAATGAACCTGAAAATAAATATAAACATGCAAATGAAGGTAATCTATATAAAATAATCAACTAATGGACTTAACTAATGCAAATAAGGGCGCTTGAATATGTAATATTTGGCGCTTATCAGTGTGAATGTTCTTAAATATCTCACAAAAAGGCTTTTAAAGAAATCAGAAGTTTAATGCAAAAAACCACACAAACCAAGATGAGAAAATATGTTTATATAGACTTTCAAAACCAAGATATGCTTAGAAAAGAAGTTAAATTCGTGCAAAGGTATTTTGGAAATAAGTCTATACCAAATAGGAAGTATAAACAAATCAAGAAACTAAGTTACCAAAACTATCTAAAGACCTTGAACCAGTTCAAGTTGGCCAGTGTTAAAAAATTCTAAGTATTGAATCTTGAACCGGTTCAACTGCATGGAACCGGTTCAAGTTGTCCAGACTTGAACAGAAAGTTGGCACATAGAAAATTTTGCAGTTTTTGAAAAACAAGTCATGCATGCAAGTGTCCTAACCTTCTAACTCAACTTCTCAAAGTGTTGTTCTTACCTTTTCGTAGACTTCAAACTATCAAACACGAACAATTCTTCAATTCCGCAACCAATCTCGATCTTGAATTTTAAACTTGAAAATACAACTCAATCGGACTTGTTTTGACACCGAAATTAACCAATTACAAAATATATCTCACAATTAGGTGTCGTGGTAGACATGTTATTAGTATATCTATTCAATCAAATATAACGTGTTATCTTGTTATCAGCAATTTTATAAGTAGGTGGACTAGCTTTTCTTGAAATAATACATTGTATATGATCTATATGACCCGTTAAGAAAAATAAATATATAATTCTTTACCAAAATAGATAGATATAATGAATAATGTGGTGAAATTTGGGGAGTAATGTGCCTAGTGCACTCTCAAGGCCCCATCCATAAGCATACATCACTTTAGTTCCCATAGTTGAGTAAATATTCGTTGATGTGTGGATGGGTGATAACGAATATTTACTCAACTATGGGAACTAAAGTGATGTATGCTTATGGATGGGACCTTGAGAAAGTATATGGGATGGGGACTTGAGAAAAGATAGTCTATCCAGCAACACTAACTTTGCATTCATTTGTGCTACCACCTTTATTTCCTTGACAGCTTGATTTCCAAACGCATTGGTCCCCATAGCACTTGTGCATGTTAAAAAAAAAAAAAAAGGGGGTAGGTGCTGTGAACTTTGATGATCCATCACATGAATTAGGTTTCACAATGAGAAGTATGATTATTTAAAGTATTTCTCTTTTAGAATTCCCAAGTTAATCATAATTAGATCTATCGAAACGATGTATCAAGGGCAAGGATAGAGCGAGGACTGTATAATTAGGGGGTCAAGCTAGTAGAAGTTTTAGCATGCACTGAGATGAAATCTAATATTGACAAATAGACAAAGTAGGCTCATATTTTTCATACATAATCTTCAACAATACATTGATTGATTAAGCTGCTAAAAACAAAAATTTATAAAAATTCATTGAAACTAATTAGTGAGGCGATGGATATATATATACACACACACGCGCACATTGTGTGTGTATATATATATATGTATACCACAAATATTCAATGAAAGCTTGATTGAAACAAGTGCCTTCCGTTCATGCCAGCAATAAGGAAAGGAAATAGATCCCTAAATTGTACATAATATATATATATATATGTAAAGGATCTCTTACTAAGCAAGAAATTTCTCCACATCAAACATAATGACCGTTGGATATGATTCAAGTAAAAAAATGATAGTTACAACCATATCAAACGATTAATATGTTTGGTGTAAATAAATTTCTTCATCACCGTATCATTTCCATGTGTGTATATATATGTGTGTGTGTGTGTGTGTGTGTGTAATGGTTTTAAAAAAATTTATGGGTGCCATGGCCTAGAAGCTACACTCGTGCTTGATTTTATTTTTTTGGATAAATTCAACTTACCTCTCTTGGTATTTATCAATATCCCATACAGACCCCTCTATCTTTTATAATCCCACTTACCTTTCAAGTCAGTTACTTTTTTACGATTTTGCCCATGAAATGTTTGCTGCCATTTCAAGCATTAGAAGGACAAAATGGTTAAGCAAGGGGGAATATGTTACATAAGCCAGAATCTCAGGGAAGGTAAGTGAGATTGTGACACGTAGAGGGGGTCTATGTGAGATATTGGCAAACTTTAGAGGAGGTAAGTAAAATTCCCCCCCCCCCCCCCCCTCCCCCCCCCCCCCCCTTCCTTTTTTTTAGGCTTGTTTCACCAAATTTGTGGCTAACCATGTCATGGGAGTATTGGAATTATGTGAATTCTTGAATTATTTTCTTTCAGATATCAACAGGACGAGAAATTATTCATTGTAACAGTTGCAACGATGACTTGGTACAACGAATGGCTATAAATACTCCAATAAAGCACATATATCATATTTTTTATTCTATTGTACGTCCACTTTGCTTTGGTAGAGTATTTGTAATCATCCGTTGCAACAACAGTTGTAATAAATAATTTCTCCAATGGGACAAACTTAGAATAACAGTGCTCTTTTTTTTCCGAACTCACCCTTAAAAAATAAAAATAAAATTAATGACAAAAATGGATTAATAGGATTTGGTTCTCAGTTAGACATAATTAAATAATAAAATTAAATTATGAACAAATTTAAGTTAAAGGTATTAGAAAGAATATAAAACTTTGAACAAATACTAAAAATAATTATTATAAATTTTGTTAACATTGAGGTGCAAAAAATATGTTGAAAAAGAATGAAAAGAAAAAACTCAAGTAAATTTTGTTATCATAACTAATGTTATTTTTTCTTTTCTTTTTCCTCCTTTTTTCTTTTCTTTTCCCTCCTATTTATGCAAACGAACCGTTTTGCCAATTGGATAAAACTGGATTGAACCATTAATTTAGCCCATGAGTGTGAATCTCTAGTCGAGTGTGTTGTGCTCCTAATTGGATAACAAGATCGAACCATTTCTGCAAGGCTAGTGGGAAGCCCATATATCAAATGAAGCCCATAATGAAATGGACCCCTTAATATCTCGTGTCAAAACCATCCCATTAAAGATGCTCTTAATTATTAGTATTAAACCACTTGCTCATGCTAGCCTGTCTTAAGCCCACCTATCTCCTTTTACAATTACTAGTTTATTTATGAACTTTAAATGCACATGCTATACTTATATTAAAAAAAAAAAAATGTGATGAATTTTAAGTAATATTAAAAATAAAAAAAATAAAAATAAAAAATTTGTCGTAATTTTTTTTAAAAATACTAGTTAGTAAATTTGCGTATAATAAGTGTGCGTACAATTTTTTTTAAAATACTTTCGTTTGCCTTTTATGTTTTAAAGATACAATAAAATACGTGAATTTTACCACCCATTTGTATGACTAATTTTAAACGTTTTGATAAGTGTCAGTTGCCGTTTAATTCAATGTATTTAGCACTCTCAATGCAATTCTAATTCCATATTTTTCAATTACCCAGTGTATATGATCTTCAATTAAGTAATGAAATATATATATACCCACACTTTGTGAAACATAATGTACTTATAGATCTTTAAAATTTTGTTTGTAATGTAGATATTTATAGATTTTTTTTTATTTTTTTTTTAAAGTTTACAGACTTTTTAGTGATAAAACGAGTCGGGAACACTTTTAGGATTTAAGCATGTACACAAATGTATTATGCAATATTACAATTTAATTTAATTTAAAATTTGAATTTTAATAAATTATGTTTTATGCACTTATTATATATATAGGTTATCAAGAAAAGATGATAGGGAAATTTTTTATTTACTTTTATATAAACTTAGTTAATTATTTGAATTAATTAGATTTTTTAATTAATTTGTGATGAATTTATGATGTCATAGTTATTGATTAATTATCAATTTGTATAAAATGAAATTTTATTTTATTATTTCTAACATTTTCTTATTTATTTTATTATTTGTTGCATTTTCTTTTAATATCTTTACAAGGATATGATACATAATAAAATAAAAATAATGTATATATATATATATATAGGTGAATTTTTTGTTCTGAATTTTTAATTCATACAATGTATTATATTCATACGTATTTGTATTTAAATTTTTACGTTTCTATTTTTTTCAGTCGAATTTTTAAAATGTATTTTTCTATAAAATAAAAAAAATAAAAAATAAAAAGAAATAATATTTGTATGTTTCTGAATCTTTTTTTTTTTTTCGGGTACCGTATTTTTCTAACCACTTGGAATTGAAGTGTGGCATGCTAGAAAATTAAGCTTAGGTATAGTTGTTCACATACATTAAATTGGGATTAATTGCACGAGAATTGCAACTCTTTATTTATATTTAACTTTAGTGAAATGTTAAGTCACGTGGTCTTAAATTGAATGAAATAAACTTCTAATGTGATATTACATTAGTCCTTGGCATATTCTCTAAGATGTGTTAAATTGAGAGCATTTGGTTAAGTTTGAAAATCTAGAGATTTTAATTAAAAGAATTAATTAAAATCTATTTCGTAGTCCCATTAGCTTAATTAAGGTTTTAACTTGATATTTGTATTGGCAATGACTTGTTTACTAGTATATATTAAATTGGGACTATCTGAAGTTGTTTTAGAACCTTGGGATTTAAATTAGCATGATTTAATCAAAGTTCTACTTTGTTGTTCTAACAACCTAATTGAGTTTTAGAATGGATATAGGTGATGACCTTGCCATGCCCTTTAACATGTATTAAATTGAGGTTAATTGAAATTGAATCGAAATCTAGAGAATTTAATTGTGTCTATCTATTTAAATTCTATCAATTTGCTCCATGATCTAGTTGTGTTTTCGAAGTGGTTTCTATATTTAAATCATGGACTTAAACTTGTTGTATATTCATTTGGTTATGTTTTGAATATTGGATAACATAGTCGCTATGTTTGTACTCATGAGAATATGTTTTCCTTATTGAATATATTGTTGCCTTGTGTAATAATTTGTACACTTCGTATTTAACATCTTTCATGCATAGCGTGTAACGAATCGCATACTGAAGATTCGACATTCATCATATCATATTAGTTGTGGATTTAGCGCATGTATTATATTGGTTTCTAAATTTGGTTGTGCTTTGTAGATAGTTGATTATCTTGCATATTCCTGTTGATATATGCATTATTGCACAACTTGTTGATTTTGGACATTTGTGGATGTCGTTGTTTGACTATGGCTAGGATGTGGTTCTAGTAGTCCCTCTATATAGTCTAGTGCGCACATAGGGAGGTTACCCATGGGCTAGTAACCTAAAGTAACTATGTTGTCGGTCTGATCCGGCGTGGCGTCCGAGTATCCACTTTGTTTGATTTCGCATTTCATTTTCAAGTTGATAACTAGATGATATTGTAACTTGTTATTCCTTATTTGTCATTTCATTTTAAGTTACATGATGTTAACTTTGCGAAATTGTGCTTTATGCGTTGTATTGGAAGTTCCAATATTGATTAAATTGCATCGATATTGAAAATTGTGTTTTGACGTTCTAACAAAGCTTAGGATTGATCCTATTGATTCATTTATAACTTAGACGTTAGGTGGCATGATCCACTTCTGTTGTTTTCGTGCTTTAGATTTCAAGCTGATAGCTTTAAGAAATTGTATTTTGTTGCCTTGTATAATATGCTTTTATGTGGTTAGATTGCATTGAAGTTGTAATTTGTTTTTTGATTGTTCAGCATGGCCTAGGATGATTCCTTAGACTTATTTCGAACATAGACGTTAGGTGACATAATCACTTTACTTATTTCTGTATTTGAGATTGCAAGTTAATACCTTTAAGAACCTATATCTTGTTGCTTTGTATAGCGTGCTTCCATATTGTTTAAATGGCATAGATGATGTGATTTATACTAGAAACACTCTAAGGTAGCTTAGGATGCTCCTTGAGTCTCATTTCGATATAGACGTTAGGTGGCATGAACCCCTTTAACATGTTTCACCTTAAGGTGATAAAGTTGTAAAATCCTAGGTCGATGCATGCTCATCTCCTACGAGTAGCTTTATGTTACTCACCCCTACGATACTGGGGCATATTTCAGGTACGAAAACTTGGTTCGTGAAGCCTACCATTCCTTAGATGTTGTGTAGCTTTCAACTTTCCATTTCATGCAAATGTTAGCATGAAATGTCATTTTGTAGACTTATATGTCAAAATATGTATATTTGATTCCATGTATATAATGTGTACATAAGTGCACTCCTTTCAATGTATTTGACATGTATGAGATGAGGCAGGAGGCCAATGACATGTGTATTGTATTCTATACAACTTTTTAACTTCATGAAATATTATGAAAACCTTGAAAAATCGCAAGTCATTGCTTCACCATGGTTGCATCGGGTGTGGAAATTCCATTCTCATTCTTTCATAAGGTATTATTAATCTTATGTGAAGTGTGGCCAAGGGCCAAACAGTCATTTGACTCCATTTTACATTTTTGGATTCCATGTTTTTCATTCTAAGTCCATTTTTGCCTTTTTGCTCGTTGGGGGGTCGAATTTTGCATCAGCTATATTTTTAAGCCATGGACCATTGTAGCGCGTCTAAATAGGTAATTATGTTTGCGTGCATAGTCGTTTCCGGGTAAAGCTTCATCGTTTGTGTTTTGAGCCTCCTACAAATTCATTTTGCGTTTTTGTTGCATATTCTGATCTAGAGGCATTCTAGACTTTTCTATTCATTTTTATTTCCTTCTTTCAACATTGTTGAATAGAAAACGTGATTTTAGGGGGAGTTTTTTTTCATATTTTTCCAGAAAATGTCGTCTTGGTGCCGGAAATCGATCGCAAAGTTCAGCTTTCTGTTTTTTTTTAGCAGCTTTTTGGACCTCCATGACCAGATTTCATGGAGAGGCATTTCGGGCATTCTACATTGCGTTTTTTTTTTTTAATTCTCTCGTGATTCACGTAGAAAATTCAATTTTGAGGGGGATTTCTTCTTTATGTTTTTCCAGAAAAATTCATCTACTAGCCCCTTTTTACTCTCTGTTCTGGCTGTTTCTGGAAAAAAATGCTTGTAGCAGCTTTTTGGGTCCATCTTGACCTAGGCTGTTCAAGGGGCATTTTAGAGACTTTACATAGTATTTTTTTTAGGTTTCTTCTACATAGTCGGGTAGAAAACGTGATTTTAAGGGGGGTTTCTTTTTCGTGTTTTTTTAAAAAAACTCATTTAAGGTTCCGTTTTTAGCCTCGATTCTGGAAAAAAATTTAATTGGAGCTTGCTGTTAAAACACTATTCTTGCCCAGATTTCTTACCTGGAAAATAAGTCTAATTTTTTTAAACTTTGAAGCTTCATATCTTCATCATCCGGACTCCAAATCAAGTGATTTTTGAGTCTAAGTTTATTAGTTTTTGTTGGTCTATATAACAGTATGCACGGTTGCATCAAATTATATCTAAAAAGACCATTTTACCTTATAAAGTACCCTTGCCACACTGATTTTAAACCCAAAAGTTAGTTTTTATGAAAATTCGACGTTTCATATCTTCTTCGTCCGGACTCCGAATCAAGTGATTCTTGAGTCTAGATTCATTAATTTTTCCTGGTCTATCTAACGATATGCTCAATTGCATCCAATTTTATCTGAAAAGACCTTTTTACCCCTTGCGAAGTACCCTTGCTGCATTAATTCCAAACCCAAAAATGAGATTTTTATGAAACTTTGGAGTTTCATATCTTCTTCATCCGGACTCCGAATCAAGTGATTCTTGGGTTTAATTTGATTAAATT